>NW_026645829.1:0-307702 GCF_949987535.1 Balaenoptera acutorostrata
GGTTGCAATTTGTCCTGAGGATGAACGGGAAGAGGGGGAACCAATGAGAGACTAGCTCTAGGTGTTGGGACAGGCACAGGTCACTCTATTTTCCCATCAGGAAGAAGAATTAAGCACAAGCTCAGCCTGCCCCCCAGAACCAGAAGGGGGCCTGAAGCAATCCTGCGCTTTTGCGGCCAGCTCCCAATAAAGCGAGTTGGAAAATGGAGCTCAGGGGCACTGCAATTCACAAACCTGCAGAGTTTTAAATGATACCTCTCGTCCACAAATATATTAAGGGAAGGCAACGAAGAGGCTTTGAAAGCAAGGCAGAATTGCAGGAAACAGATTTCAGGAGGTAGATTCGAATCGCCTTGAAAGCACATGAAAAGCGGCAAAACGTGGACAATGATGCCCTTGGCCAAAAAGGGCGTATGCGTTTTTTCCTGAATATATTCAGGAAGAAACGCATACGCCCTTTTTGGCCAACCAAGCAACCTGGAAAGGCAAATCAGCGCTCCAAAGAACTCTCGCTTCCCAGCGGGCAAAAGGGCCATGCGGAAAAAAGTGTCCAAACCAGAAATGCAGGACCGGCCATGGAGAAATGGGAGCCTTGCTACGCTGATGGGTGGGATGTAAATTGCCAACAGCCACTCTGGAGAAGTGTACGGTGTGTTCTGAAACATCTAAAAAACACAGCTTGGAGAGCATAGGGCACTTCCACTCATGGGCGTATAAATTGGAAAACTAAAAATCAACAAGACACAGGCACCCCAAAGTTTAGGGCTGCTCTGTTGACAAGAACCCCCACTTCATTACACCTTAAATATCCTAGGAAAGAGAAAAATGGATAAAGAAGTTGTGGTCCTCATGTACAATGGAATATCACTCAGCCATGAAATCCACGTCATAAGGCTAGGAGCAGCACGATGACTGGATTTAGGTACGACGATTCTAAGTGAAATAAGTCACACAGAAAAAGACACTTATCATAAGATATCACTTCTAGAGGGAATGTAAAAACCGCTACACTTGAACTGAATTACAAAACAGAACAGAGTCACACGTTTAGGAAACACACTATGGCTGCTGAACGGGAAAGGTGAGGTGGGGTGATGCATAAAACAAGGGTTTCAAATTAGCTCAGATACCGTGCCATAAACCCAATATGTAAGAGACAAGACCTATTCCTTTTTCAGTGAACTGGACTCAACACCCCCTATTCACCGCACAAGAATATATCTGACTAGTAAGAATCTTCAAACCTATGTATTGATATCTCTCTGTAAGTGAGTCAAGGGGGTGTAAAGCGGCATAAACACAGCCGTGAAAAGCAGCTAAACCCCATTATAAAAATAAATTACTTTTCAAAACCCGTGAAACAAAGACAGTGAAAGAGAGAGAAATTCTTACAAAATTCGTTCAGGGGCTGTGATGCAACCTGGATTGACCATATCTAGACCCACAGCTGATTGAGACATAAGGGTGGACACTCTTGGGGCTGAGAGGTTCGGTGAGGTTGGGTGAGCCAACGCAGACCCTTTCAAGTAATACTGCATGGTACCCATCCCATGGGTCCCAAATCTCCAGGTTCAAGGGCATCTTCCTACGTCGAAAACAGGCATGAGAAACCCAGAAGATGGTACACCGTGTGATCGGGAAAGGTTTCTAAAACGCACCTCATTTCTCATCTCCTTGGCTCGGGTTCGCCATTCCAGCCGATTTACTAGCCATCTCCCTCCTTGGAGAATCAGCACCTTTAACCTCCTGTTCTGTACAGGTTGCAATTTGTCCTGAGGATGAACGGGAAGAGGGAGAACCAATGAGAGACTAGCTCTAGGTGTTGGGACAGGCACAGGTCACTCTATTTTCCCATCAGGAAGAAGAATTAAGCACAAGCTCAGCCTGCCCCCCAGAACCAGAAGAGGGCCTGAAGCAATCCTGCGCTTTTGCGGCCAGCTCCCAAAAAAGCGAGATGAAAAATGGAGCTCAGGGGCACTGCAATTCACAAACCTGCAGAGTTTTAAATGATACCTCTCGTCCACAAATATATTAAGGGAAGGCAACGAAGAGGCTTTGAAAGCAAGGCAGAATTGCAGGAAACAGATTTCAGGAGGTAGATTCGAATCGCCTTGAAAGCACATGAAAAGCGGCAAAACGTGGACAATGATGCCCTTGGCCAAAAAGGGCGTATGCGTTTTTTCCTGAATATATTCAGGAAAAAACGCATACGCCCTTTTTGGCCAACCAAGCAACCTGGAAAGGCAAATCAGCGCTCCAAAGAAGTCTCGCTTCCCAGCGGGCAAAAGGGCCATGCGGATAAAAGTGTCCAAACCAGAAGTGCAGGACCGGCCATGGAGAAATGGGAGCCTTGCTACGCTGATGGGTGGGATGTAAATTGCCAACAGACACTCTGGAGAAGTGTACGGTGTCTTCTGAAACATCTAAAAAACACAGCTTGGAGAGCATAGGGCACTTCCACTCATGGGCGTATAAATTGGGAAAACTACAAATCAGCAAGACACAGGCACCCCAAAGTTTAGGGCTGCTCTGTTGACAAGAACCCCCACTTCATTACACCTTAAATATCC
Source organism: Balaenoptera acutorostrata (assembly GCF_949987535.1). Lineage (NCBI taxonomy): Eukaryota > Metazoa > Chordata > Mammalia > Artiodactyla > Balaenopteridae > Balaenoptera > Balaenoptera acutorostrata. The sequence continues at coordinate 2,571 of NW_026645829.1, forward strand.
TAGGAAAGAGAAAAATGGATAAAGAAGTTGTGGTCCTCATGTACAATGGAATATCACTCAGCCATGAAATCAACGTCATAAGGCTAGTAGCAGCACGATGAGTGGATTTAGGTACGACGATTCTAAGTGAAATAAGTCACACAGAAAAAGACACTTATCATAAGATATCACTTCTAGAGGGAATGTAAAAACCGCTACACTTGAACTGAATTACAAAACAGAACAGAGTCACACGTTTAGGAAACACACTATGGCTGCTGAACGGGAAAGGTTAGGTGGGGTGATGCATAAAACAAGGGTTTCAAATTAGCTCAGATACCGTTCCATAAACCCAATATGTAAGAGACAAGACCTATTCCTTTTTCAGTGAACTGGACTCAACACCCCCTATTCACCGCACAAGAATATATCTGACTAGTAAGAATCTTCAAACCTATGTATTGATATCTCTCTGTAAGTGAGTCAAGGGGGTGTAAAGCGGCATAAACACAGCCGTGAAAAGCAGCTAAACCCCATTATAAAAATAAATTACTTTTCAAAACCCGTGAAACAAAGACAGTGAAAGAGAGAGAAATTCTTACAAAATTCGTTCAGGGGCTGTGATGCAACCTGGATTGACCATATCTAGACCCACAGCTGATTGAGACATAAGGGTGGACACTCTTGGGGCTGAGAGGTTCGGTGAGGTTGGGTGAGCCAACGCAGACCCTTTCAAGTAATACTGCATGGTACCCATCCCATGGGTCCCAAATCTCCAGGTTCAAGGGCATCTTCCTACATCGAAAACAGGCATGAGAAACCCAGAAGATGGTATACCGTGTGATCGGGAAAGGTTTCTAAAACGCACCTCATTTCTCATCTCCTTTGCTCGAGTTCGCCATTCCAGCCGATTTACTAGCCATCTCCCTCCTTGGAGAATCAGCAACTTTAACCTCCTGTTCCATACAGGTTGCAATTTGTCCTGAGGATGAACGGGAAGAGGGGGAACCAATGAGAGACTAGCTCTAGGTGTTGGGACAGGCACAGGTCACTCTATTTTCCCATCAGGAAGAAGAATTAAGCACAAGCTCAGCCTGCCCCCCAGAACCAGAAGAGGGCCTGAAGCAATCCTGCGCTTTTGCGGCCAGCTCCCAATAAAGCGAGTTGAAAAATGGAGCTCAGGGGCACTGCAATTCACAAACCTGCAGAGTTTTAAATGATAACTCTCGTCCACAAATATATTAAGGGAAGGCAACGAAGAGGCTTTGAAAGCAAGGCAGAATTGCAGGAAACAGATTTCAGGAGGTAGATTCGAATCGCCTTGAAAGCACATGAAAAGCGGCAAAACGTGGACAATGATGCCCTTGGCCAAAAAGGGCGTATGCGTTTTTTCCTGAATATATTCAGGAAAAAACGCATACGCCCTTTTTGGCCAACCAAGCAACCTGGAAAGGCAAATCAGCGCTCCAAAGAACTCTCGCTTCCCAGCGGGCAAAAGGGCCATGCGGAAAAAAGTGTCCAAACCAGAAATGCAGGACCGGCCATGGAGAAATGGGAGCCTTGCTACGCTGATGGGTGGGATGTAAATTGCCAACAGCCACTCTGGAGAAGTGTACGGTGTGTTCTGAAACATCTAAAAAACACAGCTTGGAGAGCATAGGGCACTTCCACTCATGGGCGTATAAATTGGGAAAACTAAAAATCAGCAAGACACAGGCACCCCAAAGTTTAGGGCTGCTCTGTTGACAAGAACCCCCACTTCATTTCACCTTAAATATCCTAGGAAAGAGAAAAATGGATAAAGAAGTTGTGGTCCTCATGTACAATGGAATATCACTCAGCCATGAAATCCACGTCATAAGGCTAGGAGCAGCACGATGAGTGGATTTAGGTACGACGATTCTAAGTGAAATAAGTCACACAGAAAAAGACACTTATCATAAGATATCACTTCTAGAGGGAATGTAAAAACCGCTACACTTGAACTGAATTACAAAACAGAACAGAGTCACACGTTTAGGAAACACACTATGGCTGCTGAACGGGAAAGGTGAGGTGGGGTGATGCATAAAACAAGGGTTTCAAATTAGCTCAGATACCGTTCCATAAACCCAATATGTAAGAGACAAGACCTATTCCTTTTTCAGTGAACTGGACTCAACACCCCCTATTCACCGCACAAGAATATATCTGACTAGTAAGAATCTTCAAACCTATGTATTGATATCTCTCTGTAAGTGAGTCAAGGGGGTGTAAAGCGGCATAAACACAGCCGTGAAAAGCAGCTAAACCCCATTATAAAAATAAATTACTTTTCAAAACCCGTGAAACAAAGACAGTGAAAGAGAGTGAAATTCTTACAAAATTCGTTCAGGGGCTGTGATGCAACCTGGATTGACCATATCTAGACCCACAGCTGATTGAGACATAAGGGTGGACACTCTTGGGGCTGAGAGGTTCGGTGAGGTTGGGTGAGCCAACGCAGACCCTTTCAAGTAATACTGCATGGTACCCATCCCATGGGTCCCAAATCTCCAGGTTCAAGGGCATCTTCCTACGTCGAAAACAGGCATGAGAAACCCAGAAGATGGTACACCGTGTGATCGGGAAAGGTTTCTAAAACGCACCTCATTTCTCATCTCCTTTGCTCGGGTTCGCCATTCCAGCCGATTTACTAGCCATCTCCCTCCTTGGAGAATCAGCACCTTTAACCTCCTGTTCCGTACAGGTTGCAATTTGTCCTGAGGATGAACGGGAAGAGGGGGAACCAATGAGAGACTAGCTCTAGGTGTTGGGACAGGCACAGGTCACTCTATTTTCCCATCAGGAAGAAGAATTAAGCACAAGCTCAGCCTGCCCCCCAGAACCAGAAGAGGGCCTGAAGCAATCCTGCGCTTTTGCGGCCAGCTCCCAAAAAAGCGAGATGAAAAATGGAGCTCAGGGGCACTGCAATTCACAAACCTGCAGAGTTTTAAATGATACCTCTCGTCCACAAATATATTAAGGGAAGGCAACGAAGAGGCTTTGAAAGCAAGGCAGAATTGCAGGAAACAGATTTCAGGAGGTAGATTCGAATCGCCTTGAAAGCACATGAAAAGCGGCAAAACGTGGACAATGATGCCCTTGGCCAAAAAGGGCGTATGCGTTTTTTCCTGAATATATTCAGGAAAAAACGCATACGCCCTTTTTGGCCAACCAAGCAACCTGGAAAGGCAAATCAGCGCTCCAAAGAAGTCTCGCTTCCCAGCGGGCAAAAGGGCCATGCGGAAAAAAGTGTCCAAACCAGAAGTGCAGGACCGGCCATGGAGAAATGGGAGCCTTGCTACGCTGATGGGTGGGATGTAAATTGCCAACAGCCACTCTGGAGAAGTGTACGGTGTGTTCTGAAACATCTAAAAAACACAGCTTGGAGAGCATAGGGCACTTCCACTCATGGGCGTATAAATTGGGAAAACTAAAAATCAGCAAGACACAGGCACCCCAAAGTTTAGGGCTGCTCTGTTGACAAGAACCCCCACTTCATTACACCTTAAATATCCTAGGAAAGAGAAAAATGGATAAAGAAGTTGTGGTCCTCATGTACAATGGAATATCACTCAGCCATGAAATCCACGTCATAAGGCTAGGAGCAGCACGATGAGTGGATTTAGGTACGACGATTTTAAGTGAAATAAGTCACACAGAAAAAGACACTTATCATAAGATATCACTTATAGAGGGAATGTAAAAACCGCTACACTTGAACTGAATTGCAAAACAGAACAGAGTCAGACGTTTAGAAAACACAGTATGGCTGCTGAACGGGAAAGGTGAGGTGGGGTGATGCATAAAACAAGGGTTTCAAATTAGCTCAGATACCGTGCCATAAACCCAATATGTAAGAGACAAGACCTATTCCTTTTTCAGTGAACTGGACTCAACACCCCCTATTCACCGCACAAGAATATATCTGACTAGTAAGAATCTTCAAACCTATGTATTGATATCTCTCTGTAAGTGAGTCAAGGGGGTGTAAAGCGGCATAAACACAGCCGTGAAAAGCAGCTAAACCCCATTATAAAAATAAATTACTTTTCAAAACCCGTGAAACAAAGACAGTGAAAGAGAGAGAAATTCTTACAAAATTCGTTCAGGGGCTGTGATGCAACCTGGATTGACCATATCTAGACCCACAGCTGATTGAGACATAAGGGTGGACACTCTTGGGGCTGAGAGGTTCGGTGAGGTTGGGTGAGCCAACGCAGACCCTTTCAAGTAATACTGCATGGTACCCATCCCATGGGTCCCAAATCTCCAGGTTCAAGGGCATCTTCCTACGTCGAAAACAGGCATGAGAAACCCAGAAGATGGTACACCGTGTGATCGGGAAAGGTTTCTAAAACGCACCTCATTTCTCATCTCCTTTGCTCGGGTTCGCCATTCCAGCCGATTTACTAGCCATCTCCCTCCTTGGAGAATCAGCACCTTTAACCTCCTGTTCCGTACAGGTTGCAATTTGTCCTGAGGATGAACGGGAAGAGGGGGAACCAATGAGAGACTAGCTCTAGGTGTTGGGACAGGCACAGGTCACTCTATTTTCCCATCAGGAAGAAGAATTAAGCACAAGCTCAGCCTGCCCCCCAGAACCAGAAGAGGGCCTGAAGCAATCCTGCGCTTTTGCGGCCAGCTCCCAAAAAAGCGAGATGAAAAATGGAGCTCAGGGGCACTGCAATTCACAAACCTGCAGAGTTTTAAATGATACCTCTCGTCCACAAATATTTTAAGGGAAGGCAACGAAGAGGCTTTGAAAGCAAGGCAGAATTGCAGGCAACAGATTTCAGGAGGTAGATTCGAATCGCCTTGAAAGCACATGAAAAGCGGCAAAACGTGGACAATGATGCCCTTGGCCAAAAAGGGCGTATGCGTTTTTTCCTGAATATATTCAGGAAAAAACGCATACGCCCTTTTTGGCCAACCAAGCAACCTGGAAAGGCAAATCAGCGCTCCAAAGAAGTCTCGCTTCCCAGCGGGCAAAAGGGCCATGCGGAAAAAAGTGTCCAAACCAGAAGTGCAGGACCAGCCATGGAGAAATGGGAGCCTTGCTACGCTGATGGGTGGGATGTAAATTGTCAACAGCCACTCTGGAGAAGTGTACGGTGTGTTCTGAAACATCTAAAAAACACAGCTTGGAGAGCATAGGGCACTTCCACTCATGGGCGTATAAATTGGGAAAACTAAAAATCAGCAAGACACAGGCACCCCAAAGTTTAGGGCTGCTCTGTTGACAAGAACCCCCACTTCATTACACCTTAAATATCCTAGGAAAGAGAAAAATGGATAAAGAAGTTGTGGTCCTCATGTACAATGGAATATCACTCAGCCATGAAATCCACGTCATAAGGCTAGTAGCAGCACGATGAGTGGATTTAGGTACGACGATTCTAAGTGAAATAAGTCACACAGAAAAAGACACTTATCATAAGATATCACTTATAGAGGGAATGTAAAAACCGCTACACTTGAACTGAATTGCAAAACAGAACAGAGTTAGACGTTTAGGAAACACACTATGGCTGCTGAACGGGAAAGGTGAGGTGGGGTGATGCATAAAACAAGGGTTTCAAATTAGCTCAGATACCGTGCCATAAACCCAATATGTAAGAGACAAGACCTATTCCTTTTTCAGTGAACTGGACTCAACACCCCCTATTCACCGCACAAGAATATATCTGACTAGTAAGAATCTTCAAACCTATGTATTGATATCTCTCTGTAAGTGAGTCAAGGGGGTGTAAAGCGGCATAAACACAGCCGTGAAAAGCAGCTAAACCCCATTATAAAAATAAATTACTTTTCAAAACCCGTGAAACAAAGACAGTGAAAGAGAGAGAAATTCTTACAAAATTCGTTCAGGGGCTGTGATGCAACCTGGATTGACCATATCTAGACCCACAGCTGATTGAGACATAAGGGTGGACACTCTTGGGGCTGAGAGGTTCGGTGAGGTTGGGTGAGCCAACGCAGACCCTTTCAAGTAATACTGCATGGTACCCATCCCATGGGTCCCAAATCTCCAGGTTCAAGGGCATCTTCCTACGTCGAAAACAGGCATGAGAAACCCAGAAGATGGTACACCGTGTGATCGGGAAAGGTTTCTAAAACGCACCTCATTTCTCATCTCCTTGGCTCGGGTTCGCCATTCCAGCCGATTTACTAGCCATCTCCCTCCTTGGAGAATCAGCACCTTTAACCTCCTGTTCCGTACAGGTTGCAATTTGTCCTGAGGATGAACGGGAAGAGGGGGAACCAATGAGAGACTAGCTCTAGGTGTTGGGACAGGCACAGGTCACTCTATTTTCCCATCAGGAAGAAGAATTAAGCACAAGCTCAGCCTGCCCCCCAGAACCAGAAGAGGGCCTGAAGCAATCCTGCGCTTTTGCGGCCAGCTCCCAAAAAAGCGAGATGAAAAATGGAGCTCAGGGGCACTGCAATTCACAAACCTGCAGAGTTTTAAATGATACCTCTCGTCCACAAATATTTTAAGGGAAGGCAACGAAGAGGCTTTGAAAGCAAGGCAGAATTGCAGGAAACAGATTTCAGGAGGTAGATTCGAATCGCCTTGAAAGCACATGAAAAGCGGCAAAACGTGGACAATGATGCCCTTGGCCAAAAAGGGCGTATGCGTTTTTTCCTGAATATATTCAGGAAAAAACGCATACGCCCTTTTTGGCCAACCAAGCAACCTGGAAAGGCAAATCAGCGCTCCAAAGAAGTCTCGCTTCCCAGCGGGCAAAAGGGCCATGCGGAAAAAAGTGTCCAAACCAGAAGTGCAGGACCGGCCATGGAGAAATGGGAGCCTTGCTACGCTGATGGGTGGGATGTAAATTGCCAACAGCCACTCTGGAGAAGTGTACGGTGTGTTCTGAAACATCTAAAAAACACAGCTTGGAGAGCATAGGGCACTTCCACTCATGGGCGTATAAATTGGGAAAACTAAAAATCAGCAAGACACAGGCACCCCAAAGTTTAGGGCTGCTCTGTTGACAAGAACCCCCACTTCATTACACCTTAAATATCCTAGGAAAGAGAAAAATGGATAAAGAAGTTGTGGTCCTCATGTACAATGGAATATCACTCAGCCATGAAATCCACGTCATAAGGCTAGTAGCAGCACGATGAGTGGATTTAGGTACGACGATTCTAAGTGAAATAAGTCACACAGAAAACGACACTTATCATAAGATATCACTTATAGAGGGAATGTAAAAACCGCTACACTTGAACTGAATTGCAAAACAGAACAGAGTCAGACGTTTAGAAAACACACTATGGCTGCTGAACGGGAAAGGTGAGGTGGGGTGACGCATAAAACAAGGGTTTCAAATTAGCTCAGATACCGTGCCATAAACCCAATATGTAAGAGACAAGACCTATTCCTTTTTCAGTGAACTGGACTCAACACCCCCTATTCACCGCACAAGAATATATCTGACTAGTAAGAATCTTCAAACCTATGTATTGATATCTCTCTGTAAGTGAGTCAAGGGGGTGTAAAGCGGCATAAACACAGCCGTGAAAAGCAGCTAAACCCCATTATAAAAATAAATTACTTTTCAAAACCCGTGAAACAAAGACAGTGAAAGAGAGTGAAATTCTTACAAAATTCGTTCAGGGGCTGTGATGCAACCTGGATTGACCATATCTAGACCCACAGCTGATTGAGACATAAGGGTGGACACTCTTGGGGCTGAGAGGTTCGGTGAGGTTGGGTGAGCCAACGCAGACCCTTTCAAGTAATACTGCATGGTACCCATCCCATGGGTCCCAAATCTCCAGGTTCGAGGGCATCTTCCTACGTCGAAAACAGGCATGAGAAACCCAGAAGATGGTACACCGTGTGATCGGGAAAGGTTTCTAAAACGCACCTCATTTCTCATCTCCTTTGCTCGGGTTCGCCATTCCAGCCGATTTACTAGCCATCTCCCTCCTTGGAGAATCAGCACCTTTAACCTCCTGTTCCGTACAGGTTGCAATTTGTCCTGAGGATGAACGGGAAGAGGGGGAACCAATGAGAGACTAGCTCTAGGTGTTGGGACAGGCACAGGTCACTCTATTTTCCCATCAGGAAGAAGAATTAAGCACAAGCTCAGCCTGCCCCCCAGAACCAGAAGAGGGCCTGAAGCAATCCTGCGCTTTTGCGGCCAGCTCCCAAAAAAGCGAGATGAAAAATGGAGCTCAGGGGCACTGCAATTCACAAACCTGCAGAGTTTTAAATGATACCTCTCGTCCACAAATATATTAAGGGAAGGCAACGAAGAGGCTTTGAAAGCAAGGCAGAATTGCAGGAAACAGATTTCAGGAGGTAGATTCGAATCGCCTTGAAAGCACATGAAAAGCGGCAAAACGTGGACAATGATGCCCTTGGCCAAAAAGGGCGTATGCGTTTTTTCCTGAATATATTCAGGAAAAAACGCATACGCCCTTTTTGGCCAAACAAGCAACCTGGAAAGGCAAATCAGCGCTCCAAAGAAGTCTCGCTTCCCAGCGGGCAAAAGGGCCATGCGGAAAAAAGTGTCCAAACCAGAAGTGCAGGACCGGCCATGGAGAAATGGGAGCCTTGCTACGCTGATGGGTGGGATGTAAATTGCCAACAGCCACTCTGGAGAAGTGTACGGTGTGTTCTGAAACATCTAAAAAACACAGCTTGGAGAGCATAGGGCACTTCCACTCATGGGCGTATAAATTGGGAAAACTAAAAATCAGCAAGACACAGGCACCCCAAAGTTTAGGGCTGCTCTGTTGACAAGAACCCCCACTTCATTACACCTTAAATATCCTAGGAAAGAGAAAAATGGATAAAGAAGTTGTGGTCCTCATGTACAATGGAATATCACTCAGCCATGAAATCCACGTCATAAGGCTAGTAGCAGCACGATGAGTGGATTTAGGTACGACGATTCTAAGTGAAATAAGTCACACAGAAAAAGACACTTATCATAAGATATCACTTATAGAGGGAATGTAAAAACCGCTACACTTGAACTGAATTGCAAAACAGAACAGAGTCAGACGTTTAGAAAACACACTATGGCTGCTGAACGGGAAAGGTGAGGTGGGGTGACGCATAAAACAAGGGTTTCAAATTAGCTCAGATACCGTGCCATAAACCCAATATGTAAGAGACAAGACCTATTCCTTTTTCAGTGAACTGGACTCAACACCCCCTATTCACCGCACAAGAATATATCTGACTAGTAAGAATCTTCAAACCTATGTATTGATATCTCTCTGTAAGTGAGTCAAGGGGGTGTAAAGCGGCATAAACACAGCCGTGAAAAGCAGCTAAACCCCATTATAAAAATAAATTACTTTTCAAAACCCGTGAAACAAAGACAGTGAAAGAGAGTGAAATTCTTACAAAATTCGTTCAGGGGCTGTGATGCAACCTGGATTGACCATATCTAGACCCACAGCTGATTGAGACATAAGGGTGGACACTCTTGGGGCTGAGAGGTTCGGTGAGGTTGGGTGAGCCAACGCAGACCCTTTCAAGTAATACTGCATGGTACCCATCCCATGGGTCCCAAATCTCCAGGTTCGAGGGCATCTTCCTACGTCGAAAACAGGCATGAGAAACCCAGAAGATGGTACACCGTGTGATCGGAAAGGTTTCTAAAACGCACCTCATTTCTCATATCCTTTGCTCGGTTCGCCATTCCAGCCTATTTACTAGCCATCTCCCTCCTTGGAGAATCAGCACCTTTAACCTCCTGTTCCGTACAGGTTGCAATTTGTCCTGAGGATGAACGGGAAGAGGGGGAACCAATGAGAGACTAGCTCTAGGTGTTGGGACAGGCACAGGTCACTCTATTTTCCCATCAGGAGGAAGAATTAAGCACAAGCTCAGCCTGCCCCCCAGAACCAGAAGAGGGCCTGAAGCAATCCTGCGCTTTTGCGGCCAGCTCCCAAAAAAGCGAGTTGAAAAATGGAGCTCAGGGGCACTGCAATTCACAAACCTGCAGAGTTTTAAATGATACCTCTCGTCCACAAATATATTAAGGGAAGGCAACGAAGAGGCTTTGAAAGCAAGGCAGAATTGCAGGAAACAGATTTCAGGAGGTAGATTCGAATCGCCTTGAAAGCACATGAAAAGCGGCAAAACGTGGACAATGATGCCCTTGGCCAAAAGGGCGTATGCGTTTTTTCCTGAATATATTTAGGAAAAAACGCATACGCCCTTTTTGGCCAACCAAGCAACCTAGAAAGGCCAATCAGCGCTCCAAAGAAGTCTCGCTTCCAAGCGGGCAAAAGGGCCATGCGGAAAAAAGTGTCCAAACCAGAAATGCAGGACCGGCCATGGAGAAATGGGAGCCTTGCTACGCTGATGGGTGGGATGTAAATTGCCAACAGCCACTCTGGAGAAGTGTACGGTGTGTTCTGAAACATCTAAAAAACACAGCTTGGAGAGCATAGGGCACTTCCACTCATGGGCGTATAAATTGGGAAAACTAAAAATCAGCAAGACACAGGCACCCCAAAGTTTAGGGCTGCTCTGTTGACAAGAACCCCCACTTCATTACACCTTAAATATCCTAGGAAAGAGAAAAATGGATAAAGAAGTTGTGGTCCTCATGTACAATGGAATATCACTCAGCCATGAAATCCACGTCATAAGGCTAGGAGCAGCACGATGAGTGGATTTAGGTACGACGATTCTAAGTGAAATAAGTCACACAGAAAAAGACACTTATCATAAGATATCACTTCTAGAGGGAATGTAAAAACCGCTACACTTGAACTGAATTACAAAACAGAACAGAGTCACACGTTTAGGAAACACACTATGGCTGCTGAACGGGAAAGGTGAGGTGGGGTGATGCATAAAACAAGGGTTTCAAATTAGCTCAGATACCGTGCCATAAACCCAATATGTAAGAGACAAGACCTATTCCTTTTTCAGTGAACTGGACTCAACACCCCCTATTCACCGCACAAGAATATATCTGACTAGTAAGAATCTTCAAACCTATGTATTGATATTTCTCTGTAAGTGAGTCAAGGGGGTGTAAAGCGGCATAAACACAGCCGTGAAAAGCAGCTAAACCCCATTATAAAAATAAATTACTTTTCAAAACCCGTGAAACAAAGACAGTGAAAGAGAGAGAAATTCTTACAAAATTCGTTCAGGGGCTGTGATGCAACCTGGATTGACCATATCTAGACCCACAGCTGATTGAGACATAAGGGTGGACACTCTTGGGGCTGAGAGGTTCGGTGAGGTTGGGTGAGCCAACGCAGACCCTTTCAAGTAATACTGCATGGTACCCATCCCATGGGTCCCAAATCTCCAGGTTCAAGGGCATCTTCCTACGTCGAAAACAGGCATGAGAAACCCAGAAGATGGTACACCGTGTGATCGGGAAAGGTTTCTAAAACGCACCTAATTTCTCATCTCCTTGGCTCGGGTTCGCCATTCCAGCCGATTTACTAGCCATATCCCTCCTTGGAGAATCAGCACCTTTAACCTCCTGTTCCGTACAGGTTGCAATTTGTCCTGAGGATGAACGGGAAGAGGGGGAACCAATGAGAGACTAGCTCTAGGTATTGGGACAGGCACAGGTCACTCTATTTTCCCATCAGGAAGAAGAATTAAGCACAAGCTCAGCCTGCCCCCCAGAACCAGAAGAGGGCCTGAAGCAATCCTGCGCTTTTGCGGCCAGCTCCCAAAAAAGCGAGATGAAAAATGGAGCTCAGGGGCACTGCAATTCACAAACCTGCAGAGTTTTAAATGATACCTCTCGTCCACAAATATATTAAGGGAAGGCAACGAAGAGGCTTTGAAAGCAAGGCAGAATTGCAGGAAACAGATTTCAGGAGGTAGATTCGAATCGCCTTGAAAGCACATGAAAAGCGGCAAAACGTGGACAATGATGCCCTTGGCCAAAAAGGGCGTATGCGTTTTTTCCTGAATATATTCAGGAAAAAACGCATACGCCCTTTTTGGCCAACCAAGCAACCTGGAAAGGCAAATCAGCGCTCCAAAGAAGTCTCGCTTCCCAGCGGGCAAAAGGGCCATGCGGAAAAAAGTGTCCAAACCAGAAGTGCAGGACCGGCCATGGAGAAATGGGAGCCTTGCTACGCTGATGGGTGGGATGTAAATTGCCAACAGCCACTCTGGAGAAGTGTACGGTGTGTTCTGAAACATCTAAAAAACACAGCTTGGAGAGCATAGGGCACTTCCACTCATGGGCGTATAAATTGGGAAAACTAAAAATCAGCAAGACACAGGCACCCCAAAGTTTAGGGCTGCTCTGTTGACAAGAACCCCCACTTCATTACACCTTAAATATCCTAGGAAAGAGAAAAATGGATAAAGAAGTTGTGGTCCTCATGTACAATGGAATATCACTCAGCCATGAAATCCACGTCATAAGGCTAGTAGCAGCACGATGAGTGGATTTAGGTACGACGATTCTAAGTGAAATAAGTCACACAGAAAAAGACACTTATCATAAGATATCACTTCTAGAGGGAATGTAAAAACCGCTACACTTGAACTGAATTGCAAAACAGAACAGAGTCAGACGTTTAGAAAACACACTATGGCTGCTGAACGGGAAAGGTGAGGTGGGGTGATGCATAAAACAAGGGTTTCAAATTAGCTCAGATACCGTGCCATAAACCCAATATGTAAGAGACAAGACCTATTCCTTTTTCAGTGAACTGGACTCAACACCCCCTATTCACCGCACAAGAATATATCTGACTAGTAAGAATGTTCAAACCTATGTATTGATATCTCTCTGTAAGTGAGTCAAGGGGGTGTAAAGCGGCATAAACACAGCCGTGAAAAGCAGCTAAACCCCATTATAAAAATAAATTACTTTTCAAAACCCGTGAAACAAAGACAGTGAAAGAGAGTGAAATTCTTACAAAATTCGTTCAGGGGCTGTGATGCAACCTGGATTGACCATATCTAGACCCACAGCTGATTGAGACATAAGGGTGGACACTCTTGGGGCTGAGAGGTTCGGTGAGGTTGGGTGAGCCAACGCAGACCCTTTCAAATAATACTGCATGGTACCCATCCCATGGGTCCCAAATCTCCAGGTTCAAGGGCATCTTCCTACGTCGAAAACAGGCATGAGAAACCCAGAAGATGGTACACCGTGTGATCGGGAAAGGTTTCTAAAACGCACCTCATTTCTCATCTCCTTTGCTCGGATCGCCATTCCAGCCTATTTAATAGCCATCTCCCTCCTTGGAGAATCAGCACCTTTAACCTCCTGTTCCGTACAGGTTGCAATTTGTCCTGAGGATGAACGGGAAGAGGGGGAACCAATGAGAGACTAGCTCTAGGTGTTGGGACAGGCACAGGTCACTCTATTTTCCCATCAGGAGGAAGAATTAAGCACAAGCTCAGCCTGCCCCCCAGAACCAGAAGAGGGCCTGAAGCAATCCTGCGCTTTTGCGGCCCGCTCCCAAAAAAGCGAGTTGAAAAATGGAGCTCAGGGGCACTGCAATTCACAAACCTGCAGAGTTTTAAATGATACCTCTCGTCCACAAATATATTAAGGGAAGGCAACGAAGAGGCTTTGAAAGCAAGGCAGAATTGCAGAAAACAGATTTCAGGAGGTAGATTCGAATCGCCTTGAAAGCACATGAAAAGCAGCAAAACGTGGACAATGATGCCCTTGGCCAAAAAGGGCGTATGCGTTTTTTCCTGAATATATTCAGGAAAAAACGCATACGCGCTTTTTGGCCAACCAAGCAACCTGGAAAGGCAAATCTGTGCTACAAAGAAGTCTCGCTTCTCAGGGGGAAAAAGGGCCATGCGGAAAAATGTGTCCAAACCAGAAATGCAGGACCGGCCATGCAGAAATGGGAGCCTTGCTATGCTGATGGGTGGGATATAAATTGCAAACAGCCACTCTGGAGAAGTGTACGGTGTGTCCTGAAACATCTAAAAAACACAGCTTGGAGCGCATAGGGCACTTCCACTCATGGGCGTATAAATTGGGAAAACTAAAAATCAGCAAGACACAGGCACCCCAAAGTTTAGGGCTGCTCTGCTGACAAGAACCCCCACTTCATTACACCTTAAATATCCTAGGAAAGAGAAAAATGGATAAAGAAGTTGTGGTCTTCATGTACAATGGAATATCACTCAGCCATGAAATCAACGTCATAAGGCTAGTAGCAGCACGATGAGTGGATTTAGGTACGACGATTCTAAGTGAAATAAGTCACACAGAAAAAGACACTTATCATAAGATATCACTTCTAGAGGGAATGTAAAAACCGCTACACTTGAACTGAATTACAAAACAGAACAGAGTCACACGTTTAGAAAAAACACTATGGCTGCTGAACGGGAAAGGTGAGGTGGGGTGATGCATCAAACAAGGGTTTCAAATTAGCTCCGATAACGTTCCATAAACCCAATATGTAATAAACAAGACCTACTCCTTGCTCAGTGAACTGGACTCAACACCCCCTATTCACCGCACAAGCATATATCTGACTAGTAAGAATCTTCAAACCTATGTATTGATATCTCTCTGTAAGTGAGTCAAGGGGCTGTATCACGGCATAAACACAGCCGTGAAAAGCAGCTAAACCCCATTATAAAAATAAATTACTTTTCAAAACCCATGAAACAAAGACAGTGAAAGAGAGAGAAATTCTTACAAAATTCGTTCAGGGGCTGTGATGCAACCTGGATTGACCATATCTAGACCCACAGCTGATTGAGACATAAGGGTGGACACTCTTGCGGCTGAGAGTTTCGCTGAGGTTGGGTGAGCCAACGCTGACCCTTTCAAGTAATACTGCATGGTACCCATCCCATGGGTCCCAAATCTCCAGGTTCAAGGGCATCTTCCTACATCGAAAACATGCATGAGAAACCCAGAAGATGGTACACCGTGTGATCGGGAAAGGTTTCTAAAACGCACCTCATTTCTCATCTCCTTTGCTCGGGTTCGCCATTCCAGCCGATTTACTAGCCATCTCCCTCCTTGGAGAATCAGCACCTTTAACCTCCTATACAGTACAGGTTGCAATTTGTCCTGAGGATGAAGGGGAAGAGGGGGAACCAATGAGAGACTAGCTCTAGGTGTTGGGACAGGCACAGGTCACTCTATTTTCCCATCAGGAAGAAGAATTAAGTACAAGCTCAGCCTGCCCCCCAGAACCAGAAGAGGGCCTGAAGCAATCCTGCGCTTTTGCGGCCAGCTCCCAAAAAAGCGAGTTGAAAAATGGAGCTCAGGTGCACTGCAATTCACAAACCTGCAGAGTTTTAAATGATACCTCTCGTCCACAAATATATTAAGGGAAGGCAACGAAGAGGATTTGAAAGCAAGGCAGAATTGCAGGAAACAGATTTCAGGAGGTAGATTCGAATCGCCTTGAAAGCACATGAAAAGTGGCAAAACGTGGACAATGATGTCCTTGGCCAAAAAGGGCGTATGCGTTTTTTCCTGAATATATTCAGGAAAAAACGCATACGCCCTTTTTGGCCAACCAAGCAACCTGGAAAGGCAAATCAGCGCTCCAAAGAAGTCTCGCTTCCCAGAGGGCAAAAGGGCCATGCGGAAAAAAGTGTCAAAACCAGAAATGCAGGACCGGCCATGGAGAAATGGGAGCCTTGCTACGCTGATGGGCAGGATGTAAATTGCCAACAGCCACTCTGGAGAAGTGTACGGTGTGTCCTGAAACATCTAAATAACACAGATTGGAGAGCATAAGGCACTTGCACTCATGCGCGTATAAATTGGGAAAACTAAAAATCAGCAAGACACAGGCACCCCAAAGTTTAGGGCTGCTCTGTTGACAAGAACCCCCACTTCATTACACCTTAAATATCCTAGGAAAGAGAAAAATGGATAAAGAAGTTGTGGTCCTCATGTACAATGGAATATCACTCAGCCATGAAATCAACGTCATAAGGCTAGTAGCAGCACGATGAGTGGATTTAGGTACGACGATTCTAAGTGAAATAAGTCACACAGAAAAAGACACTTATCATAAGATATCACTTAGAGAGGGAATGTAAAAACCGCTACCCTTGAACTGCATTACAAAACAGAACAGAGTCACACGTTTAGAAAACACACTATGGCTGCTGAACAGGAAAGGTGAGGTGGGGTGATGCATAAAACAAGGGTTTCAAATTAGCTCAGATACCGTGCCATAAACCCAATATGTAAGAGACAAGACCTATTCCTTTTTCAGTGAACTGGACTCAACACCCCCTATTCACCGCACAAGAATATATCTGACTAGTAAGAATGTTCAAACCTATGTATTGATATCTCTCTGTAAGTGAGTCAAGGGGGTGTAAAGCGGCATAAACACAGCCGTGAAAAGCAGCTAAACCCCATTATAAAAATAAATTACTTTTCAAAACCCGTGAAACAAAGACAGTGAAAGAGAGTGAAATTCTTACAAAATTCGTTCAGGGGCTGTGATGCAACCTGGATTGACCATATCTAGACCCACAGCTGATTGAGACATAAGGGTGGACACTCTTGGGGCTGAGAGGTTCGGTGAGGTTGGGTGAGCCAACGCAGA
The DNA here is from genome assembly GCF_949987535.1 of Balaenoptera acutorostrata. Classification (NCBI taxonomy): domain Eukaryota; kingdom Metazoa; phylum Chordata; class Mammalia; order Artiodactyla; family Balaenopteridae; genus Balaenoptera; species Balaenoptera acutorostrata. The sequence goes on from NW_026645829.1 coordinate 19,104, forward strand.
CCCTTTCAAATAATACTGCATGGTACCCATCCCATGGGTCCCAAATCTCCAGGTTCAAGGGCATCTTCCTACGTCGAAAACAGGCATGAGAAACCCAGAAGATGGTACACCGTGTGATCGGGAAAGGTTTCTAAAACGCACCTCATTTCTCATCTCCTTTGCTCGGATCGCCATTCCAGCCTATTTAATAGCCATCTCCCTCCTTGGAGAATCAGCACCTTTAACCTCCTGTTCCGTACAGGTTGCAATTTGTCCTGAGGATGAACGGGAAGAGGGGGAACCAATGAGAGACTAGCTCTAGGTGTTGGGACAGGCACAGGTCACTCTATTTTCCCATCAGGAGGAAGAATTAAGCACAAGCTCAGCCTGCCCCCCAGAACCAGAAGAGGGCCTGAAGCAATCCTGCGCTTTTGCGGCCCGCTCCCAAAAAAGCGAGTTGAAAAATGGAGCTCAGGGGCACTGCAATTCACAAACCTGCAGAGTTTTAAATGATACCTCTCGTCCACAAATATATTAAGGGAAGGCAACGAAGAGGCTTTGAAAGCAAGGCAGAATTGCAGAAAACAGATTTCAGGAGGTAGATTCGAATCGCCTTGAAAGCACATGAAAAGCAGCAAAACGTGGACAATGATGCCCTTGGCCAAAAAGGGCGTATGCGTTTTTTCCTGAATATATTCAGGAAAAAACGCATACGCGCTTTTTGGCCAACCAAGCAACCTGGAAAGGCAAATCTGTGCTACAAAGAAGTCTCGCTTCTCAGGGGGAAAAAGGGCCATGCGGAAAAATGTGTCCAAACCAGAAATGCAGGACCGGCCATGCAGAAATGGGAGCCTTGCTATGCTGATGGGTGGGATATAAATTGCAAACAGCCACTCTGGAGAAGTGTACGGTGTGTCCTGAAACATCTAAAAAACACAGCTTGGAGCGCATAGGGCACTTCCACTCATGGGCGTATAAATTGGGAAAACTAAAAATCAGCAAGACACAGGCACCCCAAAGTTTAGGGCTGCTCTGCTGACAAGAACCCCCACTTCATTACACCTTAAATATCCTAGGAAAGAGAAAAATGGATAAAGAAGTTGTGGTCTTCATGTACAATGGAATATCACTCAGCCATGAAATCAACGTCATAAGGCTAGTAGCAGCACGATGAGTGGATTTAGGTACGACGATTCTAAGTGAAATAAGTCACACAGAAAAAGACACTTATCATAAGATATCACTTCTAGAGGGAATGTAAAAACCGCTACACTTGAACTGAATTACAAAACAGAACAGAGTCACACGTTTAGAAAAAACACTATGGCTGCTGAACGGGAAAGGTGAGGTGGGGTGATGCATCAAACAAGGGTTTCAAATTAGCTCCGATAACGTTCCATAAACCCAATATGTAATAAACAAGACCTACTCCTTGCTCAGTGAACTGGACTCAACACCCCCTATTCACCGCACAAGCATATATCTGACTAGTAAGAATCTTCAAACCTATGTATTGATATCTCTCTGTAAGTGAGTCAAGGGGCTGTATCACGGCATAAACACAGCCGTGAAAAGCAGCTAAACCCCATTATAAAAATAAATTACTTTTCAAAACCCATGAAACAAAGACAGTGAAAGAGAGAGAAATTCTTACAAAATTCGTTCAGGGGCTGTGATGCAACCTGGATTGACCATATCTAGACCCACAGCTGATTGAGACATAAGGGTGGACACTCTTGCGGCTGAGAGTTTCGCTGAGGTTGGGTGAGCCAACGCTGACCCTTTCAAGTAATACTGCATGGTACCCATCCCATGGGTCCCAAATCTCCAGGTTCAAGGGCATCTTCCTACATCGAAAACATGCATGAGAAACCCAGAAGATGGTACACCGTGTGATCGGGAAAGGTTTCTAAAACGCACCTCATTTCTCATCTCCTTTGCTCGGGTTCGCCATTCCAGCCGATTTACTAGCCATCTCCCTCCTTGGAGAATCAGCACCTTTAACCTCCTATACAGTACAGGTTGCAATTTGTCCTGAGGATGAAGGGGAAGAGGGGGAACCAATGAGAGACTAGCTCTAGGTGTTGGGACAGGCACAGGTCACTCTATTTTCCCATCAGGAAGAAGAATTAAGTACAAGCTCAGCCTGCCCCCCAGAACCAGAAGAGGGCCTGAAGCAATCCTGCGCTTTTGCGGCCAGCTCCCAAAAAAGCGAGTTGAAAAATGGAGCTCAGGTGCACTGCAATTCACAAACCTGCAGAGTTTTAAATGATACCTCTCGTCCACAAATATATTAAGGGAAGGCAACGAAGAGGATTTGAAAGCAAGGCAGAATTGCAGGAAACAGATTTCAGGAGGTAGATTCGAATCGCCTTGAAAGCACATGAAAAGTGGCAAAACGTGGACAATGATGTCCTTGGCCAAAAAGGGCGTATGCGTTTTTTCCTGAATATATTCAGGAAAAAACGCATACGCCCTTTTTGGCCAACCAAGCAACCTGGAAAGGCAAATCAGCGCTCCAAAGAAGTCTCGCTTCCCAGAGGGCAAAAGGGCCATGCGGAAAAAAGTGTCAAAACCAGAAATGCAGGACCGGCCATGGAGAAATGGGAGCCTTGCTACGCTGATGGGCAGGATGTAAATTGCCAACAGCCACTCTGGAGAAGTGTACGGTGTGTCCTGAAACATCTAAATAACACAGATTGGAGAGCATAAGGCACTTGCACTCATGCGCGTATAAATTGGGAAAACTAAAAATCAGCAAGACACAGGCACCCCAAAGTTTAGGGCTGCTCTGTTGACAAGAACCCCCACTTCATTACACCTTAAATATCCTAGGAAAGAGAAAAATGGATAAAGAAGTTGTGGTCCTCATGTACAATGGAATATCACTCAGCCATGAAATCAACGTCATAAGGCTAGTAGCAGCACGATGAGTGGATTTAGGTACGACGATTCTAAGTGAAATAAGTCACACAGAAAAAGACACTTATCATAAGATATCACTTAGAGAGGGAATGTAAAAACCGCTACCCTTGAACTGCATTACAAAACAGAACAGAGTCACACGTTTAGAAAACACACTATGGCTGCTGAACAGGAAAGGTGAGGTGGGGTGATGCATAAAACAAGGGTTTCAAATTAGCTCTGATACCCTTCCATAAACCCAATATGTAATAGACAAGACCTACTCCTTGCTCAGTGAACTGGACTCAACACCCCCTATTCACCGCACAAGAATATATCTGAATAGTAAGAATCTTCAAACCTATGTATTGATATCTCTCTGTAAGTGAGTCAAGGGGCTGTAACACGGCATAAACACAGCCGTGAAAAGCAGCTAAACCCCATTATAAAAATAAATTTCTTTTCAAAACCTGTGAAACAAAGACAGTGAAAGAGAGAGAAATTCTTACAAAATTCGTTCAGGGACTGTGATGCAACCTGGATTGACCATATCTAGACCCACAGCTGATTGAGACATAAGGGTGGACACTCTTGGGGCTGAGAGGTTCGGTGAGGTTGGGGGAGCCAACGCAGACCCTTTCAAGTAATACTGCATGGTACCCATCCCATGGGTCCCAAATCTCCAGGTTCAAGGCCATCTTCCTACATCGAAAGCAGGCATGAGAAACCCAGAAGATGGTACACCGTTTGATCGGGAAAGGTTTCTAAAACGCACCTCATTTCTCATCTCCTTTGCTCGGGTTCGCCATTCCAGCCGATTTACTAGCCATCTCCCTCCTTGGAGAATCAGCACCTTTAACCTCCTGTTCCGTACAGGTTGCAATTTGTCCTGAGGATGAACGGGAAGAGGGGGAACCAATGAGAGACTAGCTCTAGGTGTTGGGACAGGCACAGGTCACTCTATTTTCCCATCAGGAAGAAGAATTAAGCACAAGCTCAGCCTGCCCCCCAGAACCAGAAGAGGGCCTGAAGCAATCCTGCGCTTTTGCGGCCAGCTCCCAAAAAAGCGAGTTGAAAAATGGAGCTCAGGGGCACTGCAATTCACAAACCTGCAGAGTTTTAAATGATACCTCTCGTCCACAAATATATTAAGGGAAGGCAACGAAGAGGCTTTGAAAGCAAGGCAGAATTGCAGGAAACAGATTTCAGGAGGTAGATTCGAATCGCCTTGAAAGCACATGAAAAGCAGCAAAACGTGGACAATGATGCCCTTGGCCAAAAAGGGCGTATGCGTTTTTTCCTGAATATATTCAGGAATAAACACATACGCGCTTTTTGGCCAACCAAGCAACCTGGAAAGGCAAATCTGTGCTACAAAAAGTCTCGCTTCTCAGGGGGAAAAAGGGCCATGCGGAAAAAAGTGTCCAAACCAGAAATGCAGGACCGGCCATGGAGAAATGGGAGCCTTGCTACGCTGATGGGTGGGATGTAAATTGCCAACAGCCACTCTGGAGAAGTGTACGGTGTGTTCTGAAACATATAAAAAAACACAGCTTGGAGAGCATAGGACACTTCCACTCATGGGCGTATAAATTGGGAAAACTAAAAATCAGCAAGACACAGGCACCCCAAAGTTTAGGGCTGCTCTGTTGACAAGAACCCCCACTTCATTACACCTTAAATATCCTAGGAAAGAGAAAAATGGATAAAGAAGTTGGGGTCCTCATGTAGAATGGAATATCACTCAGCCATGAAATCAACGTCATAAGGCTAGTAGCAGCACGATGAGTGGATTTAGGTACGACGATTCTAAGTGAAATAAGTCACACAGAAAAAGACACTTATCCTAAGATATCACTTCTAGAGGGAATGTAAAATCCGCTACACTTGAACTGAATTACAAAACAGAACAGAGTCACACGTTTAGAAAAAACAATCTGTCTGCTGAACGGGAAAGGTGAGGTGGGGTGATGCATAAAACAAGGGTTTCAAATTAGCTCCGATACCCTTCCCTAACCCAATATGTAATAGACAAGACCTACTCCTTGCTCAGTTAACCAGACTCAACACCCCCTATTCACCGCACAAGAATATATCTGACTAGTAAGAATCTTCAAACCTATGTATTGATATCTCTCTGTAAGTGAGTCAAGGGGGTGTAAAGCGGCATAAACACAGCCGTGAAAAGCAGCTAAACCCCATTATAAAAATAAATTTCTTTTCAAAACCTGTGAAACAAAGACAGTGAAAGAGAGAGAAATTCTTACAAAATTCGTTCAGGGACTGTGATGCAACCTGGATTGACCATATCTAGACCCACAGCTGATTGAGACATAAGGGTGGACACTCTTGGGGCTGAGAGGTTCGGTGAGGTTGGGGGAGCCGACGCAGACCCTTTCAAGTAATACTGCATGGTACCCATCCCATGGGTCCCAAATCTCCAGGTTCAAGGCCATCTTCCTACATCGAAAACAGGCATGAGAAACCCAGAAGATGGTACACCGTGTGATCGGGAAAGGTTTCTAAAACGCACCTCATTTCTCATCTCCTTTGCTCGGGTTCGCCATTCCAGCCGATTTACTAGCCATCTCCCTCCTTGGAGAATCAGCACCTTTAACCTCCTGTTCCGTACAGGTTGCAATTTGTCCTGAGGATGAACGGGAAGAGGGGGAACCAATGAGAGACTAGCTCTAGGTGTTGGGACAGGCACAGGTCACTCTATTTTCCCATCAGGAAGAAGAATTAAGCACAAGCTCAGCCTGCCCCCCAGAACCAGAAGAGGGCCTGAAGCAATCCTGCGCTTTTGCGGCCCGCTCCCAAAAAAGCGAGTTGAAAAATGGAGCTCAGGGGCACTGCAATTCACAAACCTGCAGAGTTTTAAATGATACCTCTCGTCCACAAATATATTAAGGGAAGGCAACGAAGAGGCTTTGAAAGCAAGGCAGAATTGCAGAAAACAGATTTCAGGAGGTAGATTCGAATCACCTTGAAAGCACATGAAAAGCAGCAAAACGTGGACAATTATGCCCTTGGCCAAAAAGGGCGTATGCGTTTTTTCCTGAATATATTCAGGAAAAAACGCATACGCGCTTTTTGGCCAACCAAGCAACCTGGAAAGGCAAATCTGTGCTACAAAGAAGTCTCGCTTCTCAGGGGGAAAAAGGGCCATGCGGAAAAATGTGTCCAAACCAGAAATGCAGGACAGGCCATGGAGAAATGGGAGCCTTGCTACGCTGATGGGTGGGATGTAAATTGCCAACAGCCACTCTGGAGAAGTGTACGGTGTGTTCTGAAACATATAAAAAACACAGCTTGGAGAGCATAGGACACTTCCACTCATGGGCGTTTAAATTCGGAAAACTAAAAATCAGCAAGACACAGGCACCCCAAAGTTTAGGGCTGCTCTGTTGACAAGAACCGCCACTTCATTACACCTTAAATATCCTAGGAAAGAGAAAAATGGATAAAGAAGTTGTGGACCTCATGTACAATGGAATATCACTCAGCCATGAAATCCACGTCATAAGGCTAGTAGCAGCACGATGAGTGGATTTAGGTACGACGATTCTAAGTGAAATAAGTCACACAGAAAAAGACACTTATCATAAGATATCACTTATAGAGGGAATGTAAAAACTGCTACACTTGAACTGAATTGCAAAACAGAACAGAGTCACACGTTTAGAAAACACAATATGGCTGCTGAACGGGAAAGGTGAGGTGGGGTGATGCATAAAACAAGGGTTTCAAATTAGCTCCGATACCGTTCCATAAACCCAATATGTAAGAGACAAGACCTATTCCTTTTTCAGTGAACTGGACTCAACACCCCTTATTCACCGCACAAGAATATATCTGACTAGTAAGAATCTACAAACCTATGTATTGATATCTCTCTGTAAGTGAGTCAAGGGGGTGTAAAGCGGCATAAACACAGCCGTGAAAAGCAGCTAAACCCCATTATAAAAATAAATTACTTTTAAAAACCAGTGAAACAAAGACAGTGAAAGAGAGAGAAATTCTTACAAAATTCGTTCAGGGGCTGTGATGCAACCTGGATTGACCATATCTAGACCCACAGCTGATTGAGACATAAGGGTGGACACTCTTGGGGCTGAGAGGTTCGGTGAGGTTGGGTGAGCCAACGCAGACCCTTTCAAGTAATACTGCAGGGTACCCATACCATGGGTCCCAAATCTCCAGGTTCAAGGGCATCTTCCTACGTCGAAAACTTGCATGGGAAACCCAGAAGATGGCACACCGTGTGATCGGGATAGGTTTCTAAAACGCACCTCATTTCTCATCTCCTTGTGTTCGGGTTCGCCATTGCAGCACCTTTACTAGCCATCTCCCTCCTTGGAGAATCAGCACCTTTAAACTCCTGTTCCGTAGAGTTTGCAATTTGTCCTGAGGATGAACGGGAAGAGGGGGAACCAAAGAGAGACTAGCTCTAGGTGTTGGGACAGGCACAGGTCACACTATTTTCCCATCAGGAAGAAGAATTAAGCACAAGCTCAGCCTGCCCCCCAGAACCAAAAGAGGGCCTGAAGCAATCCTGCGCTTTTGCGGCCAGCTCCCAAAAAAGCGAGTTGAAAAATGGGGCTCACGGGCACTGCAAATAACAAACCTGCAGTGTTTTAAATGATAACTCTCGTCCTCAAATATAGTAAGGAAAGGCAACCAAGCGGCTTTGAAAGCAAGGCAGAATTGCAGGAAACAGATTTCGGGAGGTAGATTCGAATCGCCTTGAAAGCACATGAAAAGCGGCAAAACGTGGACAATGATGCCCTTGACCAAAAAGGGCGTATGTGTTTTTTCCTGAATATATTCAGGAAAAAACGCATACGCCCTTTTTGGCCAACCAAGCAACCTGGAAAGGCAAATCAGCGCTCCAAAGAAGTCTCGCTTCCCAGCGGGCAAAAGGGCCATGCGGAAAAAAGTGTCCAAACCAGAAATGCAGGACCGGCCATGGAGAAATGGGAGCCTTGCTATGCTGATGGGTGGGATGTAAATTGCAAACAGCCACTCTGGAGAAGTGTACGGTGTGTCCTGAAACATCTAAAAAGCACAGCTTGGAGAGCATAGGGCACTTCCACTCATGGGCCTATAAATTGGGAAAACTAAAAATCAGCAAGACACAGGCACCCCCAAAGTTTAGGGCTGCTCTGTTGACAAGAACCCCCACTTCATTACACCTTAAATATCCTAGGAAAGAGAAAAATGGATAAAGAAGTTGGGGTCCTCATGTACAATGGAATGTCACTCAGCCATGAAATCAACGTCATAAGGCTAGTAGCAGCACGATGAATGGATTTAGGTACGACCATTCTAAGTGAAATAAGTCACACAGAAAAAGACACTTATCATAAGATATCACTTATAGAGGGAATCTAAAAACCGCTACACTTGAACTGAATTAGAAAACAGAACAGAGTCACACGTTTAGAAAAAAAACTATGTCTGCTGAACGGGAAAGGTGAGGTGGGGTGATGCATAAAACAAGGGTTTCAAAATAGCTCCGATACCCTTGCCTAAACCCAATATGTAATAGACAAGACCTACTCCTTGCTCAGTTAACCGGACTCAACACCCCGTATTCACCGCACAAGAATATATCTGACTAGTAAGAATCTTCAAACCTATGTATTGATATCTCTCTGTAAGTGAGTCAAGGGGCTGTAACACGGCATAAACACAGCCGTGAAAAGCAGCTAAACCCCATTATCAAAATAAATTTCTTTTCAAAACCTGTGAAACAAAGACAGTGAAAGAGAGAGAAATTCTTACAAAATTCGTTCAGAGACTGTGATGCAACCTGGATTGACCATATCTAGACCCACAGCTGATTGAGACATAAGGGTGGACACTCTTGGGGCTGAAAGGTTCGGTGAGGTAAGGGGAGCCAACGCAGACCCTTTCAAGTAATACTGCATGGTACCCATCCCATGGGTCCCAAATCTCCAGGTTCAAGGCCATCTTCCTACATCGAAAACAGGCATGAGAAACCCAGAAGATGGTACACCGTGTGATCGGGAAAGGTTTCTAAAACGCACCTCATTTCTCATCTCCTTTGCTCGGGTTCGCCATTCCAGCCGATTTACTAGCCATCTCCCTCCTTGGAGAATCAGCACCTTTAACCTCCTGTTCCGTACAGGTTGCAATTTGTCCTGAGGATGAACGGGAAGAGGGGGAACCAATGAGAGACTAGCTCTAGGTGTTGGGACAGGCACAGGTCACTCTATTTTCCCATCAGGAAGAAGAATTAAGCACAAGCTCAGCCTGCCCCCCAGAACCAGAAGAGGGCCTGAAGCAATCCTGCGCTTTTGCGGCCCACTCCCAAAAAAGCGAGTTGAAAAATGGAGCTCAGGGGCACTGCAATTCACAAACCTGCAGAGTTTTAAATGATACCTCTCGTCCACAAATATATTAAGGGAAGGCAACGAAGAGGCTTTGAAAGCAAGGCAGAAGAGCAGGAAACAGATTTCAGGAGGTAGATTCGAATCGCCTTGAAAGCACATGAAAAGCGGCAAAACGTGGACAATGATGCCCTTGGCCAAAAAGGGCGTATGCGTTTTTTCCTGAATATATTCAGGAATAAACGCATACGCGCTTTTTGGCCAACCAAGCACCTGGAAAGGCAAATCTGTGCTACAAAGAAGTCTCGCTTCTCAGGGGGAAAAAGGGCCATGCGGAAAAAAGTGTCCAAACCAGAAATGCAGGACCGGCCATGGAGAAATGGCAGCCTTGCTACGCTGATGGGTGGGATGTAAATTGCCAACAGCCACTCTGGAGACGTGTACGGTGTGTTCTGAAACATATAAAAAAACACAGCTTGGAGAGCATAGGACACTTCCACTCATGGGCGTATAAATTCGGAAAACTAAAAATCAGCAAGACACAGGCACCCCAAAGTTTAGGGCTGCTCTGTTGACAAGAACCGCCACTTCATTACACCTTAAATATCCTAGGAAAGAGAAAAATGGATAAAGAAGTTGTGGACCTCATGTACAATGGAATATCACTCAGCCATGAAATCAACGTCATAAGGCTAGTAGCAGCACGATGAGTGGATTTAGGTACGACGATTCTAAGTGAAATAAGTCACACAGAAAAAGACACTTATCATAAGATAGCACTTATAGAGGGAATGTAAAAACTGCTACACTTGAAATGAATTGCAAAACAGAACAGAGTCACACGTTTAGAAAACACACTATGGCTGCTGAACGGGAAAGGTGAGGTGGGGTGATGCATAAAACAAGGGTTTCAAATTAGCTCCGATACCGTTCCATAAACCCAATATGTAAGAGACAACACCTATTCCTTTTTCAGTGAACTGGACTCAACACCCCCTATTCACCGCACAAGAATATATCTGACTAGTAAGAATCTTCAAACCTATGTATTGATATCTCTCTGTAAGTGAGTCAAGGGGGTGTAAAGCGGCATAAACACAGCCGTGAAAAGCAGCTAAACCCCATTATAAAAATAAATTACTTTTAAAAACCAGTGAAACAAAGACAGTGAAAGAGAGAGAAATTCTTACAAAATTCGTTCAGGGGCTGTGATGCAACCTGGATTGACCATATCTAGACCCACAGCTGATTGAGACATAAGGGTGGACACTCTTGGGGCTGAGAGGTTCGGTGAGGTTGGGTGAGCCAACGCAGACCCTTTCAAGTAATACTGCAGGGTACCCATACCATGGGTCCCAAATCTCCAGGTTCAAGGGCATCTTCCTACGTCGAAAACGTGCATGGGAAACCCAGAAGATGGCACACCGTGTGATCGGGATAGGTTTCTAAAACGCACCTCATTTCTCATCTCCTTGTGCTCGGGTTCGCCATTGCAGCCCCTTTACTAGCCATCTCCCTCCTTGGAGAATCAGCACCTTTAAACTCCTGTTCCGTAGAGTTTGCACTTTGTCCTGAGGATGAACGGGAAGAGGGGGAACCAAAGAGAGACTAGCTCTAGGTGTTGGGACAGGCTCAGGTCACTCTATTTTCCCATCAGGAAGAAGAATTAAGCACAAGCTCAGCCTGCCCCCCAGAACCAAAAGAGGGCCTGAAGCAATCCTGCGCTTTTGCGGCCAGCTCCCAAAAAAGCGAGTTGAAAAATGGAGCTCAGGGGCACTGCAATTCACAAACCTGCAGTGTTTTAAATGATAACTCTCGTCCTCAAATATAGTAAGGGAAGGCAACGAAGAGGCTTTGAAAGCAAGGCAGAATTGCAGGAAACAGATTTCAGGAGGTAGATTCGAATCGCCTTGAAAGCACATGAAAAGCGGCAAAACGTGGACAATGATGCCCTTGGCCAAAAAGGGCGTATGCGTTTTTTCCTGAATATATTCAGGAAAAAACGCATACGCCCTTTTTGGCCAACCAAGCAACCTGGAAAGGCAAATCAGCGCTCCAAAGAAGTCTAGCTTCCCAGCGGGCAAAAGGGCCATGCGGAAAAAAGTGTCCAAACCAGAAATGCAGGACCGGCCATGCAGAAATGGGAGCCTTGCTATGCTGATGGGTGGGATGTAAATTGCAAACAGCCACTCTGGAGAAGTGTACGGTGTGTCCTGAAACATCTAAAAAACACAGCTTGGAGCGCATAGGGCACTTCCACTCATGGGCGTATAAATTGGGAATACTAAAAATCAGCAAGACACAGGCACCCCAAAGTTTAGGGCTGCTCTGCTGACAAGAACCCCCACTTCATTACACCTTAAATATCCTAGGAAAGAGAAAAATGGATAAAGAAGTTGTGGTCTTCATGTACAATGGAATATCACTCAGCCATGAAATCAACGTCATAAGGCTAGTAGCAGCACGATGAGTGGATTTAGGTACGACGATTCTAAGTGAAATAAGTCACACAGAAAAAGACACTTATCATAAGATATCACTTCTAGAGGGAATGTAAAAACCGCTACACTTGAACTGAATTACAAAACAGAACAGAGTCACACGTTTAGAAAAAACACTATGGCTGCTGAACGGGAAAGGTGAGGTGGGGTGATGCATCAAACAAGGGTTTCAAATTAGCTCCGATAACGTTCCATAAACCCAATATGTAATAAACAAGACCTACTCCTTGCTCAGTGAACTGGACTCAACACCCCCTATTCACCGCACAAGAATATATCTGAATAGTAAGAATCTTCAAACCTATGTATTGATATCTCTCTGTAAGTGAGTCAAGGGGCTGTAACACGGCATAAACACAGCCGTGAAAAGCAGCTAAACCCCATTATAAAAATAAATTTCTTTTCAAAACCTGTGAAACAAAGACAGTGAAAGAGAGAGAAATTCTTACAAAATTCGTTCAGGGACTGTGATGCAACCTGGATTGACCATATCTAGACCCACAGCTGATTGAGACATAAGGGTGGACACTCTTGGGGCTGAGAGGTTCGGTGAGGTTGGGGGAGCCAACGCAGACCCTTTCAAGTAATACTGCATGGTACCCATCCCATGGGTCCCAAATCTCCAGGTTCAAGGCCATCTTCCTACATCGAAAGCAGGCATGAGAAACCCAGAAGATGGTACACCGTTTGATCGGGAAAGGTTTCTAAAACGCACCTCATTTCTCATCTCCTTTGCTCGGGTTCGCCATTCCAGCCGATTTACTAGCCATCTCCCTCCTTGGAGAATCAGCACCTTTAACCTCCTGTTCCGTACAGGTTGCAATTTGTCCTGAGGATGAACGGGAAGAGGGGGAACCAATGAGAGACTAGCTCTAGGTGTTGGGACAGGCACAGGTCACTCTATTTTCCCATCAGGAAGAAGAATTAAGCACAAGCTCAGCCTGCCCCCCAGAACCAGAAGAGGGCCTGAAGCAATCCTGCGCTTTTGCGGCCAGCTCCCAAAAAAGCGAGTTGAAAAATGGAGCTCAGGGGCACTGCAATTCACAAACCTGCAGAGTTTTAAATGATACCTCTCGTCCACAAATATATTAAGGGAAGGCAACGAAGAGGCTTTGAAAGCAAGGCAGAATTGCAGGAAACAGATTTCAGGAGGTAGATTCGAATCGCCTTGAAAGCACATGAAAAGCAGCAAAACGTGGACAATGATGCCCTTGGCCAAAAAGGGCGTATGCGTTTTTTCCTGAATATATTCAGGAATAAACACATACGCGCTTTTTGGCCAACCAAGCAACCTGGAAAGGCAAATCTGTGCTACAAAAAGTCTCGCTTCTCAGGGGGAAAAAGGGCCATGCGGAAAAAAGTGTCCAAACCAGAAATGCAGGACCGGCCATGGAGAAATGGGAGCCTTGCTACGCTGATGGGTGGGATGTAAATTGCCAACAGCCACTCTGGAGAAGTGTACGGTGTGTTCTGAAACATATAAAAAAACACAGCTTGGAGAGCATAGGACACTTCCACTCATGGGCGTATAAATTCGGAAAACTAAAAATCAGCAAGACACAGGCACCCCAAAGTTTAGGGCTGCTCTGTTGACAAGAACCCCCACTTCATTACACCTTAAATATCCTAGGAAAGAGAAAAATGGATAAAGAAGTTGGGGTCCTCATGTAGAATGGAATATCACTCAGCCATGAAATCAACGTCATAAGGCTAGTAGCAGCACGATGAGTGGATTTAGGTACGACCATTCTAAGTGAAATAAGTCACACAGAAAAAGGCACTTATCATAAGATATCACTTATAGAGGGAATCTAAAAACTGCTACACTTGAACTGAATTAGAAAACAGAACAGAGTCACACGTTTAGAAAAAACACTATGTCTGCTGAACGGGAAAGGTGAGGTGGGGTGATGCATAAAACAAGGGTTTCAAATTAGCTCTGATACCCTTCCCTAAACCCAATATGTAATAGACAAGACCTACTCCTTGCTCAGTGAACTGGACTCAACACCCCCTATTCACCGCACAAGAATATATCTGACTAGTAAGAATCTTCAAACCTATGTATTGATATCTCTCTGTAAGTGAGTCAAGGGGCTGTAACACGGCATAAACACAGCCGTGAAAAGCAGCTAAACCCCATTATAAAAATAAATTTCTTTTCAAAACCTGTGAAACAAAGACAGTGAAAGAGAGAGAAATTCTTACAAAATTCGTTCAGGGACTGTGATGCAACCTGGATTGACCATATCTAGACCCACAGCTGATTGAGACATAAGGGTGGACACTCTTGGGGCTGAGAGGTTCGGTGAGGTTGGGTGAGCCAACGCAGACCCCTTCAAGTAATACTGCAGGGTACCCATACCATGGGTCCCAAATCTCCAGGTTCAAGGGCATCTTCCTACGTCGAAAACAGGCATGAGAAACCCAGAAGATGGTACACCGTGTGATCGGGAAAGGTTTCTAAAACGCACCTCATTTCTCATCTCCTTTGCTCGGGTTCGCCATTCCAGCCGATTTACTAGCCATCTCCCTCCTTGGAGAATCAGCACCTTTAACCTCCTGTTCCGTACAGGTTGCAAATTGTCCTGATCATGAACGGGAAGTGGGGGAACCAATGAGAGACTAGCTCTAGTGGTTGGGACAGGCACAGGTCCCTCTATTTTCCCATCAGGAAGAAGAATTAAGCACAAGTTCAGACTGCCCCCCAGAACCAGAAGAGGGCCTGAAGCAATCCTGCGCTTTTGCGGCCCACTCCCAAAAAAGCGAGTTGAAAAATGGAGCTCAGGGGCACTGCAATTCACAAACCTGCAGAGTTTTAAATGATACCTCTCGTCCACAAATATATTAAGGGAAGGCAACGAAGAGGCTTTGAAAGCAAGGCAGAATTGCAGGAAACAGATTTCAGGAGGTAGATTCGAATCGCCTTGAAAGCACATGAAAAGCGGCAAAACGTGGACAATGATGCCCTTGGCCAAAAAGGGCGTATGCGTTTTTTCCTGAATATATTCAGGAATAAACGCATACGCGCTTTTTGGCCAACCAAGCAACCTGGAAAGGCAAATCTGTGCTACAAAGAAGTCTCGCTTCTCAGGGGGAAAAAGGGCCATGCGGAAAAAAGTGTCCAAACCAGAAATGCAGGACCGGCCATGGAGAAATGGGAGCCTTGCTACGCTGATGGGTGGGATGTAAATTGCCAACAGCCACTCTGGAGAAGTGTACGGTGTGTTCTGAAACATATAAAAAAACACAGCTTGGAGAGCATAGGACACTTCCACTCATGGGCGTATAAATTCGGAAAACTAAAAATCAGCAAGACACAGGCACCCCAAAGTTTAGGGCTGCTCTGTTGACAAGAACCGCCACTTCATTACACCTTAAATATCCTAGGAAAGAGAAAAATGGATAAAGAAGTTGTGGACCTCATGTACAATGGAATATCACTCAGCCATGAAATCAACGTCATAAGGCTAGTAGCAGCACGATGAGTGGATTTAGGTACGACGATTCTAAGTGAAATAAGTCACACAGAAAAAGACACTTATCATAAGATATCACTTATAGAGGGAATGTAAAAACTGCTACACTTGAACTGAATTGCAAAACAGAACAGAGTCACACGTTTAGAAAACACACTATGGCTGCTGAACGGGAAAGGTGAGGTGGGGTGATGCATAAAACAAGGGTTTCAAATTAGCTCCGATACCGTTCCATAAACCCAATATGTAAGAGACAAGACCTATTCCTTTTTCAGTGAACTGGACTCAACACCCCCTATTCACCGCACAAGAATATATCTGACTAGTAAGAATCTTCAAACCTATGTATTGATATCTCTCTGTAAGTGAGTCAAGGGGGTGTAAAGCGGCATAAACACAGCCGTGAAAAGCAGCTAAACCCCATTATAAAAATAAATTACTTTTAAAAACCAGTGAAACAAAGACAGTGAAAGAGAGAGAAATTCTTACAAAATTCGTTCAGGGGCTGTGATGCAACCTGGATTGACCATATCTAGACCCACAGCTGATTGAGACATAAGGGTGGACACTCTTGGGGCTGAGAGGTTCGGTGAGGTTGGGTGAGCCAACGCAGACCCTTTCAAGTAATACTGCAGGGTACCCATACCATGGGTCCCAAATCTCCAGGTTCAAGGGCATCTTCCTACGTCGAAAACGTGCATGGGAAACCCAGAAGATGGCACACCGTGTGATCGGGATAGGTTTCTAAAACGCACCTCATTTCTCATCTCCTTGTGCTCGGGTTCGCCATTGCAGCCCCTTTACTAGCCATCTCCCTCCTTGGAGAATCAGCACCTTTAAACTCCTGTTCCGTAGAGTTTGCACTTTGTCCTGAGGATGAACGGGAAGAGGGGGAACCAAAGAGAGACTAGCTCTAGGTGTTGGGACAGGCACAGGTCACTCTATTTTCCCATCAGGAAGAAGAATTAAGCACAAGCTCAGCCTGCCCCCCAGAACCAAAAGAGGGCCTGAAGCAATCCTGCGCTTTTGCGGCCAGCTCCCAAAAAAGCGAGTTGAAAAATGGAGCTCAGGGGCACTGCAATTCACAAACCTGCAGTGTTTTAAATGATAACTCTCGTCCTCAAATATAGTAAGGGAAAGCAACGAAGAGGCTTTGAAAGCAAGGCAGAATTGCAGGAAACAGATTTCAGGAGGTAGATTCGAATCGCCTTGAAAGCACATGAAAAGCGGCAAAACGTGGACAATGATGCCCTTGGCCAAAAAGGGCGTATGCGTTTTTTCCTGAATATATTCAGGAAAAAACGCATACGCCCTTTTTGGCCAACCAAGCAACCTGGAAAGGCAAATCAGCGCTCCAAAGTAGTCTAGCTTCCCAGCGGGCAAAAGGGCCATGCGGAAAAAAGTGTCAAAACCAGAAATGCAGGACAGGCCATGGAGAAATGGGAGCCTTGCTACGCTGATGGGAGGGATGTAAATTGCAAACAGCCACTCTGGAGAAGTGTACGGTGTGTCCTGAAACATCTAAAAAACACAGCTTGGAGCGCATAAGGCACTTGCACTCATGCGCGTATAAATTGGGAAAACTAAAAATCAGCAAGACACAGGCACCCCAAAGTTTAGGGCTGCTCTGTTGACAAGAACCCCCACTTCATTACACCTTAAATATCCTAGGAAAGAGAAAAATGGATAAAGAAGTTGTGGTCCTCATGTACAATGGAATATCACTCAGCCATGAAATCAACGTCATAAGGCTAGTAGCAGCACGATGAGTGGATTTAGGTACGACGATTCTAAGTGAAATAAGTCACACAGAAAAAGACACTTATCATAAGATATCACTTAGAGAGGGAATGTAAAAACCGCTACACTTGAACTGCATTACAAAACAGAACAGAGTCACACGTTTAGAAAACACACTATGGCTGCTGAACGGGAAAGGTGAGGTGGGGTGATGCATAAAACAAGGGTTTCAAATTAGCTCTGATACCCTTCCATAAACCCAATATGTAATAGACAAGACCTACTCCTTGCTCAGTGAACTGGACTCAACACCCCCTATTCACCGCACAAGAATATATCTGAATAGTAAGAATCTTCAAACCTATGTATTGATATCTCTCTGTAAGTGAGTCAAGGGGCTGTAACACGGCATAAACACAGCCGTGAAAAGCAGCTAAACCCCATTACAAAAATAAATTTCTTTTCAAAACCTGTGAAACAAAGACAGTGAAAGAGAGAGAAATTCTTACAAAATTCGTTCAGGGACTGTGATGCAACCTGGATTGACCATATCTAGACCCACAGCTGATTGAGACATAAGGGTGGACACTCTTGGGGCTGAGAGGTTCGGTGAGGTTGGGGGAGCCAACGCAGACCCTTTCAAGTAATACTGCATGGTACCCATCCCATGGGTCCCAAATCTCCAGGTTCAAGGCCATCTTCCTACATCGAAAGCAGGCATGAGAAACCCAGAAGATGGTACACCGTGTGATCGGGAAAGGTTTCTAAAACGCACCTCATTTCTCATCTCCTTTGCTCGGGTTCGCCATTCCAGCCGATTTACTAGCCATCTCCCTCCTTGGAGAATCAGCACCTTTAACCTCCTGTTCCGTACAGGTTGCAAATTGTCCTGATCATGAACGGGAAGTGGGGGAACCAATGAGAGACTAGCTCTAGTGGTTGGGACAGGCATACGTCCCTCTATTTTCCCATCAGGAAGAAGAATTAAGCACAAGCTCAGACTGCCCCCCAGAACCAGAAGAGGGCCTGAAGCAATCCTGCGCTTTTGCGGCCCACTCCCAAAAAAGCGAGTTGAAAAATGGAGCTCAGGGGCACTGCAATTCACAAACCTGCAGAGTTTTAAATGATACCTCTCGTCCACAAATATATTAAGGGAAGGCAACGAAGAGGCTTTGAAAGCAAGGCAGAATTGCAGGAAACAGATTTCAGGAGGTAGATTCGAATCGCCTTGAAAGCACATGAAAAGCGGCAAAACGTGGACAATGATGCCCTTGGCCAAAAAGGGCGTATGCGTTTTTTCCTGAATATATTCAGGAATAAACGCATACGCGCTTTTTGGCCAACCAAGCAACCTGGAAAGGCAAATCTGTGCTACAAAGAAGTCTCGCTTCTCAGGGGGAAAAAGGGCCATGCGGAAAAAAGTGTCCAAACCAGAAATGCAGGACCGGCCATGGAGAAATGGGAGCCTTGCTACGCTGATGGGTGGGATGTAAATTGCCAACAGCCACTCTGGAGAAGTGTACGGTGTGTTCTGAAACATATAAAAAAACACAGCTTGGAGAGCATAGGACACTTCCACTCATGGGCGTATAAATTCGGAAAACTAAAAATCAGCAAGACACAGGCACCCCAAAGTTTAGGGCTGCTCTGTTGACAAGAACCCCCACTTCATTACACCTTAAATATCCTAGGAAAGAGAAAAATGGATAAAGAAGTTGTGGACCTCATGTACAATGGAATATCACTCAGCCATGAAATCAACGTCATAAGGCTAGTAGCAGCACGATGAGTGGATTTAGGTACGACGATTCTAAGTGAAATAAGTCACACAGAAAAAGACACTTATCATAAGATATCACTTATAGAGGGAATGTAAAAACCGCTACACTTGAACTGAATTGCAAAACAGAACAGGGTCACCCGTTTAGAAAACACACTATGGCTGCTGAACGGGAAAGGTGAGGTGGGGTGATGCATAAAACAAGGGTTTCAAATTAACTCCGATACCGTTCCATAAACCCAATATGTAAGAGACAAGACCTATTCCTTTTTCAGTGAACTGGACTCAACACCCCCTATTCACCGCACAAGAATATATCTGACTAGTAAGAAACTTCAAACCTATGTATTGATATCTCTCTGTAAGTGAGTCAAGGGGGTGTAAAGCGGCATAAACACAGCTGTGAAAAGCAGCTAAACCCCATTATAAAAATAAATTACTTTTCAAAACCAGTGAAACAAAGACAGTGAAAGAGAGAGAAATTCTTACAAAATTCGTTCAGGGGCTGTGATGCAACCTGGATTGACCATATCTAGACCCACAGCTGATTGAGACATAAGGGTGGACACTCTTGGGGTTGAGAGGTTCGGTGAGGTTGGGTGAGCCAACGCAGACCCTTTCAAGTAATACTGCAGGGTACCCATACAATGGGTCCCAAATCTCCAGGTTCAAGGGCATCTTCCTACGTCGAAAACGTGCATGGGAAACCCAGAAGATGGCACACCTTGTGATCGGGATAGGTTTCTAAAACGCACCTCATTTCTCATCTCCTTGTGCTCGGGTTCGCCATTGCAGCCCCTTTACTAGCCATCTCCCTCCTTGGAGAATCAGCACGTTTAAACTCCTGTTCCGTAGAGTTTGCACTTTGTCCTGAGGATGAACGGGAAGAGGGGGAACCAAAGAGAGACTAGCTCCAGGTGTTGGGACAGGCACAGGTCACTCTATTTTCCCATCAGGAAGAAGAATTAAGCACAAGCTCAGCCTGCCCCCCAGAACCAAAAGAGGGCCTGAAGCAATCCTGCGCTTTTGCGGCCAGCTCCCAAAAAAGCGAGTTGAAAAATGGAGATCAGGGGCACTGCAATTCACAAACCTGCAGTGTTTTAAATGATAACTCTCGTCCTCAAATATAGTAAGGGAAGGCAACGAAGAGGCTTTGAAAGCAAGGCAGAATTGCAGGAAACAGATTTCAGGAGGTAGATTCGAATCGCCTTGAAAGCACATGAAAAGCGGCAAAACGTGGACAATGATGCCCTTGGCCAAAAAGGGCGTATGCGTTTTTTCCTGAATATATTCAGGAAAAAACGCATACGCCCTTTTTGGCCAACCAAGCAACCTGGAAAGGCAAATCAGTGCTCCAAAGAAGTCTCGATTCTCAGGGGGAAAAAGGGCCATGCGGAAAAAAGTGTCAAAACCAGAAATGCAGGACCGGCCATGGAGAAATGGGAGCCTTGCTACGCTGATGGGAGGGATGTAAATTGCCAACAGCCACTCTGGAGAAGTGTACGGTGTGTCCTGAAACATCTAAAAAACACAGCTTGGAGAGCATAGGGCACTTCCACTCATGGGCGTATAAATTGGGAAAACTAAACATCAGCAAGACACAGCCACCCCAAAGTTTAGGGCTGCTCTGTTGACAAGAACCCCCACTTCATTACACCTTAAATATCCTAGGAAAGAGAAAAATGGATAAAGAAGTTAGGGTGCTCATGTACAATGGAATATCACTCAGCCATGAAATCAACGTCATAAGGCTAGTAGCAGCACGATGAGTGGATTTAGGTACGACGATTCTAAGTGAAATAAGTCACACAGAAAAAGACACTTATCATAAGATAGCACTTATAGAGGGAATGTAAATACCGCTACAGTTGAAGTGAATTATAAAACAGAACATAGTCACACGTTTAGAAAACACACTATGGCTGCTGAACGGGAAAGGTGAGGTGGGGTGATGCATAAAACAAGGGTTTCAAATTAGCTCAGATACCGTTCCATAAACCCAATATGTAAGAGACAAGACCTACTGTTTGCTCAGTGAACTGGACTCAACACCCCCTATTCACCGCACAAGAATATATCTGACTAGTAAGAAACTTCAAACCTATGTATTGATATCTCTCTGTAAGTGAGTCAAGGGGCTGTAACACGGCATAAACACAGCCGTGAAAAGCAGCTAAACCCCATTATAAAAATAAATGACTTTTCAAAACCCATGAAACAAAGACAGTGAAAGAGAGAGAAATTCTTACAAAATTCGTTCAGGGGCTGTGATGCAACCTGGATTGACCATATCTAGACACACAGCTGATTGAGACATAAGGGTGGACACTCTTGGGGATGAGAGTTTCGGTGAGGTTGGGTGAGCCAACGCAGACCCTTTCAAGTAATACTGCATGGTTCCCATCCCATGGGTCCCAAATCTCCAGGTTCAAGGGCATCTTCCTACATCAAAAACATGCATGAGAAACCCAGAAGATGGTACACCGTGTGATCGGGAAAGGTTTCTAAAACGCACCTCATTTCTCATCTCCTTTGCTCGGGTTCGCCATTCCAGCCGATTTACTAGCCATCTCCCTACTTGGAGAATCAGCACCTTTAACCTCCTGTTCAGTACAGGTTGCAATTTGTCCTGAGGATGAAGGGGAAGAGGGGGAACCAATGAGAGACTAGCTCTAGGTGTTGGGACAGGCACAGGTCACTCTATTTTCCCATCAGGAAGAAGAATTAAGTACAAGCTCAGCCTGCCCCCCAGAACCAGAAGAGGGCCTGAAGCAATCCTGCGCTTTTGCGGACCGCTCCCAAAAAAGCGAGTTGAAAAATGGAGCTCAGGGGCACTGCAATTCACAAATCTGCAGAGTTTTAAATGATACCTCTCGTCCACAAATATATTAAGGGGAGGCAACGAAGAGGATTTGAAAGCAAGGCAGAATTGCAGGAAACAGATTTCAGGAGGTAGATTCGAATCGCCTTGAAAGCACATGAAAAGCGGCAAAACGTGGACAATGATGTCCTTGGCCCAAAAGGGCGTATGCGTTTTTTCCTGAATATATTCAGGAAAAAACGCATATGCCCTTTTTGGCCAACCAAGCAACCTGGAAAGGCAAATCAGCGCTCCAAAGAAGTCTCGCTTCCCAGAGGGCAAAAGGGCCATGCGGAAAAAGTGTCAAAACCAGAAATGCAGGACCGGCCATGGAGAAATGGGAGCCTTGCTACGCTGATGGGCAGGATGTAAATTGCCAACAGCCACTCTGGAGAAGTGTACGGTGTGTCCTGAAACATCTAAATAACACAGATTGGAGAGCATAGGGCACTTCCACTCATGGGCCTATAAATTGGGAAAACTAAAAATCAGCAAGACACAGGCACCCCAAAGTTTAGGGCTGCTCTGTTGACAAGAACCCCCACTTCATTACACCTTAAATATCCTAGGAAAGAGAAAAATGGATAAAGAAGTTGGGGTCCTCATGTACAATGGAATATCACTCAGCCAAGAAATCAACGTCATAAGGCTAGTAGCAGCACGATGAGTGGATTTAGGTACGACGATTCTAAGTGAAATAAGTCACACAGAAAAAGACACTTATCATAAGATATCACTTATAGAGGGAATGTAAAAACCGCTACACTTGAACTGAATTACAAAACAGAACAGAGTCACACGTTTAGAAAACACACTATGGCTGCTGAACGGGAAAGGTGAGGTGGGGTGATGCATAAAACAAGGGTTTCAAATTAGCTCCGATACTCTTCCATAAACCCAATATGTAATAGACAAGACCTACTCCTTGCTCAGTGAACTGGACTCAACACCCCCTATTCACCGCACAAGAATATATCTGACTAGTAAGAATCTTCAAACCTATGTATTGATATCTCTCTGTAAGTGAGTCAAGGGGATGTAACACGGCATAAACACAGCCGTGAAAAGCAGCTAAACCCCATTATAAAAATAAATTTATTTTCAAAACCTGTGAAACAAAGACAGTGAAAGAGAGAGAAATTCTTACAAAATTCGTTCAGGGGCTGTGATGCAACCTGGATTGACCATATCTAGACCCACAGCTGATTGAGACATAAGGGTGGACACTCTTGGGGCTGAGAGGTATGGTGAGGTTGGGTGAGCCAATGCAGACCCTTTAAAATAATACTGCATGGTACCTATCCCATGGGTCCCAAATCTCCAGGTTCAAGGGCATCTTCCTACGTCGAAAACGTGCATGAGAAACCCAGAAGATGGTACACCGTGTGATCGGGAAAGGTTTCTAAAACGCACCTCATTTCTCATCTCCTTGTGCTCGTGTTCGCCATTCCAGCCCCTTTACTAGCCATCTCCCTCCTTGGAGAATCAGCACCTTTAACCTCCTATTCCGTACAGGTTGCAAATTGTCCTGATCATGAACGGGAAGTGGGGGAACCAATGAGAGACTAGCTCTAGTGGTTGGGACAGGCACAGGTCCCTCTATTTTCCCATCAGGAAGAAGAATTAACCACAGCCTCAGCCTGCCCCCCAGAACCAGAAGAGGGCCTGAAGCAACCCTGCGCTTTTGCGGCCAGCTCACAAAAAGCGACTTGAAAAATGGAGCTCAGGGGCACTGCAATTCACAAACCTGCAGAGTTATAAATGATAACTCTCGTCCACAAATATATTGAGGGAAGGCAACGAAGAGGCTTTGAAAGCAAGGCAGAATTGCAGGAAACAGATTTCAGGAGGTAGATTCGAATCGCCTTGAAAGCACATGAAAAGTGGCAAAACGTGGACAATGATGCCCTTTTTGGCCAACCAAGCAACCTGGAAAGGCAAATCAGTGCTACAAATAAGTCTCGCTTCTCAGGGGGAAAAAGGGCCATGCGGAAAAAAGTGTCAAAACCAGAAATGCAGGACCGGCCATGGAGAAATGGGAGCCTTGCTACGCTGATGGGAGGGATGTAAATTGCCAACAGCCACTCTGGAGAAGTGTACGGTGTGTCCTGAAACATCTAAAAAACACAGCTTGGAGAGCATAGGGCACTTCCACTCATGGGCGTATAAATTGGGAAAACTAAACATCAGCAAGACACAGCCACCCCAAAGTTTAGGGCTGCTCTGTTGACAAGAACCCCCACTTCATTACACCTTAAATATCCTAGGAAAGAGAAAAATGGATAAAGAAGTTGGGGTCCTCTTGTACAATGGAATATCACTCAGACATGAAATCAACGTCATAAGGCTAGTAGCAGCACGATGAGTGGATTTAGTTACGACGATTCTAAGTGAAATAAGTCACACAGAAAAAGACACTTATCATAAGATATCACTTATAGAGGGAATGTAAAAACCGCTACACTTGAACTGAATTACAAAACAGAACAGAGTCACACGTTTAGAAAACACACTATGGCTGCTGAACGGGAAAGGTGAGGTGGGGTGATGCATAAAACAAGGGTTTCAAATTAGCTCCGATACCGTTCCATAAACCCAAAATGTAATAGACAAGACCTACTCCTTGCTCAGTGAACTGGACTCAACACCCCCTATTCACCGCACAAGAATATATCTGACTAGTAAGAATCTTCAAACCTATGTATTGATATCTCTCTGTAAGTGAGTCAAGGGGCTGTAACACGGCATAAACACAGCCGTGAAAAGCAGCTAAACCCCATTATAAAAATAAATTTCTTTTCAAAACCTGTGAAACAAAGACAGTGAAAGAGAGAGAAATTCTTACAAAATTTGTTCAGGGGCTGTGATGCAACCTGGATTGACCATATCTAGACCCAAAGCTGATTGAGACATAAGGGTGGACAATCTTGGGGCTGAGAGGTTTGGTGAGGTTGGGTGAGCCAATGCAGACCCTTTAAAGTAATACTGCATGGTACCTATCCCATGGGTCCCAAATCTCCAGGTTCAAGGGCATCTTCCTACGTCGAAAACGTGCATGAGAAACCCAGAAGATGGTACACCGTGTGATCGGGAAAGGTTTCTAAAACGCACCTCATTTCTCATCTCCTTGTGCTCGTGTTCGCCATTCCAGCCCCTTTACTAGCCATCTCCCTCCTTGGAGAATCAGCACCTTTAACCTCCTATTCCGTACAGGTTGCAAATTGTCCTGATCATGAACGGGAAGTGGGGGAACCAATGAGAGACTAGCTCTAGTGGTTGGGACAGGCACAGGTCCCTCTATTTTCCCATCAGGAAGAAGAATTAACCACAGCCTCAGCCTGCCCCCCAGAACCAGAAGAGGGCCTGAAGCAACCCTGCGCTTTTGCGGCCAGCTCACAAAAAGCGACTTGAAAAATGGAGCTCAGGGGCACTGCAATTCACAAACCTGCAGAGTTATAAATGATAACTCTCGTCCACAAATATATTGAGGGAAGGCAACGAAGAGGCTTTGAAAGCAAGGCAGAATTGCAGGAAACAGATTTCAGGAGGTAGATTCGAATCGCCTTGAAAGCACATGAAAAGTGGCAAAACGTGGAC
This sequence comes from Balaenoptera acutorostrata, assembly GCF_949987535.1. Classification (NCBI taxonomy): domain Eukaryota; kingdom Metazoa; phylum Chordata; class Mammalia; order Artiodactyla; family Balaenopteridae; genus Balaenoptera; species Balaenoptera acutorostrata. Next base: position 44,300 of record NW_026645829.1, read on the forward strand.
AATGATGCCCTTGGCCAAAAAGGGCGTATGCGTTTATTCCTGAATATATTCAGGAAAAAACGCATACGCCCTTTTTGGCCAACCAAGCAACCTGGAAAGGCAAATCAGTGCTACAAATAAGTCTCGCTTCTCAGGGGGAAAAAGGGCCATGCGGAAAAAAGTGTCAAAACCAGAAATGCAGGACCGGCCATGGAGAAATGGGAGCCTTGCTACGCTGATGGGAGGGATGTAAATTGCCAACAGCCACTCTGGAGAAGTGTACGGTGTGTCCTGAAACATCTAAAAAACACAGCTTGGAGAGCATAGGGCACTTCCACTCATGGGCGTATAAATTGGGAAAACTAAACATCAGCAAGACACAGCCACCCCAAAGTTTAGGGCTGCTCTGTTGACAAGAACCCCCACTTCATTACACCTTAAATATCCTAGGAAAGAGAAAAATGGATAAAGAAGTTGGGGTCCTCTTGTACAATGGAATATCACTCAGCCATGAAATCAACGTCATAAGGCTAGTAGCAGCACGATGAGTGGATTTAGGTACGACGATTCTAAGTGAAATAAGTCACACAGAAAAAGACACTTATCATAAGATATCACTTATAGAGGGAATGTAAAAACCGCTACACTTGAACTGAATTACAAAACAGAACAGAGTCACACGTTTAGAAAACACACTATGGCTGCTGAACGGGAAAGGTGAGGTGGGGTGATGCATAAAACAAGGGTTTCAAATTAGCTCCGATACCGTTCCATAAACCCAAAATGTAATAGACAAGACCTACTCCTTGCTCAGTGAACTGGACTCAACACCCCCTATTCACCGCACAAGAATATATCTGACTAGTAAGAATCTTCAAACCTATGTATTGATATCTCTCTGTAAGTGAGTCAAGGGGCTGTAACACGGCATAAACACAGCCGTGAAAAGCAGCTAAACCCCATTATAAAAATAAATTTCTTTTCAAAACCTGTGAAACAAAGACAGTGAAAGAGAGAGAAATTCTTACAAAATTCGTTCAGGGGCTGTGATGCAACCTGGATTGACCATATCTAGACCCACAGCTGATTGAGACATAAGGGTGGACACTCTTGGGGCTGAGAGGTTTGCTGAGGTTGGGTGAGCCAATGCAGACCCTTTAAAGTAATACTGCATGGTACCCATCCCATGGGTCCCAAATCTCCAGGTTCAAGGGCATCTTCCTACGTCGAAAACGTGCATGAGAAACCCAGAAGATGGTACACCGTGTGATCGGGAAAGGTTTCTAAAACGCACCTCATTTCTCATCTCCTTGTGCTCGTGTTCGCCATTCCAGCCCCTTTACTAGCCATCTCCCTCCTTGGAGAATCAGCACCTTTAACCTCCTATTCCGTACAGGTTGCAAATTGTCCTGATCATGAACGGGAAGTGGGGGAACCAATGAGAGACTAGCTCTAGTGGTTGGGACAGGCACAGGTCCCTCTATTTTCCCATCAGGAAGAAGAATTAACCACAGCCTCAGCCTGCCCCCCAGAACCAGAAGAGGGCCTGAAGCAACCCTGCACTTTTGCGGCCAGCTCCCAAAAAGCGACTTGAAAAATGGAGCTCAGGGGCACTGCAATTCACAAACCTGCAGAGTTATAAATGATAACTCTCTTCCACAAATATATTGAGGGAAGGCAACGAAGAGGCTTTGAAAGCAAGGCAGAATTGCAGGAAACAGATTTCAGGAGGTAGATTCGAATCGCCTTGAAAGCACATGAAAAGTGGCAAAACGTGGACAATGATGCCCTTGGCCAAAAAGGGCGTATGCGTTTTTTCCTGAATATATTCAGGAAAAAACGCATACGCCCTTTTTGGCCAACCAAGCAACCTGGAAAGGCAAATCAGCGCTACAAAGAAGTCTCGCATCCCAGCGGTCAAAAGGGCCATGCAGAAAAAAGTGTCAAAACCAGAAATGCAGGAGCGGCCATGGAGAAATGGGAGCCTTGCTACGCTGATGGGAGGGATGTAAATTGCCAACAGCCACTCTGGAGAAGTGTACGGTGTGTCCTGAAACATCTAAAAAACACAGCTTGGAGCGCATAGGGCACTTCCACTCATGGGCGTATAAATTGGGAAAACTAAAAAGCAGCAAGACACAGCCAACCCAAAGTTTAGGGCTGCTCTGCTGACAAGAACCCCCACTTCATTACACCTTAAATATCCTAGGAAAGAGAAAAATGGATAAAGAAGTTGGGGTCCTCATGTACAATGGAATATCACTCAGCCATGAAATCAACGTCATAAGGCTAGTAGCAGCACGATGAGTGGATTAAGGTACGACGATTCTAAGTGAAATAAGTCACACAGTAAAAGACACTTATCATAAGATATCACTTAGAGAGGGAATGTAAAAACCGCTACACTTGAACTGAATTACAAAACAGAACAGAGTCACACGTTTAGAAAACACACTATGGCTGCTGAACGGGAAAGGTGAGGTGGGGTGATGCATAAAACAAGGGTTTCAAATTAGCTCCGATACCGTTCCATAAACCCAATATGTAATAGACAAGACCTACTCCTTGCTCAGTGAACTGGACTCAACACCCCCTATTCACCGCACAAGAATATATCTGACTAGTAAGAATCTTCAAACCTATGTATTGATATCTCTCTGGAAGTGAGTCAAGGGGGTGTAAAGCGGCATAAACACAGCCGTGAAAAGCAGCTAAACCCCATTATAAAAATAAATTACTTTTCAAAACCTGTGAAACAAAGACAGTGAAAGAGAGAGAAATACTTACAAAATTCGTTCAGGGGCTGTGATGCAACCTGCATTGACCATATCTAGACCCACAGCTGATTGAGACATAAGGGTGGACACTCTTGGGGCTGAGAGGTTCGGTGAGGTTGGGGGAGCCAACGCAGACCCTTTCAAGTAATACTGCATGGTACCCGTCCCATGGGTCCCAAATCTCCAGGTTCAAGGGCATCTTCCTACATCGAAAACATGCATGAGAAACCCAGAAGATGGTACACCGTGTGATCGGGAAAGGTTTCTATAACGCACCTCATTTCTCATCTCCTTTGCTCGGGTTCGCCATTCCACCCGATTTACTAGCCATCTCCCTCCTTGGAGAATCAGCACCTTTAACCTCCTGTTCAGTACAGGTTGCAAATTGTCCTGATCATGAACGGGAAGTGGGGGAACAAATGACAGACTAGCTCTAGTGGTTGGGACAGGCACAGGTCCCTCTATTTTCCCATCAGGAAGAAGAATTAACCACAGCCTCAGCCTGCCCCCCAGAACCAGAAGAGGGCCTGAAGCAATCCTGCGCTTTTGCGGCCAGCTCCCAAAAAGCGACTTGAAAAATGGAGCTCATGGGCACTGCAATTCACAAACCTGCAGAGTTATAAATGATAACTCTCGTCCACAAATATATTGAGGGAAGGCAACGAAGAGGCTTTGAAAGCAAGGCAGAATTGCAGGAAACAGATTTCAGGAGTTAGATTCGAATCGCTTTGAAAGCACATGAAAAGTGGCAAAACGTGGACAATGATGCCCTTGGCCAAAAAGGGCGTATGCGTTTTTTCCTGAATATATTCAGGAAAAAACGCATACGCCCTTTCTGGCCAACCAAGCAACCTGGAAAGGCAAATCAGTGCTACAAAGAAGTCTCGCTTCTCAGGGGAAAAAGGGCCATATGGAAAAAAGTGTCAAAACCAGAAATGCAGGAGCGGCCATGGAGAAATGGGAGCCTTGCTACGCTGATGGGAGGGATGTAAATTGCCAACAGCCACTCTGGAGAAGTGTACGGTGTGTCCTGAAACATCTAAAAAACACAGCTTGGAGCGCATAGGGCACTTCCACTCATGGGCGTATAAATTGGGAAAACTAAAAATCAGCAAGACACAGGCACTCCAAAGTTTAGGGCTGCTCTGTTGACAAGAACCACCACTTCATTACATCTTAAATATCCTAGGAAAGAGAAAAATGGATAAAGAAGTTGGGGTCCTCATGTACAATGGAATATCACTCAGCCATGAAATCAACGTCATAAGGCTAGTAGCAGCACGATGAGTGGATTTAGGTACGACGATTCTAAGTGAAATAAGTCACACAGAAAAAGACACTTATCATAAGATAGCACTCATAGAGGGAATGTAAAAACCGCTAGAGTTGAAGTGAATTACAAAACAGAACATAGTCACACGTTTAGAAAACACACTATGGCTGCTGAACGGGAAAGGTGAGGTGGGGTGATGCATAAAACAAGGGTTTCAAATTAGCTCCGATACCGTTCCATAAACCCAATATGTAATAGACAAGACCTACTCCTTGCTCAGTGAACTGGACTCAACACCCCCTATTCACCACACAAGAATATATCTGACTAGTAAGAATCTTCAAACCTATGTATTGATATCTCTCTGGAAGTGAGTCAAGGGGGTGTAAAGCGGCATAAACACAGCCGTGAAAAGCAGCTAAACCCCATTATAAAAATAAATTTCTTTTCAAAACCTGTGAAACAAAGACAGTGAAAGAGAGAGAAATTCTTACAAAATTCGTTCAGGGGCTGTGATGCAACCTGGATTGACCATATCTAGACCCACAGCTGATTGAGACATAAGGGTGGACACTCTTGGGGCTGAGAGGTTTGGTGAGGTTGGGTGAGCCAATGCAGACCCTTTAAAGTAATACTGCATGGTACCTATCCCATGGGTCCCAAATCACCAGGTTCAAGGGCATCTTCCTACGTCGAAAACGTGCATGAGAAACCAAGAAGATGGTACACCGTGTGATCGGGAAAGGTTTCTAAAACGCACCTCATTTCTCATCTCCTTGTGCTCGTGTTCGCCATTCCAGCCGCTTTACTAGCCATCTCCTTCCTTGGAGAATCAGCACCTTTAACCTCCTATTCCGTACAGGTTGCAAATTGTCCTGATCATGAAAGGGAAGTGGGGGAACCAATGAGAGACTAGCTCTAGTGGTTGGGACAGGCACAGGTCCCTCTATTTTCCCATCAGGAAGAAGAATTAACCACAGCCTCAGCCTGCCCCCCAGAACCAGAAGAGGGCCTGAAGCAACCCTGCGCTTTTGCGGCCAGGTCCCAAAAAGCGACTTGAAAAATGGAGCTCAGGGGCACTGCAATTCACAAACCTGCAGAGTTATAAATGATAACTCTCGTCCAAAAATATATTGAGGGAAGGCAACGAAGAGGCTTTGAAAGCAAGGCAGAATTGCAGGAAACAGATTTCAGGAGGTAGATTCGAATCGCCTTGAAAGCACATGAAAAGTGGCAAAACGTGGACAATGATGCCCTTGGCCAAAAAGGGCGTATGCGTTTTTTCCTGAATATATTCAGGAAAAAACGCATACGCCCTTTTTGGCCAACCAAGCACCCTGGAAAGGCAAATCAGCGCTCCAAAGAAGTCTCGCTTCCCAGCGGGCAAAAGGGCCATGCGGAAAAAAGTGTCCAAACCAGAAATGCAGGACCGGCCATGGAGAAATGGGAGCCTTGCTATGCTGATGGGAGGGATGTAAATTGCCAACAGCCACTCTGGAGAAGTGTACGGTGTGTCCTGAAACATCTAAAAAACACAGCTTGGAGAGCATAGGACACTTCCAGTCATGGGCGTATAAATTGGGAAAACTAAACATTAGCAAGACACAGCCACCCCAAAGTTTACGGCTGCTCTATTGACAAGAACCCCCACTTCATTACACCTTAAATATCCTAGAAAAGAGAAAAATGGATAAAGAAGTTGGGGTCCTCTTGTACAATGGATTATCACTCAGCCATGAAATCAACGTCATAAGGCTAGTAGCAGCACGATGAGTGGATTTAGGTACGACGATTCTAAGTGAAATAAGTCACACAGAAAAAGACACTTATCATAAGATAGCACTTATAGAGGGAATGTAAAAGCCGCTACAGTTGAAGTGAATTACAAAACAGAACATAGTCACACGTTTAGAAAACAAACTATGGCTGCTGAACGGGAAAGCTGAGGTGGGGTGATGCATAAAACAAGGGTTTCAAATTAGCTCCGATACCGTTCCATAAACCCAAAATGTAATAGACAAGACCTACTCCTTGCTCAGTGAACTGGACTAAACACCCCCTATTCACCGCACAAGAATATATCTGACTAGTAAGAATCTTCAAACCTATGTATTGATATCTCTCTGTAAGTGAGTCAAGGGGCTGTAACACGGCATAAACACAGCCGTGAAAAGCAGCTAAACCCCATTATAAAAGTAAATTTCTTTTCAAAACCCGTGAAACAAAGACAGTGAAAGAGAGAGAAATTCTTACAAAATTCGTTCAAGGGCTGTGATGCAACCTGGATTGACCATATCTAGACCCACAGCTGATTGAGACATAAGGGTGGACACTCTTGGGGCTGAGAGGTTTGGTGAGGTTGGGTGAGCCAATGCAGACCCTTTCAAGTAATACTGCATGGTACCCGTCCCATGGGTCCCAAATCTCCAGGTTCAAGGGCATCTTCCTACATCGAAAACATGCATGAGCAACACAGAAGATGGCACACCGTGTGATCGGGAAAGGTTTCTAAAACGCACCTCATTTCTCATCTCCTTGTGCTCGGGTTCGCCATTGCATCCCCTTTACTAGCCTTCTCCCTCCTTGGAGAATCAGCACCTTTAAACTCCTGTTCCGTACAGGTTGCAATTTGTCCTGAGGATGAATGGGAAGAGGGGGAACCAAAGAGAGACTAGCTCTAGGTGTTGGGACAGGCACAGGTCACTCTATTTTCCCATCAGGAAGAAGAATTAAGCACAAGCTCAGCCTGCCCCCCAGAACCAGAAGAGGGCCTGAAGCAATCCTGCGCTTTTGCGGGCAGCTCCCAAAAAAGCGAGTTGAAAAATGGAGCTCAGGGGCACTGCAATTCACAAACCTGCAGTGTTTTAAATGATAACTTTCGTCCACAAATATATTAAGGGAAGGCAACGAAGAGGCTTTGAAAGCAAGGCAGAATTGCAGGAAACAGATTTCAGGAGGTAGATTCGAATCGCCTTGAAAGCACATGAAAAGCGGCAAAACGTGGACAATGATGCACTTGGCTAAAAAGGGCGTATGCGTTTTTTTCTGAATATATTCAGGAAAAAACGCATACGCCCTTTTTGGCCAACCAAGCAACCTGGAAAGGCAAATCAGCGCTACAAAGAAGTCTCGCATCCCAGCGGTCAAAAGGGCCATGCAGAAAAAAGTGTCAAAACCAGAAATGCAGGAGCGGCCATGGAGAAATGGGAGACTTGCTACGCTGATGGGCGGGATGTAGATTGCAAACAGCCACTCTGGAGAAGTGTACGGTGTGTCCTGAAACATCTAAAAAACACAGCTTGGAGCGCATAGGGCACTTCCACTCATGGGCGTATAAATTGGGAAAACTAAATATCAGCAAGACACAGGCACCCCAAAGTTTAGGGCTGCTCTGCTGACAAGAACCCCCACTTCATTACACCTTAAATATCCTAGGAAAGAGAAAAATGGATAAAGAAGTTGGGGTCCTCATGTAAAATGGAATATCACTCAGCCATGAAATCAACGTCATAAGGCTAGTAGCAGCACGATGAGTGGATTTAGGTACGACGATTCTAAGTGAAATAAGTCACACAGAAAAAGACACTTATCATAAGATATCACTTAGAGAGGGAATGTAAAAACCGCTACACTTGAACTGAATTAAAAAACAGAACAGAGTCACACGTTTAGAAAACACACTATGGCTGCTGAACGGGAAAGGTGAGGTGGGGTGATGCATAAAACAAGGGTTTCAAATTAGCTCCGATACCCTTCCATAAACCCAATATGTAATAGACAAGACCTACTCCTTGCTCAGTGAACTGGACTCAACACCCCCTATTCACCGCACAAGAATATATCTGACTAGTAAGAATCTTCAAACCTATGTATTGATATCTCTCTGGAAGTGAGTCAAGGGGGTGTAAAGCGGCATAAACACAGCCGTGAAAAGCAGCTAAACCCCATTATAAAAATAAATTACTTTTCAAAACCCATGAAACAAAGACAGTGAAAGAGAGAGAAATTCTTACAAAATTCGTTCAGGGGCTGTGATGCAACCTGGATTGACCATATCTAGACCCACAGCTGATTGAGACATAAGGGTGGACACTCTTGGGGCTGAGAGGTTCGGTGAGGTTGGGGGAGCCAACGAAGACCCTTTCAAGTAATACTGCATGGTACCCGTCCCATGGGTCCCAAATCTCCAGGTTCAAGGGCATCTTCCTACATCGAAAACATGCATGAGAAACACAGAAGATGGTACACCGTGTGATCGGGAAAGGTTTCTAAAATGCACCTCATTTCTCATCTCCTTTGCTCGGGTTCGCCATTCCACCCGATTTACTAGCCATCTCCCTCATTGGAGAATCAGCACCTTTAACCTCCTGTTCAGTACAGGTTGCAAATTGTCCTGATCATTAACGGGAAGTGGGGGAACCAATGAGAGACTAGCTCTAGTGGTTGGGACAGGCACAGGTCCCTCTATTTTCCCATCAGGAAGAAGAATTAACCACAGCCTCAGCCTGCCCCCCAGAACCAGAAGAGGGCCTGAAGCAATCCTGTGCTTTTGCGGCCAGCTCCCAAAAAGCGACTTGAAAAATGGAGCTCATGGGCACTGCAATTCACAAACCTGCAGAGTTATAAATGATAACTCTCGTCCACAAATATATTGAGGGAAGGCAACGAAGAGGCTTTGAAAGCAAGGCAGAATTGCAGGAAACAGATTTTAGGAGGTAGATTCGAATCGCTTTGAAAGCACATGAAAAGTGGCAAAACGTGGACAATGATGCCCTTGGCCAAAAAGGGCGTATGCGTTTTTTCCTGAATATATTCAGGAAAAAACGCATACGTCCTTTCTGGCCAACCAAGCAACCTGGAAAGGCAAATCAGTGCTACAAAGAAGTCTCGCTTCTCAGGGGAAAAAGGGCCATGCGGAAAAAAGTGTCCAAACCAGAAATGCAGGAGCGGCCATGGAGAAATGGGAGCCTTGCTACGCTGATGGGAGGGATGTATATTGCCAACAGCCACTCTGGAGAAGTGTACGGTGTGTCCTGAAACATCTAAAAAACACAGCTTGGAGAGCATAGGGCACTTCCACTCATGGGCCTATAAAATGGGAAAACTAAAAATCAGCAAGACACAGGCACTCCAAAGTTTAGGGCTGCTCTGTTGACAAGAACCCCCACTTCATTACACCTTAAATATCCTAGGAAAGAGAAAAATGGATAAAGAAGTTGGGGTCCTCATGTACAATGTAATATCACTCAGCCAAGAAATCAACGTCATAAGGCTAGTAGCAGCACGATGAGTGGATTTAGGTACGACGATTCTAAGTGAAATAAGTCACACAGAAAAAGACACTTATCATAAGATATCACTTATAGAGGGAATGTAAAAACCGCTACACTTGAACTGAATTACAAAACAGAACAGAGTCACACGTTTAGAAAACACACTATGGCTGCTGAACGGGAAAGGTGAGGTGGGGTGATGCATAAAACAAGGGTTTCAAATTAGCTCCGATACCCTTCCTTAAACCCAATATGTAATAGACAAGACCTACTCCTTGCTCAGTGAACTGGACTCAACACCCCCTATTCACCGCACAAGAATATATCTGAATAGTAAGAATCTTCAAACCTATGTATTGATATCTCTCTGTAAGTGAGTCAAGGGGCTGTAACACGGCATAAACACAGCCGTGAAAAGCAGCTAAACCCCATTATAAAAATAAATTTCTTTTCAAAACCTGTGAAACAAAGACAGTGAAAGAGAGAGAAATTCTTACAAAATTCGTTCAGGGGCTGTGATGCAACCTGGATTGACCATATCTAGACCCACAGCTGATTGAGACATAAGGGTGGACACTCTTGGGGCTGAGAGGTTTGGTGAGGTTGGGTGAGCCAATGCAGACCCTTTAAAGTAATACTGCATGGTACCTATCCCATGGGTCCCAAATCTCCAGGTTCAAGGGCATCTTCCTACGTCGAAAACGTGCATGAGAAACCCAGAAGATGGTACACCGTGTGATCGGGAAAGGTTTCTAAAACGCACCTCATTTCTCATCTCCTTGTGCTCGGGTTCGCCATTCCAGCCCCTTTACTAGCCATCTCCCTCCTTGGAGAATCAGCACCTTTAACCTCCTGTTCCGTACAGGTTGCAAATTGTCCTGATCATGAACGGGAAGTGGGGGAACCAATGAGAGACTAGCTCTAGTGGTTGGGACAGGCACAGGTCCCTCTATTTTCCCATCAGGAAGAAGAATTAACCACAGCCTCAGCCTGCCCCCCAGAACCAGAAGAGGGCCTGAAGCAACCCTGCGCTTTTGCGGCCAGCTCCCAAAAAGCGACTTGAAAAATGGAGCTCAGGGGCACTGCAATTCACAAACATGCAGAGTTATAAATGATAACACTCGTCCACAAATATATTGAGTGAAGGCAACGAAGAGGCTATGAAAGCAAGGCAGAATTGCAGGAAACAGATTTCAGGAGGTAGATACGAATCGCCTTGAAAGCACATGAAAAGTGGCAAAACGTGGACAATGATGCCCTTGGCCAAAAAGGGCGTATGCGTTTTTTCCTGAATATATTCAGGAAAAAACGCATACGCCCTTTTTGGCCAACCAAGCAACCTGGAAAGGCAAATCAGTGCTACAAAGAAGTCTCGCTTCTCAGGGGGAAAAAGGGCCATGCGGAAAAAAGTGTCAAAACCAGAAATGCAGGACCGGCCATGGAGAAATGGGAGCCTTGCTATGCTGATGGGAGGGATGTAAATTGCCAACAGCCACTCTGGAGAAGTGTACGGTGTGTCCTGAAACATCTAAAAAACACAGCTTGGAGAGCATAGGGCACTTCCACTCATGGGCGTATAAATTGGGAAAACTAAACATCAGCAAGACACAGGCACCCCAAAGTTTACGGCTGCTCTATTGACAAGAACCCCCACTTCATTACACCTTAAATATCCTAGAAAAGAGAAAAATGGATAAAGAATTTGGGGTCCTCTTGTACAATGGAATATCACTCAGCCATGAAATCAACGTCATAAGGCTAGTAGCAGCACGATGAGTGGATTTAGGTACGACGATTCTAAGTGAAATAAGTCACACAGAAAAAGACACTTATCATAAGATAGCACTTATAGAGGGAATGTAAAAGCCGCTACAGTTGAAGTGAATTACAAAACAGAACATAGTCACACGTTTAGAAAACAAACTATGGCTGCTGAACGGGAAAGGTGAGGTGGGGTGATGCATAAAACAAGGATTTCAAATTAGCTCCGATACCGTTCCATAAACCCAAAATGTAATAGACAAGACCTACTCCTTGCTCAGTGAACTGGACTCAACACCCCCTATTCACCGCACAAGAATATATCTGACTAGTAAAAATCTTCAAACCTATGTATTGATATCTCTCTGTAAGTGAGTCAAGGGGCTGTAACACGGCATAAACACAGCCGTGAAAAGCAGCTAAACCCCATTATAAAAATAAATTTCTTTTCAAAACCCGTGAAACAAAGACAGTGAAAGAGAGAGAAATTCTTACAAAATTCGTTCAAGGGCTGTGATGCAACCTGGATTGACCATATCTAGACCCACAGCTGATTGAGACATAAGGGTGGACACTCTTGGGGCTGAGAGGTTTGGTGAGGTTGGGTGAGCCAATGCAGACCCTTTCAAGTAATACTGCATGGTACCCGTCCCATGGGTCCCAAATCTCCAGGTTCAAGGGCATCTTCCTACATCGAAAACATGCATGAGCAACACAGAAGATGGCACACCGTGTGATCGGGAAAGGTTTCTAAAACGCACCTCATTTCTCATCTCCTTGTGCTCGGGTTCGCCATTGCAGCCCTTTAACTAGCCTTCTCCCTCCTTGGAGAATCAGCACCTTTAAACTCCTGTTCCGTAGAGTTTGCAATTTGTCCTGAGGATGAAGGGGAAGAGGGGGAACCAAAGAGAGACTAGCTCTAGGAGTTGGGACAGGCACAGGTCACTCTATTTTCCCATCAGGAAGAAGAATTAAGCACAAGCTCAGCCTGCCCCCCAGAACCAGAAGAGGGCCTGAAGCAATCCTGCGCTTTTGCGGCCAGCTCCCAAAAAAGCGAGTTGAAAAATGGAGCTCAGGGGCACTGCAATTCACAAACCTGCAGTGTTTTAAATGATAACTCTCGTCCACAAATATATTAAGGGAAGGCAACGAAGAGGCTTTGAAAGCAAGGCAGAATTGCAGGAAACAGATTTCAGGAGGTAGATTCGAATCGCCTTGAAAGCACATGAAAAGCGGCAAAACGTGGACAATGATGCACTTGGCTAAAAAGGGCATATGCGTTTTTTTCTGAATATATTCAGGAAAAAACGCATACGCCCTTTTTGGCCAACCAAGCAACCTGGAAAGGCAAATCAGCGCTACAAAGAAGTCTCGCATCCCAGCGGTCAAAAGGGCCATGCAGAAAAAAGTGTCAAAACCAGAAATGCAGGAGCGGCCATGGAGAAATGGGAGACTTGCTACGCTGATGGGCGGGATGTAAATTGCAAACAGCCACTCTGGAGAAGTGTACGGTGTGTCCTGAAACATCTAAAAAACACAGCTTGGAGCGCATAGGGCACTTCCACTCATGGGCGTATAAATTGGGAAAACTAAATATCAGCAAGACACAGGCACCCCAAAGTTTAGGGCTGCTCTGCTGACAAGAACCCCCACTTCATTACACCTTAAATATCCTAGGAAAGAGAAAAATGGATAAAGAAGTTGGGGTCCTCATGTACAATGGAATATCACTCAGCCATGAAATCAACGTCATAAGGCTAGTAGCAGCACGATGAGTGGATTTAGGTACGACGATTCTAAGTGAAATAAGTCACACAGAAAAAGACACTTATCATAAGATATCACTTAGAGAGGGAATGTAAAAACCGCTACACTTGAACTGAATTAAAAAACAGAACAGAGTCACACGTTTAGAAAACACACTATGGCTGCTGAACGGGAAAGGTGAGGTGGGGTGATGCATAAAACAAGGGTTTCAAATTAGCTCCGATACCGTTCCATAAACCCAATATGTAATAGACAAGACCTACTCCTTGCTCAGTGAACTGGACTCAACACCCCCTATTCACCGCACAAGAATATATCTGACTAGTAAGAATCTTCAAACCTATGTATTGATATCTCTCTGGAAGTGAGTCAAGGGGGTGTAAAGCGGCATAAACACAGCCGTGAAAAGCAGCTAAACCCCATTATAAAAATAAATTACTTTTCAAAACCCATGAAACAAAGACAGTGAAAGAGAGAGAAATTCTTACAAAATTCGTTCAGGGGCTGTGATGCAACCTGGATTGACCATATCTAGACCCACAGCTGATTGAGACATAAGGGTGGACACTCTTGGGGCTGAGAGGTTTGGTGAGGTTGGGTGAGCCAATGCAGGCCCTTTAAAGTAATACTGCATGGTACCTATCCCATGGGTCCCAAATCGCCAGGTTCAAGGGCATCTTCCTACGTCGAAAACGTGCATGAGAAACCCAGAAGATGGTTCACCGTGTGATCGGGAAAGGTTTCTAAAACGCACCTCATTTCTCATCTCCTTGTGCTCGTGTTCGCCATTCCAGCCCCTTTACTAGCCATCTCCTTCCTTGGAGAATCAGCACCTTTAACCTCCTATTCCGTACAGGTTGCAAATTGTCCTGATCATGAACGGGAAGTGGGGGAACCAATGAGAGACTAGCTCTAGTGGTTGGGACAGGCACAGGTCCCTCTATTTTCCCATCAGGAAGAAGAATTAACCACAGCCTCAGCCTGCCCCCCAGAACCAGAAGAGGGCCTGAAGCAACCCTGCGCTTTTGCGGCCAGCTCTCAAAAAGCGACTTGAAAAATGGAGCTCAGGGGCACTGCAATTCACAAACCTGCAGAGTTATAAATGATAACTCTCGTCCACAAATATATTGAGGGAAGGCAACGAAGAGGCTTTGAAAGCAAGGCAGAATTGCAGGAAACAGATTTCAGGAGGTAGATTCGAATCGCCTTGAAAGCACATGAAAAGTGGCAAAACGTGGACAATGATGCCCTTGGCCAAAAAGGGCGTATGCGTTTTTTCCTGAATATATTCAGGAAAAAACGCATACGCCCTTTTTGGCCAACCAAGCACCCTGGAAAGGCAAATCAGCGCTCCAAAGGACTCTCGCTTCCCAGCGGGCAAAAGGGCCATGCGGAAAAAAGTGCCCAAACCAGAAATGCAGGACCGGCCATGGAGAAATGGGAGCCTTGCTACGCTGATGGGCAGGATGTAAATTGCCAACAGCCACTCTGGAGAAGTGTACGGTGTGTCCTGAAACATCTAAATAACACAGATTGGAGAGCATAGGGCACTTCCACTCATGGGCCTATAAATTGGGAAAACTAAAAATCAGCAAGACACAGGCACCCCAAAGTTTAGGGCTGCTCTGTTAACAAGAACCCCCACTTCATTACACCTTAAGTATCCTAGGAAAGAGAAAAATGGATAAAGAAGTTGGGGTCCTCATGTACAATGGAATATCACTCAGCCAAGAAATCAACGTCATAAGGCTAGTAGCAGCACGATGAGTGGATTTAGGTACGACGATTCTAAGTGAAATAAGTCACACAGAAAAAGACACTTATCATAAGATATCACTTATAGAGGGAATGTAAAAACCGCTACACTTGAACTGAATTACAAAACAGAACAGAGTCACACGTTTAGAAAACACACTATGGCTGCTGAACGGGAAAGGTGAGGTGGGGTGATGCATAAAACAAGGGTTTCAAATTAGCTCCGATACCCTTCCATAAACCCAATATGTAATAGACAAGACCTACTCCTTGCTCAGTGAACTGGACTCAACACCCCCTATTCACCGCACAAGAATATATCTGAATAGTAAGAATCTTCAAACCTATGTATTGATATCTCTCTGTAAGTGAGTCACGGGGCTGTAACACGGCATAAACACAGCCGTGAAAAGCAGCTAAACCCCATTATAAAAATAAATTTCTTTTCAAAACCTGTGAAACAAAGACAGTGAAAGAGAGAGAAATTCTTACAAAATTCGTTCAGGGGCTGTGATGCAACCTGGATTGACCATATCTAGACCCACAGCTGATTGAGACATAAGGGTGGACACTCTTGGGGCTGAGAGGTTTGGTGAGGTTGGGTGAGCCAATGCAGACCCTTTAAAGTAATACTGCATAGTACCTATCCCATGGGTCCCAAATCTCCAGGTTCAAGGGCATCTTCCTACGTCGAAAACGTGCATGAGAAACCCAGAAGATGGTACACCGTGTGATCGGGAAAGGTTTCTAAAACGCACCTCATTTCTCATCTCCTTGTGCTCGGGTTCGCCATTCCAGCCCCTTTACTAGCCATCTCCCTCCTTGGAGAATCAGCACCTTTAACCTCCTGTTCCGTACAGGTTGCAAATTGTCCTGATCATGAACGGGAAGTGGGGGAACCAATGAGAGACTAGCTCTAGTGGTTGGGACAGGCACAGGTCCCTCTATTTTCCCATCAGGAAGAAGAATTAACCACAGCCTCAGCCTGCCCCCCAGAACCAGAAGAGGGCCTGAAGCAACCCTGCGCTTTTGCGGCCAACTCCCAAAAAGCGACTTGAAAAATGGAGCTCAGGGGCACTGCAATTCACAAACATGCAGAGTTATAAATGATAACACTCGTCCACAAATATATTGAGTGAAGGCAACGAAGAGGCTATGAAAGCAAGGCAGAATTGCAGGAAACAGATTTCAGGAGGTAGATACGAATCGCCTTGAAAGCACATGAAAAGTGGCAAAACGTGGACAATGATGCCCTTGGCCAAAAAGGGCGTATGCGTTTTTTCCTGAATATATTCAGGAAAAAACGCATACGCCCTTTCTGGCCAACCAAGCAACCTGGAAAGGCAAATCAGTGCTACAAAGAAGTCTCGCTTCTCAGGGGGAAAAAGGGCCATGCGGAAAAAAGTGTCAAAACCAGAAATGCAGGACCGGCCATGGAGAAATGGGAGCCTTGCTATGCTGATGGGAGGGATGTAAATTGCCAACAGCCACTCTGGAGAAGTGTACGGTGTGTCCTGAAACATCTAAAAAACACAGCTTGGAGAGCATAGGGCACTTCCACTCATGGGCGTATAAATTGGGAAAACTAAACATCAGCAAGACACAGCCACCCCAAAGTTTACGGCTGCTCTATTGACAAGAACCCCCACTTCATTACACCTTAAATATCCTAGAAAAGAGAAAAATGGATAAAGAATTTGGGGTCCTCTTGTACAATGGAATATCACTCAGCCATGAAATCAACGTCATAAGGCTAGTAGCAGCACGATGAGTGGATTTAGGTACGACGATTCTAAGTGAAATAAGTCACACAGAAAAAGACACTTATCATAAGATAGCACTTATAGAGGGAATGTAAAAGCCGCTACAGTTGAAGTGAATTACAAAACAGAACATAGTCACACGTTTAGAAAACAAACTATGGCTGCTGAACGGGAAAGGTGAGGTGGGGTGATGCATAAAACAAGGGTTTCAAATTAGCTCCGATACCGTTCCATAAACCCAAAATGTAATAGACAAGACCTACTCCTTGCTCAGTGAACTGGACTCAACACCCCCTATTCACCGCACAAGAATATATCTGACTAGTAAGAATCTTCAAACCTATGTATTGATATCTCTCTGTAAGTGAGTCAAGGGGCGGTAACACGGCATAAACACAGCCGTGAAAAGCAGCTAAACCCCATTATAAAAATAAATTTCTTTTCAAAACCCGTGAAACAAAGACAGTGAAAGAGAGAGAAATTCTTACAAAATTCGTTCAAGGGCTGTGATGCAACCTGGATTGACCATATCTAGACCCACAGCTGATTGAGACATAAGGGTGGACACTCTTGGGGCTGAGAGGTTTGGTGAGGTTGGGTGAGCCAATGCAGACCCTTTCAAGTAATACTGCATGGTACCCGTCCCATGGGTCCCAAATCTCCAGGTTCAAGGGCATCTTCCTACATCGAAAACATGCATGAGCAACACAGAAGATGGCACACCGTGTGATCGGGAAAGGTTTCTAAAACGCACCTCATTTCTCATCTCCTTGTGCTCGGGTTCGCCATTGCAGCCCCTTTACTAGCCTTCTCCCTCCTTGGAGAATCAGCACCTTTAAACTCCTGTTCCGTAGAGTTTGCAATTTGTCCTGAGGATGAACGGGAAGAGGGGGAACCAAAGAGAGACTAGCTCTAGGTGTTGGGACAGGCACAGGTCACTCTATTTTCCCATCAGGAAGAAGAATTAAGCAAAAGCTCAGCCTGCCCCCCAGAACCAGAAGAGGGCCTGAAGCAATCCTGCGCTTTTGCGGCCAGCTCCCAAAAAAGCGAGTTGAAAAATGGAGCTCAGGGGCACTGCAATTCACAAACCTGCAGTGTTTTAAATGATAACTCTCGTCCACAAATATATTAAGGGAAGGCAACGAAGAGGCTTTGAAAGCAAGGCAGAATTGCAGGAAACAGATTTCAGGAGGTAGATTCGAATCGCCTTGAAAGCACAAGAAAAGCGGCAAAACGTGGACAATGATGCACTTGGCTAAAAAGGGCGTATGCGTTTTTTCCTGAATATATTCAGGAAAAAACGCATACGCCCTTTTTGGCCAACCAAGCAACCTGGAAAAGCAAATCAGCGCTACAAAGAAGTCTCGCATCCCAGCGGTCCAAAGGGCCATGCAGAAAAAAGTGTCAAAACCAGAAATGCAGGAGCGGCCATGGAGAAATGGGAGACTTGCTACGCTGATGTGCGGGATGTAAATTGCAAACAGCCACTCTGGAGAAGTGTACGGTGTGTCCTGAAACATCTAAAAAACACAGCTTGGAGCGCATAGGGCACTTCCACTCATGGGCGTATAAATTGGGAAAACTAAATATCAGCAAGACACAGGCACCCCAAAGTTTAGGGCTGCTCTGCTGACAAGAACCCCCACTTCATTACACCTTAAATATCCTAGGAAAGAGAAAAATGGATAAAGAAGTTGGGGTCCTCATGTACAATGGAATATCACTCAGCCATGAAATCAACGTCATAAGGCTCGTAGCAGCACGATGAGTGGATTTAGGTACGACGATTCTAAGTGAAATAAGTCACACAGAAAAAGACACTTATCATAAGATATCACTTAGAGAGGGAATGTAAAAACCGCTACACTTGAACTGAATTAAAAAACAGAACAGAGTCACACGTTTAGAAAACACACTATGGCTGCTGAACGGGAAAGGTGAGGTGGGGTGATGCATAAAACAAGGGTTTCAAATTAGCTCCGATACCGTTCCATAAACCCAATATGTAATAGACAAGACCTACTCCTTGCTCAGTGAACTGGACTCAACACCCCCTATTCACCGCACAAGAATATATCTGACTAGTAAGAATCTTCAAACCTATGTATTGATATCTCTCTGGAAGTGAGTCAAGGGGGTGTAAAGCGGCATAAACACAGCCGTGAAAAGCAGCTAAACCCCATTATAAAAATAAATTACTTTTCAAAACCCATGAAACAAAGACAGTGAAAGAGAGAGAAATTCTTACAAAATTCGTTCAGGGGCTGTGATGCAACCTGGATTGACCATATCTAGACCCACAGCTGATTGAGACATAAGGGTGGACACTCTTGGGGCTGAGAGGTTTGGTGAGGTTGGGTGAGCCAATGCAGGCCCTTTAAAGTAATACTGCATGGTACCTATCCCATGGGTCCCAAATCGCCAGGTTCAAGGGCATCTTCCTACGTCGAAAACGTGCATGAGAAACCCAGAAGATGGTTCACCGTGTGATCGGGAAAGGTTTCTAAAACGCACCTCATTTCTCATCTCCTTGTGCTCGTGTTCGCCATTCCAGCCCCTTTACTAGCCATCTCCTTCCTTGGAGAATCAGCACCTTTAACCTCCTATTCCGTACAGGTTGCAAATTGTCCTGATCATGAACGGGAAGTGGGGGAACCAATGAGAGACTAGCTCTAGTGGTTGGGACAGGCACAGGTCCCTCTATTTTCCCATCAGGAAGAAGAATTAACCACAGCCTCAGCCTGCCCCCCAGAACCAGAAGAGGGCCTGAAGCAACCCTGCGCTTTTGCGGCCAGCTCTCAAAAAGCGACTTGAAAAATGGAGCTCAGGGGCACTGCAATTCACAAACCTGCAGAGTTATAAATGATAACTCTCGTCCACAAATATATTGAGGGAAGGCAACGAAGAGGCTTTGAAAGCAAGGCAGAATTGCAGGAAACAGATTTCAGGAGGTAGATTCGAATCGCCTTGAAAGCACATGAAAAGTGGCAAAACGTGGACAATGATGCCCTTGGCCAAAAAGGGCGTATGCGTTTTTTCCTGAATATATTCAGGAAAAAACGCATACGCCCTTTTTGGCCAACCAAGCACCCTGGAAAGGCAAATCAGCGCTCCAAAGGACTCTCGCTTCCCAGCGGGCAAAAGGGCCATGCGGAAAAAAGTGCCCAAACCAGAAATGCAGGACCGGCCATGGAGAAATGGGAGCCTTGCTACGCTGATGGGCAGGATGTAAATTGCCAACAGCCACTCTGGAGAAGTGTACGGTGTGTCCTGAAACATCTAAATAACACAGATTGGAGAGCATAGGGCACTTCCACTCATGGGCCTATAAATTGGGAAAACTAAAAATCAGCAAGACACAGGCACCCCAAAGTTTAGGGCTGCTCTGTTAACAAGAACCCCCACTTCATTACACCTTAAGTATCCTAGGAAAGAGAAAAATGGATAAAGAAGTTGGGGTCCTCATGTACAATGGAATATCACTCAGCCAAGAAATCAACGTCATAAGGCTAGTAGCAGCACGATGAGTGGATTTAGGTACGACGATTCTAAGTGAAATAAGTCACACAGAAAAAGACACTTATCATAAGATATCACTTATAGAGGGAATGTAAAAACCGCTACACTTGAACTGAATTACAAAACAGAACAGAGTCACACGTTTAGAAAACACACTATGGCTGCTGAACGGGAAAGGTGAGGTGGGGTGATGCATAAAACAAGGGTTTCAAATTAGCTCCGATACCCTTCCATAAACCCAATATGTAATAGACAAGACCTACTCCTTGCTCAGTGAACTGGACTCAACACCCCCTATTCACCGCACAAGAATATATCTGAATAGTAAGAATCTTCAAACCTATGTATTGATATCTCTCTGTAAGTGAGTCACGGGGCTGTAACACGGCATAAACACAGCCGTGAAAAGCAGCTAAACCCCATTATAAAAATAAATTTCTTTTCAAAACCTGTGAAACAAAGACAGTGAAAGAGAGAGAAATTCTTACAAAATTCGTTCAGGGGCTGTGATGCAACCTGGATTGACCATATCTAGACCCACAGCTGATTGAGACATAAGGGTGGACACTCTTGGGGCTGAGAGGTTTGGTGAGGTTGGGTGAGCCAATGCAGACCCTTTAAAGTAATACTGCATAGTACCTATCCCATGGGTCCCAAATCTCCAGGTTCAAGGGCATCTTCCTACGTCGAAAACGTGCATGAGAAACCCAGAAGATGGTACACCGTGTGATCGGGAAAGGTTTCTAAAACGCACCTCATTTCTCATCTCCTTGTGCTCGGGTTCGCCATTCCAGCCCCTTTACTAGCCATCTCCCTCCTTGGAGAATCAGCACCTTTAACCTCCTGTTCCGTACAGGTTGCAAATTGTCCTGATCATGAACGGGAAGTGGGGGAACCAATGAGAGACTAGCTCTAGTGGTTGGGACAGGCACAGGTCCCTCTATTTTCCCATCAGGAAGAAGAATTAACCACAGCCTCAGCCTGCCCCCCAGAACCAGAAGAGGGCCTGAAGCAACCCTGCGCTTTTGCGGCCAACTCCCAAAAAGCGACTTGAAAAATGGAGCTCAGGGGCACTGCAATTCACAAACATGCAGAGTTATAAATGATAACACTCGTCCACAAATATATTGAGTGAAGGCAACGAAGAGGCTATGAAAGCAAGGCAGAATTGCAGGAAACAGATTTCAGGAGGTAGATACGAATCGCCTTGAAAGCACATGAAAAGTGGCAAAACGTGGACAATGATGCCCTTGGCCAAAAAGGGCGTATGCGTTTTTTCCTGAATATATTCAGGAAAAAACGCATACGCCCTTTCTGGCCAACCAAGCAACCTGGAAAGGCAAATCAGTGCTACAAAGAAGTCTCGCTTCTCAGGGGGAAAAAGGGCCATGCGGAAAAAAGTGTCAAAACCAGAAATGCAGGACCGGCCATGGAGAAATGGGAGCCTTGCTATGCTGATGGGAGGGATGTAAATTGCCAACAGCCACTCTGGAGAAGTGTACGGTGTGTCCTGAAACATCTAAAAAACACAGCTTGGAGAGCATAGGGCACTTCCACTCATGGGCGTATAAATTGGGAAAACTAAACATCAGCAAGACACAGCCACCCCAAAGTTTACGGCTGCTCTATTGACAAGAACCCCCACTTCATTACACCTTAAATATCCTAGAAAAGAGAAAAATGGATAAAGAATTTGGGGTCCTCTTGTACAATGGAATATCACTCAGCCATGAAATCAACGTCATAAGGCTAGTAGCAGCACGATGAGTGGATTTAGGTACGACGATTCTAAGTGAAATAAGTCACACAGAAAAAGACACTTATCATAAGATAGCACTTATAGAGGGAATGTAAAAGCCGCTACAGTTGAAGTGAATTACAAAACAGAACATAGTCACACGTTTAGAAAACAAACTATGGCTGCTGAACGGGAAAGGTGAGGTGGGGTGATGCATAAAACAAGGGTTTCAAATTAGCTCCGATACCGTTCCATAAACCCAAAATGTAATAGACAAGACCTACTCCTTGCTCAGTGAACTGGACTCAACACCCCCTATTCACCGCACAAGAATATATCTGACTAGTAAGAATCTTCAAACCTATGTATTGATATCTCTCTGTAAGTGAGTCAAGGGGCGGTAACACGGCATAAACACAGCCGTGAAAAGCAGCTAAACCCCATTATAAAAATAAATTTCTTTTCAAAACCCGTGAAACAAAGACAGTGAAAGAGAGAGAAATTCTTACAAAATTCGTTCAAGGGCTGTGATGCAACCTGGATTGACCATATCTAGACCCACAGCTGATTGAGACATAAGGGTGGACACTCTTGGGGCTGAGAGGTTTGGTGAGGTTGGGTGAGCCAATGCAGACCCTTTCAAGTAATACTGCATGGTACCCGTCCCATGGGTCCCAAATCTCCAGGTTCAAGGGCATCTTCCTACATCGAAAACATGCATGAGCAACACAGAAGATGGCACACCGTGTGATCGGGAAAGGTTTCTAAAACGCACCTCATTTCTCATCTCCTTGTGCTCGGGTTCGCCATTGCAGCCCCTTTACTAGCCTTCTCCCTCCTTGGAGAATCAGCACCTTTAAACTCCTGTTCCGTAGAGTTTGCAATTTGTCCTGAGGATGAACGGGAAGAGGGGGAACCAAAGAGAGACTAGCTCTAGGTGTTGGGACAGGCACAGGTCACTCTATTTTCCCATCAGGAAGAAGAATTAAGCAAAAGCTCAGCCTGCCCCCCAGAACCAGAAGAGGGCCTGAAGCAATCCTGCGCTTTTGCGGCCAGCTCCCAAAAAAGCGAGTTGAAAAATGGAGCTCAGGGGCACTGCAATTCACAAACCTGCAGTGTTTTAAATGATAACTCTCGTCCACAAATATATTAAGGGAAGGCAACGAAGAGGCTTTGAAAGCAAGGCAGAATTGCAGGAAACAGATTTCAGGAGGTAGATTCGAATCGCCTTGAAAGCACAAGAAAAGCGGCAAAACGTGGACAATGATGCACTTGGCTAAAAAGGGCGTATGCGTTTTTTCCTGAATATATTCAGGAAAAAACGCATACGCCCTTTTTGGCCAACCAAGCAACCTGGAAAAGCAAATCAGCGCTACAAAGAAGTCTCGCATCCCAGCGGTCCAAAGGGCCATGCAGAAAAAAGTGTCAAAACCAGAAATGCAGGAGCGGCCATGGAGAAATGGGAGACTTGCTACGCTGATGTGCGGGATGTAAATTGCAAACAGCCACTCTGGAGAAGTGTACGGTGTGTCCTGAAACATCTAAAAAACACAGCTTGGAGCGCATAGGGCACTTCCACTCATGGGCGTATAAATTGGGAAAACTAAATATCAGCAAGACACAGGCACCCCAAAGTTTAGGGCTGCTCTGCTGACAAGAACCCCCACTTCATTACACCTTAAATATCCTAGGAAAGAGAAAAATGGATAAAGAAGTTGGGGTCCTCATGTACAATGGAATATCACTCAGCCATGAAATCAACGTCATAAGGCTCGTAGCAGCACGATGAGTGGATTTAGGTACGACGATTCTAAGTGAAATAAGTCACACAGAAAAAGACACTTATCATAAGATATCACTTAGAGAGGGAATGTAAAAACCGCTACACTTGAACTGAATTAAAAAACAGAACAGAGTCACACGTTTAGAAAACACACTATGGCTGCTGAACGGGAAAGGTGAGGTGGGGTGATGCATAAAACAAGGGTTTCAAATTAGCTCCGATACCGTTCCATAAACCCAATATGTAATAGACAAGACCTACTCCTTGCTCAGTGAACTGGACTCAACACCCCCTATTCACCACACAAGAATATATCTGACTAGTAAGAATCTTCAAACCTATGTATTGATATCTCTCTGTAAGTGAGTCAAGGGGGTGTAAAGCGGCATAAACACAGCCGTGAAAAGCAGCTAAACCCCATTATAAAAATAAATTACTTTTCAAAACCCATGAAACAAAGACAGTGAAAGAGAGAGAAATTCTTACAAAATTCGTTCAGGGGCTGTGATGCAACCTGGATTGACCATATCTAGACCCACAGCTGATTGAGACATAAGTGTGGACACTCTTGGGGCTGAGAGGTTCGGTGAGATTGGGGGAGCCAACGCAGACCCTTTCAAGTAATACTGCATGGTACCCATCCCATGGGTCCCAAATCTCCAGGTTCAAGGGCATCTTCCTACATCGAAAACATGCATGAGAAACACAGAAGATGGTACACCGTGTGATCGGGAAAGGTTTCTAAAACGCACCTCATTTCTCATCTCCTTTGCTCGGGTTCGCCATTCCACCCGATTTACTAGCCATCTCCCTCCTTGGAGAATCAGCACCTTTAACCTCCTGTTCAGTACAGGTTGCAAATTGTCCTGATCATGAACGGGAATTGGGGGAACCAATGAGAGACTAGCTCTAGTGGTTGGGACAGGCACAGGTCCCTCTATTTTCCCATCAGGAAGAAGAATTAACCACAGCCTCAGCCTGCCCCCCAGAACCAGAAGAGGGCCTGAAGCAATCCTGCGCTTTTGCGGCCAGCTCCCAAAAAGCGACTTGAAAAATGGAGCTCATGGGCACTGCAATTCACAAAGCTGCAGAGTTATAAATGATAACTCTCGTCCACAAATATATTGAGGGAAGGCAACGAAGAGGCTTTGAAAGCAAGGCAGAATTGCAGGAAACAGATTTCAGGAGGTAGATTCGAATCGCTTTGAAAGCACATGAAAAGTGGCAAAACGTGGACAATGATGCCCTTGGCCAAAAAGGGCGTATGCGTTTTTTCCTGAATATATTCAGGAAAAAACGCATACGCCCTTTCTGGCCAACCAAGCAACCTGGAAAGGCAAATCAGTGCTACAAAGAAGTCTCGCTTCTCAGGGGAAAAAGGGCCATGCGGAAAAAAGTGTCCAAACCAGAAATGCAGGAGCGGCCATGGAGAAATGGGAGCCTTGCTACGCTGATGGGAGGGATGTAAATTGCCAACAGCCACTCTGGAGAAGTGTACGGTGTGTCCTGAAACATCTAAAAAACACAGCTTGGAGAGCATAGGGCACTTCCACTCATGGGCGTATATATTGGGAAAACTAAAAATCAGCAAGACACAGGCACTCCAAAGTTTAGGGCTGCTCTGTTGACAAGAACCACCACTTCATTACATCTTAAATATCCTAGGAAAGAGAAAAATGGATAAAGAAGTTGGGGTCCTCATGTACAATGGAATATCACTCAGCCATGAAATCAACGTCATAAGGCTAGTAGCAGCACGATGAGTGGATTTAGGTACGACGATTCTAAGTGAAATAAGTCACACAGAAAAAGACACTTATCATAAGATAGCACTTATAGAGGGAATGTAAAAACCGCTAGAGTTGAAGTGAATTACAAAACAGAACATAGTCACACGTTTAGAAAACACACTATGGCTGCTGAACGGGAAAGGTGAGGTGGGGTGATGCATAAAACAAGGGTTTCAAATTAGCTCCGATACCGTTCCATAAACTCAATATGTAATAGACAAGACCTACCCCTTGCTCAGTGAACTGGACTCAACACCCCCTATTCACCGCACAAGAATATATCTGACTAGTAAGAATCTTCAAACCTATGTATTGATATCTCTCTGTAAGTGAGTCAAGGGGCTGTAACACGGCATAAACACAGCCGTGAAAAGCAGCTAAACCCCATTATAAAAATAAATTTCTTTTCAAAACCCGTGAAACAAAGAAAGTGAAAGAAAGAGAAAATCTTACAAAATTCGTTCAAGGGCTGTGATGCAACCTGGATTGACCATATCTAGACCCACAGCTGATTGAGACATAAGGGTGGACACTCTTGGGGCTGAGAGGTTTGGTGAGGTTGGGTGAGCCAACGCAGACCCTTTTAAGTAATACTGAATGGTACCCATCCCATTGGTCCCAAATCTCCAGGTTCAAGGGCATCTTCCTACATCGAAAACATGCATGAACAACACAGAAGATGGCACACCGTGTGATCGGGAAAGGTTTCTAAAACGCACCTCATTTCTCATCTCCTTGTGCTCGGGTTCGCCATTGCAGCCCCTTTACTAGCCTTCTCTCTCCTTGGAGAATCAGCACCTTTAAACTCCTGTTCCGTAGAGTTTGCAATTTGTCCTGAGGATGAACGGGAAGAGGGGGAACCAAAGAGAGACTAGCTCTAGGTGTTGGGACAGGCACAGGTCACTCTATTTTCCCATCAGGAAGAAGAATTAAGCACAAGCTCAGCCTGCCCCCCAGAACCAGAAGAGGGCCTGAAGCAATCCTGCGCTTTTGCGGCCAGCTCCCAAAAAAGCGAGTTGAAAAATGGAGCTCAGGGGCACTGCAATTCACAAACCTGCAGTGTTTTAAATGATAACTCTCGTCCACAAATATATTAAGGGAAGGCAACGAAGAGGCTTTGAAAGCAAGGCAGAATTGCAGGAAACAGATTTCAGGAGGTAGATTCGAATCGCCTTGAAAGCACATGAAAAGCGGCAAAACGTGGACAAGGATGCACTTGGCTAAAAAGGGCGTATGCGTTTTTTCCTGAATATATTCAGGAAAAAACGCATACGCCCTTTTTGGCCAACCAAGCAACCTGGAAAGGCAAATCAGCGCTACAAAGAAGTCTCGCATCCCAGCGGTCAAAAGGGCCATGCAGAAAAAAGTTTCAAAACCAGAAATGCAGGAGCGGCCATGGAGAAATGGGAGACTTGCTACGCTGATGGGCGGGATGTAAATTGCAAACAGCCACTCTGGAGAAGTGTACGGTGTGTCCTGAAACATCTAAAAAACACAGCTTGGAGCGCATAGGGCACTTCCACTCATGGGCGTATAAATTGGTAAAACTAAAAATCAGCAAGACACAGGCACCCTAAAGTTTAGGGCTGCTCTGTTGACAAGAACCCCCACTTCATTACACCTTAAATATCCTAGGAAAGAGAAAAATGGATAAAGAAGTTGGGGTCCTCATGTACAATGGAATATCACTCAGCCATGAAATCAACGTCATAAGGCTAGTAGCAGCACGATGAGTGGATTTAGGTACGACGATTCTAAGTGAAATAAGTCACACAGAAAAAGACACTTATCATAAGATATCACTTATAGAGGGAATGTAAAAACCGCTACACTTGAACTGAATTGCCAAACAGAACAGAGTCACACGTTTAGAAAACACCCTATGGCTGCTGAACGGGAAAGGTGAGGTGGGGTGATGCATAAAACAAGGGTTTCAAATTAGCTCCGATACCGTTCCATAAACCCAATATGTAATAGACAAGACCTACTCCTTGCTCAGTGAACTGGACTCAACACCCCCTATTCACCGCACAAGAATATATCTGACTAGTAAGAATCTTCAAACCTATGTATTGATATCTCACTGGAAGTGAGTCAAGGGGGTGTAAAGCGGCATAAACACAGCCGTGAAAAGCAGCTAAACCCCATTATAAAAATAAATTACTTTTCAAAACCCATGAAACAAAGACAGTGAAAGAAAGAGAAATTCTTACAAAATTCGTTCAGGGGCTGTGATGCAACCTGGATTGACCATATCTAGACCCACAGCTGATTGAGACATAAGGGTGGACACTCTTGGGGCTGAGAGGTTCGGTGAGGTTGGGGGAGCCAACGCAGACCCTTTCAAGTAATACTGCATGGTACCCGTCCCATGGGTCCCAAATCTCCAGGTTCAAGGGCATCTTCCTACATCGAAAACATGCATGAGAAACCCAGAAGGTGGTACACCGTGTGATCGGGAAAGGTTTCTAAAACGCATCTCATTTCTCATCTCCTTTGCTCGGGTTCGCCATTCCACCCGATTTACTAGCCATCTCCCTCCTTGGAGAATCAGCACCTTTAACCTCCTGTTCAGTACAGGTTGCAAATTGTCCTGATCATGAACGGGAAGTGGGGGAACCAATGAGAGACTACCTCTAGTGGTTGGGAAAGGCACAGGTCCCTCTATTTTCCCATCAGGAAGAAGAATTAACCACAGCTTCAGCCTGCCCCCCAGAACCAGAAGAGTGCCTGAAGCAACCCTGCGCTTTTGCGGCCAGCTCCCAAAAAGCGACTTGAAAAATGGAGCTCATGGGCACTGCAATTCACAAACCTGCAGAGTTATAAATAATAACTCTCGTCCACAAATATATTGAGGGAAGAAAACGAAGAGGCTTTGAAAGCAAGGCAGAATTGCAGGAAACAGATTTCAGGAGGTAGATTCGAATCGCTTTGAAAGCACATGAAAAGTGGCAAAACGTGGACAATGATGCCCTTGGCCAAAAAGGGCGTATGCGTTTTTTCCTGAATATATTCAGGAAAAAACGCATACGCCCTTTTTGGCCAACCAAGCACCCTGGAAAGGCAAATCAGCGCTCCAAAGAACTCTCGCTTCCCAGCGGGCAAAAGGGCCATGCGGAAAAAAGTGTCCAAACCAGAAATGCAGGACCGGCCATGGAGAAATGGGAGCCTTGCTACGCTGATGGGCAGGATGTAAATTGCCAACAGCCACTCTGGAGAAGTGTACGGTGTGTCCTGAAACATCTAAAAAACACAGCTTGGAGAGCATAGGGCACTTCCACTCATGGGCCTATAAATTGGGAAAACTAAAAATCAGCAAGACACAGGCACCCCAAAGTTTAGGGCTGCTCTGTTGACAAGAACCCCCACTTCATTACACCTTAAATATCCTAGGAAAGAGAAAAATGGATAAAGAATTTGGGGTCCTCATGTACAATGGAATATCACTCAGCCAAGAAATCAACGTCATAAGGCTAGTAGCAGCACGATGAGTGGATTTAGGTACGACGATTCTAAGTGAAATAAGTCACACAGAAAAAGACACTTATCATAAGATATCACTTATAGAGGGAATGTAAAAACCGCTACACTTGAACTGAATTACAAAACAGAACAGAGTCACACGTTTAGAAAACACACTATGGCTGCTGAACGGGAAAGGTGAGGTGGGGTGATGCATAAAACAAGGGTTTCAAATTAGCTCCGATACCCTTCCATAAACCCAATATGTAATAGACAAGACCTACTCCTTGCTCAGTGAACTGGACTCAACACCCCCTATTCACCGCACAAGAATATATCTGAATAGTAAGAATCTTCAAACCTATGTATTGATATCTCTCTGTAAGTGAGTCAAGGGGCTGTAACACGGCATAAACACAGCCGTGAAAAGCAGCTAAACCCCATTATAAAAATAAATTTCTTTTCAAAACCTGTGAAACAAAGACAGTGAAAGAGAGAGAAATTCTTACAAAATTCGTTCAGGGGCTGTGATGCAACCTGGATTGACCATATCTAGACCCACAGCTGATTGAGACATAAGGGTGGACACTCTTGGGGCTGAGAGTTTTGGTGAGGTTGGGTGAGCCAATGCAGACCCTTTAAAGTAATACTGCATGGTACCTATCCCATGGGTCCCAAATCTCCAGGTTCAAGGGCATCTTCCTACGTCGAAAACGTGCATGAGAAACCCAGAAGATGGTACACCGTGTGATCGGGAAAGGTTTCTAAAACGCACCTCATTTCTCATCTCCTTGTGCTCGGGTTCGCCATTCCAGCCCCTTTACTAGCCATCTCCCTCCTTGGAGAATCAGCACCTTTAACCTCCTGTTCCGTACAGGTTGCAAATTGTCCTGATCATGAACGGGAAGTGGGGGAACCAATGAGAGACTAGCTCTAGTGGTTGGGACAGGCACAGGTCCCTCTATTTTCCCATCAGGAAGAAGAATTAACCACAGCCTCAGCCTGCCCCCCAGAACCAGAAGAGGGCCTGAAGCAACCCTGCGCTTTTGCGGCCAGCTCCCAAAAAGCGACTTGAAAAATGGAGCTCAGGGGCACTGCAATTCACAAACATGCAGAGTTATAAATGATAACACTCGTCCACAAATATATTGAGCGAAGGCAACGAAGAGGCTATGAAAGCAAGGCAGAATTGCAGGAAACAGATTTCAGGAGGTAGATACGAATCGCCTTGAAAGCACATGAAAAGTGGCAAAACGTGGACAATGATGCCCTTGGCCAAAAAGGGCGTATGCGTTTTTTCCTGAATATATTCAGGAAAAAACGCATACGCCCTTTTTGGCCAACCAAGCAACCTGGAAAGGCAAATCAACGCTCCAAAGAAGTCTCGCTTCCCAGGGGGCAAAAGCGCCATGCGGAAAAAAGTGTCCAAACCAGAAATGCAGGACCGGCCATGGAGAAATGGGAGCCTTGCTATGCTGATGGGAGGGATGTAAATTGCCAACAGCCACTCTGGAGAAGTGTACGGTGTGTCCTGAAACATCTAAAAAACACAGCTTGGAGAGCATAGGGCACTTCCACTCATGGGCGTATAAATTGGGAAAACTAAACATCAGCAAGACACAGCCACCCCAAAGTTTACGGCTGCTCTATTGACAAGAACCCACACTTCATTACACCTTAAATATCCTAGAAAAGAGAAAAATGGATAAAGAAGTTGGGGTCCTCTTGTACAATGGAATATCACTCAGCCATGAAATCAACGTCATAAGGCTAGTAGCAGCACGATGAGTGGATTTAGGTACGACGATTCTAAGTGAAATAAGTCACACAGAAAAAGACACTTATCATAAGATAGCACTTATAGAGGGAATGTAAAAGCCGCTACAGTTGAAGTGAATTACAAAACAGAACATAGTCACACGTTTAGAAAACAAACTATGGCTGCTGAACGGGAAAGGTGAGGTGGGGTGATGCATAAAACAAGGGTTTCAAATTAGCTCCGATACCGTTCCATAAACCCAAAATGTAATAGACAAGACCTACTCCTTGCTCAGTGAACTGGACTCAACACCCCCTATTCACCGCACAAGAATATATCTGACTAGTAAGAATCTTCAAACCTATGTATTCATATCTCTCTGTAAGTGAGTCAAGGGGCTGTAACACGGCATAAACACAGCCGTGAAAAGCAGCTAAACCCCATTATAAAAATAAATTTCTTTTCAAAACCCGTGAAACAAATACAGTGAAAGAGAGAGAAATTCTTACAAAATTCGTTCAAGGGCTGTGATGCAACCTGGATTGACCATATCTAGACCCACAGCTGATTGAGACATAAGGGTGGACACTCTTGGGGCTGAGAGGTTTGGTGAGGTTGGGTGAGCCAATGCAGACCCTTTCAAGTAATACTGCATGGTACCCGTCCCATGGGTCCCAAATCTCCAGGTTCAAGGGCATCTTCCTACATCGAAAACATGCATGAGCAACACAGAAGATGGCACACCGTGTGATCGGGAAAGGTTTCTAAAACGCACCTCATTTCTCATCTCCTTGTGCTCGGGTTCGCCATTGCAGCCCCTTTACTAGCCTTCTCCCTCCTTGGAGAATCAGCACCTTTAAACTCCTGTTCCGTAGAGTTTGCAATTTGTCCTGAGGATGAAGGGGAAGAGGGGGAACCGAAGAGAGACTAGCTCTAGGTGTTGGGACAGGCACAGGTCACTCTATTTTCCCATCAGGAAAAAGAATTAAGCACAAGCTCAGCCTGCCCCCCAGAACCAGAAGAGGGCCTGAAGCAATCCTGCGCTTTTGCGGCCAGCTCCCAAAAAAGCGAGTTGAAAAATGGAGCTCAGGGGCACTGCAATTCACAAACCTGCAGTGTTTTAAATGATAACTCTCGTCCACAAATATATTAAGGGAAGGCAACGAAGAGGCTTTGAAAGCAAGGCAGAATTGCAGGAAACAGATTTCAGGAGGTAGATTCGAATCGCCTTGAAAGCACATGAAAAGCGGCAAAACGTGGACAATGATGCACTTGGCTAAAAAGGGCGTATGCGTTTATTTCTGAATATATTCAGGAAAAAACGCATACGCCCTTTTTGGCCAACCAAGCAACCTGGAAAGGCCAATCAGCGCTCCAAAGAAGTCTCGCATCCCAGCGGTCAAAAGGGCCATGCAGAAAAAAGTGTCAAAACCAGAAATGCAGGAGCGGCCATGGAGAAATGGGAGACTTGCTACGCTGATGGGCGGGATGTAAATTGCAAACAGCCACTCTGGAGAAGTGTACGGTGTGTCCTGAAACATCTAAAAAACACAGCTTGGAGCGCATAGGGCACTTCCACTCATGGGCGTATAAATTGGGAAAACTAAATATCACCAAGACACAGGCACCCCAAAGTTTAGGGCTGCTCTGCTGACAAGAACCCCCACTTCATTACACCTTAAATATCCTAGGAAAGAGAAAAATGGATAAAGAAGTTGGGGTCCTCATGTACAATGGAATATCACTCAGCCATGAAATCAACGTCATAAGGCTAGTAGCAGCACGATGAGTGGATTTAGGTACGACGATTCTAAGTGAAATAAGTCACACAGAAAAAGACACTTATCATAAGATATCACTTAGAGAGGGAATGTAAAAACCGCTACACTTGAACTGAATTAAAAAACAGAACAGAGTCACACGTTTAGAAAACACACTATGGCTGCTGAACGGGAAAGGTGAGGTGGGGTGATGCATAAAACAAGGGTTTCAAATTAGCTCCGATACCGTTCCATAAACCCAATATGTAATAGACAAGACCTACTCCTTGCTCAGTGAACTGGACTCAACACCCCCTATTCACCGCACAAGAATATATCTGACTAGTAAGAATCTTCAAACCTATGTATTGATATCTCTCTGGAAGTGAGTCAAGGGGGTGTAAAGCGGCATAAACACAGCCGTGAAAAGCAGCTAAACCCCATTATAAAAATAAATTACTTTTCAAAACCCATGAAACAAAGACAGTGAAAGAGAGAGAAATTCTTACAAAATTCGTTCAGGGGCTGTGATGCAACCTGGATTGACCATATCTAGACCCACAGCTGATTGAGACATAAGGGTGGACACTCTTGGGGCTGAGAGGTTCGGTGAGGTTGGGGGAGCCAACGCAGACCCTTTCAAGAAATACTGCATGGTACCCGTCCCATGGGTCCCAAATCTCCAGGTTCAAGGGCATCTTCCTACATCGAAAACATGCATGAGAAACCCAGAAGATGGTACACCGTGTGATCGGGAAAGGTTTCTAAAACGCACCTCATTTCTCATCTCCTTTGCTCGGGTTCGCCATTCCACCCGATTTACTAGCCATCTCCCTCCTTGGAGAATCAGCACCTTTAACCTCCTGTTCAGTACAGGTTGCAAATTGTCCTGATCGTGAACGGGAAGTGGGGGAACCAATGAGAGACTAGCTCTAGTGGTTGGGACAGGCACAGGTCCCTCTGTTTTCCCATCAGGAAGAAGAATGAACCACAGACTCAGCCTGCCCCCCAGAACCAGAAGAGGGCCTGAAGCAATCCTGCGCTTTTGCGCCCAGCTCCCAAAAAGCGACTTGAAAAATGGAGCTCATGGGCACTGCAATTCACAAACCTGCAGAGTTATAAATGATAACTCTTGTCCACAAATATATTGAGGGAAGGCAACGAAGAGGCTTTGAAAGCAAGGCAGAATTGCAGGAAATAGATTTCAGGAGGTAGATTCGAATCGCTTTGAAAGCACATGAAAAGTGGCAAAACGTGGACAATGATGCCCTTGGCCAAAAAGGGCGTATGCGTTTTTTCCTGAATATATTCAGGAAAAAACGCATACGCCCTTTCTGGCCAACCAAGCAACCTGGAAAGGCAAATCAGTGCTACAAAGAAGTCTCGCTTCTCAGGGGAAAAAGGGCCATGCGGAAAAAAGTGTCAAAACCAGAAATGCAGGAGCGGCCATGGAGAAATGGGAGACTTGCTACGCTTATGGGCGGGATGTAAATTGCAAACAGCCACTCTGGAGAAGTGTACGGTGTGTCCTGAAACATCTAAAAAACACAGCTTGGAGCGCATAGGGCACTTCCACTCATGGGCGTATAAATTGGGAAAACTAAAAATCAGCAAGACACAGGCACCCCAAAGTTTAGGGCTGTTCTGCTGACAAGAACCCCCACTTCATTAAACCTTAAATATCCTAGGAAAGAGAAAAATGGATAAAGAAGTTGGGGTCCTCATGTACAATGGAATATCACTCAGCCATGAAATCAACGTCATAAGGCTAGTAGCAGCACGATGAGTGGATTTAGGTACGACGATTCTAAGTGAAATAAGTCACACAGAAAAAGACACTTATCATAAGATATCACTTAGAGAGGGAATGTAAAAACCGCTACACTTGAACTGAATTGCAAATCAGAACAGAGTCACACGTTTAGAAAACACACTATGGCTGCTGAACGGGCAAGGTGAGGTGGGGTGATGCATAAAACAAGGGTTTCAAATTAGCTCCGATACCGTTCCATAAACCCAATATGTAATAGACAAGACCTACTCCTTGCTCAGTGAACTGGACTCAACACCCCCTATTCACCGCACAAGAATATATCTGACTAGTAAGAATCTTCAAACCTATGTATTGATATCTCTCTGGAAGTGAGTCAAGGGGGTGTAAAGCGGCATAAACACAGCCGTGAAAAGCAGCTAAACCCCATTATAAAAATAAATTACTTTTCAAAACCCATGAAACAAAGACAGTGAAAGAGAGAGAAATTCTTACAAAATTCGTTCAGGGGCTGTGATGCAACCTGGATTGACCATATCTAGACCCACAGCTGATTGAGACATAAGGGTGGACACTCTTGGGGCTGAGAGGTTCGGTGAGGTTGGGGGAGCCAACGCAGACCCTTTCAAGTAATACTGCATGGTACCCGTCCCATGGGTCCCAAATCTCCAGGTTCAAGGGCATCTTCCTACATCGAAAACATGCATGAGAAACACAGAAGATGGTACACCGTGTGATCGGGAAATGTTTCTAAAACGCACCTCATTTCTCATCTCCTTTGCTCGGGTTCGCCATTCCACCCGATTTACTAGCCATCTCCCTCCTTGGAGAATCAGCACCTTTAACCTCCTGTTCAGTACAGGTTGCAAATTGTCCTGATCATGAACGGGAAGTGGGGGAACCAATGAGAGACTAGCTCTAGTGGTTGGGAGAGGCACAGGTCCCTCTATTTTCCCATCAGGAAGAAGAATTAACCACAGCCTCAGCCTGCCCCCCAGAACCAGAAGAGGGCCTGAAGCAATCCTGCGCTTTTGCGGCCAGCTCCCAAAAAGCGACTTGAAAAATGGAGCTCATGGGCACTGCAATTCACAAACCTGCAGAGTTATAAATGATAACTCTCGTCCACAAATATATTGAGGGAAGGCAACGAAGAGGCTTTGAAAGCAAGGCAGAATTGCAGGAAACAGATTTCAGGAGGTAGATTCGAATCGCCTTGAAAGCACATGAAAAGCGGCAAAACGTGGACAATGATGCCCTTGGCCAAAAAGGGCGTATGCGTTTTTTCCTGAATATATTCAGGAAAAAACGCATACGCCCTTTTTGGCCAACCAAGCAACCTGGAAAGGCCAATCAGCGCTCCAAAGAAGTCTCGCTTCCCATCGGGCAAAAGGGCCATGCGGAAAAAAGTGTCCAAGCTAGAAATGCAAGACCGGCCATGGAGAAATGGGAGACTTGCTACGCTGATGGGTGGGATGTAAATTGCCAACAGCCACTCTGGAGAAGTGTACGGTGTGTTCTGAAACATCTAAAAAACACAGCTTGGAGAGCATAGGGCACTTCCACTCATGGGCCTATAAATTGGAAAACTAAAAATGAGGAAGACACAGGCACCCCAAAGTTTAGGGCTGCTCTGTTGACAAGAACCCCCACTTCATTACACCTTAAATATCCTAGGAAAGAGAAAAATGGATAAAGAAGTTGGGGTCCTAATGTACAATGGAATATCACACAGCCATGAAATCAACGTCATAAGGCTAGTAGCAGCACGATGAGTGGATTTAGGTACGACGATTCTAAGTGAAATAAGTCACACAGAAAAAGACACTTATCATAAGATATCACTTATAGAGGGAATGTAAAAACCGCTACACTTGAACTGAATTACAAAACAGAACAGAGTCACACGTTTAGAAAACACACTATGGCTGCTGATCGGGAAAGGTGAGGTGGGGTGATGCATAAAACAAGGGTTTCAAATTAGCTCCGATACCGTTCCATAAACCCAATATATAATAGACAAGACCTACTCCTTGCTCAGTGAACTGGACTCAACACCCCCTATTCACCGCACAAGAATATATCTGACTAGTAATAATCTTCAAACCTATGTATTGATATCTCTCTGTAAGTGAGTCAAGGGGGTGTAAAGCGGCATAAACACAGCCGTGAAAAGCAGCTAAACCCCATTATAAAAATAAATTACTTTTCAAAACCCGTGAAACAAAGACAGTGAAAGAGAGAGAAATTCTTCCAAAATTCGTTCAGGGTCTGTGATGCAACCTGGATTGACGATATCTAGACCCACAGCTGATTGAGACATAAGGGTGGACACTCATGGGGCTGAGAGTTTTGGTGAGGTTGGGTGAGCCAGCACAGACCCTTTAAAGTAATACTGCATGGTACCCATCCCATGGGTCCCAAATCTCCAGGTTCAAGGGCGTCTTCCTACAACGAAAACGTGCATGAGGAACCCAGAAGATGATACACCGTGTGATCGGGAAAGGTTTCCAAAACGCAACTCATTTCTCATCTCCTTGTGCTCGGGTTCGCCATTCCAGCCCCTGTACTAGCCATCTCCCTCCTTGGAGAATCAGCACCTTTAACCTCCTGTTCCGTACAGGTTGCAATTTGTCCTGAGGATGAACGGGAAGAGGGGGAACCAATGAGAGACTAGCTCTAGTGGTTGGGACTGGCACAGGTCACTCTATTTTCCCATCAGGAAGAAGAATTAAATACAGCCTCAGCCTGCCCCCCAGAAGCAGAAGAGGGCCTCAAGCAATCCTGCGCTTTTGCGGCCAGCTCCCAAAAAGCGACTTGAAAAATGTAAATAAGGGGCACTGCAATTCACAAACCTGCAGAATTATAACTAATAACTCTCGTCCACAAATATATTGAGGGAAGGCAACGAAGAGGATTTGAAAGCAAGGCAGAATTGCAGGAAACAGATTTCAGGAGGTAGATTCAAATCGCCTTGAAAGCACATGAAAAGCGGTAAAACGTGGACAATGATGATCTTGGCCATAAAGGGCGTATGCGTTTTTTCCTGAATATATTCAGGAAAAAACGCATACGCCCTTTTTGGCCAACCAAGCAACCTGGAAAGGCAAATCAGCGCTCCAAAGAAGTCTCGCTTCCCATCGGGCAAAAGGGCCATGCGGAAAAAAGTGTCCAAGCTAGAAATGCAAGACCGGCCATGGAGAAATGGGAGACTTGCTACGCTGATGGGTGGGATGTAAATTGCCAACAGCCACTCTGGAGAAGTGTACGGTGTGTTCTGAAACATCAAAAAAACACAGCTTGGAGAGCATAGGGCACTTACACTCATGGGCCTATAAATTGGAAAACTAAAAATGAGGAAGACACAGGCACCCCAAAGTTTAGGGCTGCTCTGTTGACAAGAACCCCCACTTCATTACACCTTAAATATCCTAGGAAAGAGAAAAATGGATAAAGAAGTTGGGGTCCTAATGTACAATGGAATATCACACAGCCATGAAATCAACGTCATAAGGCTAGTAGCAGCACGATGAGTGGATTTAGGTACGACGATTCTAAGTGAAATAAGTCACACAGAAAAAGACACTTATCATAAGATATCACTTATAGAGGGAATGTAAAAACCGCTACACTTGAACTGAATTACAAAACAGAACAGAGTCACACGTTTAGAAAACACACTATGGCTGCTGATCGGGAAAGGTGAGGTGGGGTGATGCATAAAACAAGGGTTTCAAATTAGCTCCGATACCGTTCCATAAACCCAATATATAATAGACAAGACCTACTCCTTGCTCAGTGAACTGGACTCAACACCCCCTATTCACCGCACAAGAATATATCTGACTAGTAAGAATCTTCAAACCTATGTATTGATATCTCTCTGTATGTGAGTCAAGGGGCTGTAACACGGCATAAACACAGCCGTGAAAAGCAGCTAAACCCCATTATAAAAATAAATTACTTTTCAAAACCCATGAAACAAAGACAGTGAAAGAGAGAGAAATTCTTACAAAATTCGTTCAGGGGCTGTGATGCAACCTGGATTGACCATATCTAGACCCACAGCTGCTTGAGACGTAAGGGTGGACACTCTTGGGGCTGAGAGGTTTGTTGAGGTTGGGTGAACCAACGCAGACCCTTTAAAGTAATACTGCATGGTACCCATCCCATGGGTCCCAAAACTCCAGGTTCAAGGGCATCTTCCTACGTCGAAAACGTGCATGAGAAACCCAGAAGATGGCACACCGTGTGATCGGGAAAGGTTTCTAAAACGCACCTCATTTCTCATCTCCTTGTGCTCGGGTTCGCCATTCCAGCCCCTTTACTAGCCATCTCCCTCCTTGGAGAATCAGCACCTTTAACCTCCTGTTCCGTACAGGTTGCAATTTGTCCTGAGGATGAACGGGAAGAGGGGGAACCAATGAGAGACTAGCTCTAGTGGTTGGGACTGGCACAGGTCACTCTATTTTCCCATCAGGAAGAAGAATTAAATACAGCCTCAGACTGCCCCCCAGAACGAGAAGTGGGCCACAAGCAATCCTGCGCTTTTGCGGCCAGCTCCCAAAAAGCGAATTGAAAAATGGAACTCAAGGGCACTGCAATTCGCAAACCTGCAGAGTTATAAATGATAACTCTCGTCCACAAATATATTGTGGGAAGGCAACGAAGAGGATTTGAAAGCAAGGCAGAATTGCAGGAAACAGATTTCAGGAGGTAGATTCGAATCGCTTTGAAAGCACATGAAGAGCAGCAAAACGTGGACAATGATGCCCTTGGCAAAAAAGTGCGTATGCGTTTTTTCCTGAATATATTCAGGAAAAAACGCATGCGCCCTTTTTGGCCAACCAAGCAACCTGGAAAGGCAAAACAGCGCTACAAAGATGTCTCGCTTCCCAGCAGGCAAAAGGGCCATGGGGAAAAAAGTGTCAAATCCAAAAATTCAGGACCGGCCATGGAGAAATGGGAGCCTTGCTATGCTGATGGGTGGGATATAAATTGCCAACAGCCACTCTGGAGAAGTGTACGGTGTGTCCTCACACATCTAAAAAACACAGCTTGGAGAGCATAGGGCACTTCCACTCATGGGCGTATAAATTGGGAAAACTAAAAATCAGCAAGACACAGGCACCCCAAAGTTTAGGGCTGCTCTGTTGACAAGAACCCCCACGTCATTGAACCTTAAATATCCTCGGAAAGAGAAAAATGGATAAAGAAGTTGGGTCCTCATATTCAATGGAATATCACTCAGCCATGAAATCAACGTCAAAAGGCTAGAGGCAGAACGATGAGTGGATTTAGGTACGATGATTCTAAGTGAAATAAGTCACACAGAAAAAGACACTTATCATAAGATATCACTTATAGAGGGAATGTAAAAACCGCTACAGTTGATGTGAATTACAAAACAGAACACAGTCACACGTATAGAAAACAAACTATGGCTGCTGAAAGGGAAAGGTGAGATGGGGTGATGCATAAAACAAGGGTTTCAAATTAGCTCCGATACCGTTCCATAAACCCAATATGCAATAGACAAGACCTACTCCTTGCTCAGTGAACTGGACTCAACACCCCCTATTCACCGCACAACAATATATCTGACTAGTAAGAATCTTCAAACCTATGTATTGATATCTCTCTTTAAGTGAGTCAAGGGGGTGTAAAGCGGCATAAACACAGCCGTGAAAAGCAGCTAAACCCCATTATAAAAATAAATTTCTTTTCAAAACCCGTGAAACAAAGACAGTGAAAGAGAGAGAAATTCTTACAAAATTCGTTCAGGGGCTGTGATGCAACCTGGATTGACCATATCTAGACCCACAGCTGATTGAGACATAAGGGTGGACACTCTTGGGTCTGAGAGGTTTGGTGAGGTTGGGTGAGCCAATGCAGACCCTTTAAAGTAATACTGCATGGTACCCATCCCATGGGTCCCAAATCTCCAGGTTCAAGGGCATATTCCTACGTCGAAAACGTGCATGAGAAACCCAGAAGATGGTACACCGTGTGATCGGGAAAGGTTTCTAAAACGCACCTCATTTCTCATCTCCTTGTGCTCGGGTTCGCCATTCCAGCCCTTTTACAAGCCATCTCCCTCCTTGGAGAATCAGCACCTTTAACCTCCTGTTCCGTAGAGGTTGCAATTTGTCCTGAGGATGAACGGGAAGAGGGGGAACCAATGAGAGACTACCTCTAGTGGTTGGGACAGCACAGGTCACTCTATTTTCCCATCAGGAAGAAGAATTAACCACAGCCTCAGCCTGCCCCCCAGAACCAGAAGAGGGCCTGAAGCAATCCTGCGCTTTTGCGGCCAGCTCCCAAAAAGCGACTTGAAAAATGGAGCTCAGGGGCACTACAATTCACAAACCTGCAGAGTTATAAATGATAACTCTCGTCCACAAATATATTGAGGGAAGGCAACGAAGAGGATTTGAAAGCAAGGCAGAATTGCAGGATACAGATTTCAGGAGGTAGATTCGAATCGCCTTGAAAGTACATGAAAAGCGGCAAAACGTCAACAGTGATGCCCTTGGCCAAAAAGGGCTTATGCGTTTTTTCCTGAACATATTCAGGAAAAAACGCATACGCCCTTTTTGGCCAACTAAGCAACCTGGAAATGCAAATCAGCGCTA
Source organism: Balaenoptera acutorostrata (assembly GCF_949987535.1). Lineage (NCBI taxonomy): Eukaryota > Metazoa > Chordata > Mammalia > Artiodactyla > Balaenopteridae > Balaenoptera > Balaenoptera acutorostrata. The sequence continues at coordinate 84,862 of NW_026645829.1, forward strand.
CAAAGTAGTCTCGCTTCCCATGGGGCAAAAGGGCCATGCTGAAAAAAGTGTCAAAACCAGAAATGCAGGACAGGCCATGGAGAAATGGGAGCCTTGCTACGCTGATGGGCGGGATGTAAATTGACAACAGCCACTCTGGAGAAGTGTACGGTGTGTCCTGAAACATCTAAAAAACACAGCTTAGAGAGCATAGGGCACTTCCACTCATGGGTGTATAAATTGGGAAAACCAAAAATCAGGAAGACACAGGCACCCCAAAGTTTAGGGCTGCTCTGTTGACAAGAACCTCCACTTCATTACACCTTAAATATCCCAGGAAAGATAAAAATGGATAAAGAAATTTTGGTCCTTATGTACAATGGGATATCACTCAGCCATGAAATCAATGTCATAAGACTAGTAGCAGCATGATGAGTGGATTTAGGTACGAAGATTCTAAGTGAAATAAGTCACACAGAAAAAGACACTTATCATAAGATATCACTTACAGAGGGAATGTAAACCCGTTACACTTGAACTGAATTACAAAACAGAACAGAGTCACACATTTAGAAAACACACTATGGCTGCTGAACGGGAAAGGTGTGGTGGGGTGATGCATAAAACAATGGTTTCAAATTAGCTCAGATACCGTTCCATAAACCCAATATGTAATAGACAAGACCTACTCCTTGCTCAGTGAACTGGACTCAACACCCCCTATTCACCGCACAAGACTATATCTGACTAGTAAGAATCTTCAAACCTATGTATTGATATCTCTCTGTAAGTGAGTCAAGTGGGTGTTAAGCGGCATAAACACAGCAGTGAAAAGCACCTAAACCCCATTATAAAAATAAACTACTTTTAAATACCCATGAAACAAAGACTTTGAAAGAGAGAGAAATTCTCACACAATTCATTCAGGGGCTGTGATGCAACCTAGATTGACCATATGTAGTTCCACAGCTGGATGAGGCATAAGGGTGGACACTTTTGGGGCTGAAGGCTCCTTCCCTAGTTACCAGATTGGGGAACGTGGAAAGGCTCCCGCCCTCCGGCCGTTACCTACCAAAGCAGCTTTCAAACCTGTGCTAATGGTCACTTCATATGAACAAGTACTTCAGGGCTGTAAATGAAACCTGCCTTCAAAATGTCTTGAGGGAGGTAATGGCCAAAAATTTTCAAAATGTGACACTTACTTTAAGAAAACACTTTGAAGAACTAAGCTGTAATCACAGTTTGATAAATAGAAAGGGCATGCTTTAAAGCTCAATTTCAACAGATTTTGGGACACATGCAAATTCAACCACAGAGAGGTATCAGCTCGCACCTGTTAGAATAACCATCAGCAAGAAAACTGCAAACAATAAATATTGAAGGTGTTTTTGAGAAATGCATACCCTCAATTTTAAGTGGGACGTAACCTGGAAAGAGCCACTAATGAGAACTGAATGGTGGTGCCTTTAAAACGTACACACTGAGCTACCATATGATACAGCAAGCCCACTCCTAGGCCTATAACATAAGAAGATAGAACTGGAAAGACACAGGCAAGAAAATATGCATTGCAGCAGTATTACAATAGCCAAGACATGGAGGCAACCAGAAAGTCCATCAAGAGGTGCGTGGCCAAAGAAGAACTGGTACACGTACAGATGGAATATTAGCCAGGGAAAAAAATGAAACAATGCCATTTGCAGCACCATGTATGATTCTTGAGGTAATCAGGCAAATTGTACTAAGTCAGAAAGCCAAAGACACATATCCTATAATATCACTTATAGGTCTTAGCTAAAAATTGATACCAATGAAGATATTTCCACAGAGAAATGCAATCACAGATTCATTAAACAAACTTATGGTTCAGCAAATGGATAGGTGTGAGGATTGGATACATTAGGATATTGGGGTTAAGATAGATATAGAAACACATGTGAAATATGTAATCACCAAAGACCTATGTAATACCAAGACAAGACTGCTCAACATTGTGTCATAACCTACATGGGAAAATGATGCAAAGAAGAATAGATATATGTATATGTTTAAAAGAACCACATCTTGCACACCTAGAAGAAACAAAACATTTTAATCAAATTTGCTCTGACAAAAAATAAAAATTAAATTAAAAAAAGAACAAGAAGTAATGAGACATAAACTTAAGGGGCTTTTTGCTGGCACATTGCATTCTAATTTACAACCAGAACATGACTTCCATTAAGGCTCTGTCATCACTAATAAAGCAGCTTTATAAGCAATGTTGAAGGTAGCTTAAAAGAAGTCTCACTAATTATTGATAGTAACAAGGAAACAAAGAAAAGTAAAAATCTCACTGCAAAAAGTATACATAGGGTAAGGATAGTAGATCAAACACTTATTAAACTTCTGTAAAGAATAAAAGACAACAGTAGTATGTTTTTTAAAAAGAGAGGGCCCAAATAAATCTGAAATGAAAGAGATGATGTTACAACAGACAGACACCACAGAAATACAAAGCATCCTAAGATACACACAGGGTAACTCAGGGCTCAGACTGGACAGAGCCCACTCTCCAGTCCCTTGTACATGACTTACAGGAGCCTCAGGAACTGAGGAGGGGTTCCCTGAGGAGAGGCTCAAGATAGAATATGGTAGGCATTAACATGACTGCATTCATCTTAAACATGCCTGAACTACATTCACACGAGATGATTTTGTCCTGTATGTACATCCGGCACCTCTAGTCGGAACTGCAGATCTTTGGCTTCAACACCTCTACTGACAACATTAGCTTCACCTGCTGTGGACCATCTCCTATAGGATTTCTAGAACCACAAAACATCGAAGCTTCACAGGACCCAGAGTCTGTGTGACTCCACGCAGAGTCTCAGTGTCTCAACTCCACTCAGATACTCCACTCTTGGAGGGCACACACAAAGTAGTGTGCACATCAGGACCCAGGGGAAGAAGCAGTGACCCTGTAGGAGAATGACCAGAACTACCTGCTACTTTTAGAGGGTCTCCTGCAGAGGCAGGTGGTGGCTGTGGCTGTGGCTCACCGTGAGGACAATGACACTGGCAGCAGAAGTTCTGGGAAATACTCCTTGGTGTGAGCCCTCCCAGAGTCTGCCATTAGCCCCACCAAGAGCAAGGTAGGCTCCAGTGCTGGGTCGCCTCAGGCCAAACAACCAACAGGGAGGGAACCCAGCCCCATGCATCAGCAGACAAGCGGATTAAACTTTTTATTAAAGTTTTATTTAATCCGCAGACAAGCGGATGAAAGCTCTGCCCACCAAAGCAACACCCAGCTCTACCCACCACCAGTCCCTCCCATCAGGAAGCTTGCACAAGCCTCTAAGATAGACTCATCCACCAGAGAGCAGACAGCAGAAGCAAGAAGAACTACAATTCTGCAGCCTGTGGAAGGAAAACCACATTCACAGAAAGATAGACAAAATGAAAAGGCAGAGGACTTTATACCAGATCAAGGAACAAGATAAAACCCCAGAAAAAAAAAACGAAATGACGTGGAGATAGGGAACCTTCCAGAAAAAGAATTCAGAATAATGATAGTGAAGTTGAGCCAAGACCTTGGAAAAAGAAAGGAGGCAAAGATCGAGAAGACACAAGAAATGCTTAACAAAGACCTAGAAGAATTAAGGAACAAACACCTAGAAGAATTAAAGAACAAACAAACAGAGGTGAACAATGTAATAACTGAAATGAAAAATATACTAGAAGGAATCAGTAGCAGAATAACTGTGGCAGAAGAACGGATAAGTGACCTGGAAGACAGAAAGGTGGAAATCACTGCCATGGAACAGAATAAAGAAAAAGAATGAAAATAAATGAAGACACCCCAAGAGTCCTCTGGGACAACATTAAACACAACAACATTCGCATGATAGGGATCCCAGAAGGAGAAGAGAGAGAAAGGACCCGAGAATATATTTGAAGAGATTATGGTCAAAAACTTCCCTAGCACGGGAAAAGAAATAGCCACCCAAGTCCAGAAGCACAGAGAGTCCCAGGCAGGATAAACCGAAGGAGAAAAATGACAAGACACATAGTAATCAAATTGACAAAAATTAATGACAAAGAAAAATTATTGAAAGCAGCAAGGGAAAAATGACAAATAACATACAAGGGAACTCCCATAAGGATAACAGCTGATTTCTCAGCAGAATATCTACAAGCCAGAAGGGAGTGGCATGATCAATTTAAAGTGATGAAAGGGAAGAACCTACAACCAAGAGTACTCCACCCTGCAAAGATCTCATTCAGATTTGATGGAGAAATCAAAAGCCCTACAGACAAGCAAAAGCTAAGAGAATTCAGCACCATGAAACCAGCTTTACACCAAATGCTAAAGGAACTTCTCTAAGTGGGAAACACAAGAGAAGAAAAGGACCCACCAAGACAACCCCATAACAATTAAGAAAATAGTAATAGGAACATACATATCGATAATTACCTTAAACGTGAATGCACTAAATGTTCCAACCAAAAGACACAGGCTCGCTGAATGGATACAAAAACAAGACCCATATATATGCTGTCTACAAGAGACCCATTTCAGACCTAGGGACACATACAGACTGAAAGTGAGGCGATGGAAAAATATACTCTATGCAAATGAAAATCAAAAGAAAGCTGGAGTAGCAATACTCATATCAGATAAAATAGACTTTAAAATAAAGAATGCTACAAGAGACAAGGAAAGACACTACATAATGGTCAAGGGATCAATCCAAGAAGAAGATATAACAATTATAAATATATATGTACCCAACATAGGAGCACCTCAATGTATAAGGCAACTGCTAACAGCTATAAAAGAGGAAATCAACAGTAACACAATAATAGTGGGGGACTTTAACAGCTCACTTACACCAGTGGAGATCAGCCAGACAGAAAATTAATAAGGAAACACAAGCTTTAAATGACACAATAGACCAGATAGAGTTAATTGATATTTATAGGACATTCCATCCAAAAACAGCAGATTACACGTTCTTCTTAACTGCACACGGAACATTCTCCAGGATAGATCACATCTTGGGTCACAAAGCCTCAGTAAATTTAAGAAAACTGAAATCATGTCAAGCAGCTGTTCCGACCACAATGCTATGAGATTAGAAATCAATTACACGGAAAAAAACCGTAAAAAACACAAACACATGGAGGCTAAACAATACGTTACTAAATAACCAAGAGATCACTGAAGAAATCAAAGAGGAAATCAAAAACTACCTAGAGACAAATGACAACAAAAACACGATGATCCAAAACCTATGGGATGCGGCAAAAGCAGTTCTAAGAGGGAAGTTTATAGCAATACAAGCCTACCTCAAGAAACAAGAAAAATCTCAAATAAACAATCTAACCTTACACCTAGAGGAACTAGAGAAAGAAGAACAAAACCCAAAGTTAGTAGAAGGAAAGAAATCTTAAAGATCAGAGCAGAAATAAATGAAATAGAAACAAAGAAAACGAAAGCAAAGATCAATAAACCTAAAAGCTGGTTCTTTGAGAAGATAAGCAATAATGATCAACCTTTAGCCAGACTCAAGAAAAAGAGGGAGAGGACTCAAATCAACAAAATTAGAAGTGAAAAAGGAGAAGTTACAACAGACACCACAGGAATACAAAGCATCCTAAGAGACTACTACACGCAACTCTATGCCAATAAAATGGACAACCTGGAAGAAATGGACAAATTCTTAGAAAGGGATAACCTTCCAAGACTGAACCAGGAAGAAATAGAAAATATGAACAAACCTATCACAAGCAATGAATTTGAAACTGTGATTAAAAATCTTCCAACAAACAAAAGTCCAGAACCAGATGGCATCACAGGTGAATTCTATCAAACATTAGGGAAGAGCTAACACCCAACCTTCTCAAATTCTTCAAAACAATTGCAGGGGAAGGAACACTCCCAAACTCATTCTATGAGACCACCATCACCCTGATACCAAAATCAGACAGAGATACTACACGGAAAGAAAATTATAGACCAATATCACTGATGAATATAGATGTAAAAATCCTCAACCAAATACTAGGAAACAGAATCAAACAACACATTAAAAGGATCATACACCATGATCAAGTGGGGTGTATCCCAGGGATGCAAGGATTCTTCAATATACACAAATCAATGTGATACACCATATTAACAAATTGTAGAATAAAACCATATGATCATCTCAATAGATGAAGGAAAAGATTTTGTGAAAATTCAACACCCATTTACGATAAAAACTCTGCAGAGTGTGGGCATAGAGGGAAACTACCTCAACATAATAAAGGTCATATATGACAAACCCGCAGCAAACACCATTCTCAATGGTGAAAAACTGCAAGCGTTTCCTCTAAGATCAGGAACAAGACGAGGATGTCCACTCTCACCACTGCTATTCAACATAGTTTTGGAAGTCCTAGCCATGGCAATCAGAGAAGAAAAAGAAATAAAAGGAATACAAAAAGGAAAAGAAGGAGTACAATTGTCACTGTTTGCAGATGACATGATATCATAGATAGAGAATCCTAAAGATGCCACCAGAAAACCACTGGAGCTAATCAATGAATCTGGTAAAGTTGCAGGATACAAAATTAATGCACAGAAATTGCTTGCATTCCTATACACTAACAATGAAAGATCAGAAAGAGAAATTAAGGAAACAATCCCATTACCACTGCAACAAAAAGAATAAAATACCTAGGAATAAACCTACCTAAGGAAGTAAAAGACCTGTACTCAGAAAACTATAAGACGCTGATGAAAGAAATCAAAGATGATATAAACAGATGGAGACATATACCATGTTCTTGGATTAGAAGAATCAATATTGTGAAAATGACTATACTACCCAAAGCAATCTACAGATTTAATGCAATCCCGATCAAAATACTTTTGGCATTTTCTACAGAACAAGAAAAAAAAATCTTAAAATTTGTAGGGAGACACAAAAGACCCTGGATAGCCAAAGCAGTCTTGAGGGGGAAAAAAAAGAGCTGGAGGAATCAGACTTCCAGACTTCAGACTATATTACAAAGCTACAGTAATCAGATAATATGGTACTGACACAAAAACAGAAATATAGGTCAATAGAACAGGATAGAAAGCACAGAGATAAACCCACATACCTATGGTTAACTAATCTATGACAAAGGAGGCAAGGGTATACAACGGAGAAAAGACAGTGTCTTCAGTAAGTGGTGCTGGGAAAACTGGACAGCTACATGTAAAAGAATGAAATTAGAACACTCCCTAACACCATACACAAAAATAAACTCAAAATGGATTAGAGACCTAAATATAAGACCAGCCACTATAAAACTCTTAGAGGAAAACATAAGCAGAACAGTCTATGACATAAATCACAGCAAGATCCTTTTTGACCCACCTCCTAGAGAAATGGAAATAAAAACAAAAATTAAAAAATGGGACCTAATGAAACATAAATTCTTTTGCACAGCAAAGGAAAACATAAGCAAGATGAAAAGACAACCATCAGAATGGGAGAAAATATTTTCAAATGAAGCAAATGGCAAAGGATTAATCTCCAAAAAGCAGCTCATGTAGCTCAATATCACAAAACCAAACAACCCAATCCAAAAATGGGCAGAAGACCTAAATAGACATTTCTCCAAAGAAGATATACAGGTTGCCAACAAACACATGAAAGGATGCTGAACATCACTAATCATTAGAGAAATGCAAATCAAAACTACAGCGAGGTATCACCTCACACCAGTCAGAATGGCCATCATCAAAAAATCTACCAACAATAAATGCTGGAGAGGCATTAATTGGAGAAAAGGGAACCCTCTTGCACTGTTGGTGGGAATGTAAATTGATATAGCCACTAGGGAGAACGGTATGAAGGTTCCTTAAATACTAAAAATAGAACTACCATACAACCCAGCAAACCCACTCCTGGACATTTACCCTGAGAAAACCATCATTCAAAAAGAGTCATGTACCACAATGTTCACTGTAGCTCTATTTACAATAGCCAGGACATGGAAGCAACCTAAGTGTCCATCAACAGACAAATGGATAAAGAAGATGTGGCACATATATACAATGGAACATGATTCAGCCATAAAAAGAAACGAAATTGAGTTATTTTTAGTGAGGTGGATGGATCTAGAGTCTGTCCTACAGAGTGAAGTAAGTCAGAAAGGGAAAAACAAACACTGTATGCTAACACATATATATGGAATCTAAAAAAAAAAAGTTTATGTAGAACCTAGGGGCAGGAAAGGATTAAGGACACAGACGTAGAGAAAGGACTTGAGGACATGGGGAGGGGGAAGGGTAAGCTGGGACAAAGTGAGAGAGTGGTATGGACATATATACACTACCAAATGTAAAATTGATAGCTACTGGGAAGCAGCCACATAGCACAGGGAGATCAGCTCTGTGCTTTGTGACCACCTAAAAGGGTGGGATAAGGGAGTGAGAGGGAGGTGCAAGAGGGAGGGGATATGGTGTTATATGTATACGCATAGCTGATTCACTTTTTTATACAGCAGAAACTAACACACAATTGTAAAGCAATTATACTACAATAAAGGTGTAAAAGAAAAAAAAAAAAAAAGAAAGCCCAGAGATAAACCTACACACCTATGACCCACTAATCTATGACAAAGGAGGCAAGGATATACAATGGAGAAAAGACAGTCTCTTCAATAAGTGGTGCTGGGAAAAATGGACAGCTACATGTAAAAGAATGAAATTAGAACACTTCCTAACACCATACACAAAAAATAAACTCAAAATGCATTAGAGACCAAAATGTAAGACCGGACACTAGAAAACTCTTAGAGGAAAACATAGGAAGAATACTCTTTGACATAAATCACAGCAAGGTCTTTTTTGATCCACCTCCTAGAGTAATGGAATAAAAAACAATAATAAACAAATGGGAGCAAATGAAACCTAAAAGCTTTTGCAAAGCAAAGGAAACTACAAACAAGACGAAAAGACAACCCTCAGAATGGGAGAAAATATTTGCAAACGAATCAATGGACAAAAGATTAATCTCCAATGTATATAAACAGCTCATGCAGCTCAACAGTAAAAAAACAAACAACCCAATCCAAAAATGGGCAGATGACGTAAATAGACATTTGTCCCAAGAAGACATACAGATGACCAAGAAGCACATGAAAAGCTGCTCAACATCACTAATTATTAGAGAAATATAAACCAAAACTACAATGAGTTATCACCTCACACGAGTTAGAATGGGCATCATCAGAAAATCTACAAACAACAAATGCTGGAGAGGGTGTGGAGAAAAGGGAACCCTCTTACACTATTTGTGGGAATGTAAGTTGATACAGTCACTATGGAGAACAGTATGGAGGTTCCTTAAAAAACTAAATATAGAATTACCATATGACCCAGCAATCCCACTACTGGCCATATACCCAGAGAAAACCATAATTCAAAAAGACATATTCAAAAAAAAAAAAAAGACATATTCACCACAATGTTCACTGCAGCACTATTTACAATAGCCAGGTCATGGAAGCAACCTAAGTGCCCATAGACAGACGAACGGAAAAGATGTGCTACATATATAAAATGCAATATTTCTCAGCCATAAAAAGGAATGAAATTGGGTCATTTGTAGAGACGTGGATAGATCTAGAGACTGTCATACAGAGTGAAGTTAGTCAGAAAGAGAAAAACAAATATCGTATATTAACGCATACATGTGGAACCTAGAAAAAATGGTACAGATGAACCGGTTTGCAAGGCATAAATAGAGACACAGATGTATAGAACAAATGTATGGACACCAAGGGGGGAAAGTGGCAGGGTGGTGGTGGTGGGATGAATTGCGAGCCTGGGATTGACATATATACACTTATATGTATAAAATAGATAACCAATAAGAACCTGCTGTATAAAAAAATGAATAAAATGAATTCAAAAATTAAAAAATAATTAATACTTAAAAAAATAAAACAGAAAAAAAGTTCTGTCCTTCCCATAGACGTATTTGTATGAATGAATTATTTCCATGCTTATATCCATAAATACAAAAAGAGGAATAAAACTTACCTTGAACCAAAAAAGAAAAAAACAAAAACAGAACCCACTGGTCATACAGAGGAAAACCCTATCAGGGCACTTGCTCCACTGGTAAACAATTCTGAAGTTGGTCACAGGTGGGGAATCATTTCCCATGCAGCCAGCAGCCCCAACACAAGGAGCGTCCTCATTGCAAAGCTGGGGGACCGTGAGGAGGCGTCTCTGAGTAAATGTGAGCTGAGCCCCAGGCCAGTTGCTGCTGAACTTTTCCCACCCTTCCCAGGTAAAACACCTGAATGTGTGCAAAGACTTTAAAAGCTAGAGGAAGGGGCTTGGACACGCAGGCCGACTTGGTGCCTGCAGGCCAGCCAGGATGGTCCTGGCCCCGGGCACTCGTCTGGAAGCTTTCCATTTCCCTGCCTGAGGTACCCCTCCTGTCCCGGTCCCCACTGCTTTTTTCCTTCCTCACCTCTGCCCGGGGAGAAATTCCAGCAGCAAGTATGGGTGACACATCCTCCTCTTTAGCAGGTGGCAGCCCGGCAACTCCTGCAGGAAGTCCAGCAGAGCCCCAGTCACACCGGGCCACTCATAGAGCCGTGGGCCCTACTCCCTCCCACCATCCCAACCCCGAGACTGCTGACGGGGCAGAGAATATGGCGTCAGGCACAGCTGCAGAGGCTTTTGCTGCCTGGAGGGGTGTTTATATTGACCTCAACCCAGGCACACCTGGGAAGGGCTGGCTGGCTGGGTCAGGCTGCCCAGGCCAGCCAATCCTCGCCCCTCAGGGGCTCAGAGTTGCAGAAAATGTGCCTTGCTGCACCGGCCAGATCCAAGGAACAGGTGTAGGGTTCCGAGAGTCAGGATAGATAAGGGGCGGCAGCCCTGGCTTGTTTTCTAATCATTTTATCTGGTTCATGAGTGGGAGACAACTTCAAGAAGACCCTCTGCTAATGAGAGGAACCCAGGAGTCAGGGAGAGGAGGGGTGGTGGGTGGAGACAGAGGCCTGGTGCCCCGGCTGCAGTGGAAGCCCCTGGAAGACCAGGCAGAGGGAGGCCGCACAGAGTGAAGCCTAGGGTCACAGACCTGTTGGAGCTGCTGTTTGTTAGTTCAAGCTCTGCTCTGAGGTGCTCTGTGTCAGCTCTGAGCTACAGTTGTGCTGGGGGTGCTCTGCAATGAGGGCTATGTGCACGGTTCCTGTGTGCCCAGCCCTGCCAGGGTACCTGTCCAGGGGAGCTCCATATCCAGGGAGGGGCCTGCCCACGAGAGCCCTGTGGGCTGCTGCATACCTGCCCAGGTGAGCTCCATATCCTGGGAGGGGCCTGACCATGAGGGCCCCATGGGTTGCTGGGTACATGCCCAGGTGAACTCCATATCCTGGGAGTGGCCTAACACCGAGAGTCCCATGGGCTGCTGGGTACCTGCCCAGGTGAGCTCCATATCCTGGGAGGGGCCTGACCACAAGAGCCCCGTGGGCTGCTGGGTACCTGGTAGAGGACGACAGGACAGTCAGTGAAGCCACAGAGGATATACATCTAGTAGTTCCAAATTCCTACACCCTGCTGGTCATTCTACCATCCACCAGGACATGGTATTCTGTATTAGACTTCAATGATGCCTTCTTCTGTATTCCATTAGTCCCAGAGTCACAAGAAATTTTGGCTGTGAGTGGCAGGACTCAACATACAACAAAAACAATGCTGCTGGGCCGTCCTGCCCCAGGGGTTCAAAAATCCCCACACCATCTTTTGGGAAACGTTAGCTAAAGACCTAAAAGATCTACCTCTGGAGAAGGGAACCCTCCTTCAATATGCAGATGACATTCTGATCACCAGCCCGACTAAGGAGGCCTCTGAACTACCTAGCCAATAAAAGATAGAAGGTGTCCAAGAAAAAGGCTCAAATATCACAAACTAAGGTGACCTTCCTGGGTTTCATTCACACAGAAGGTCGGAGAAGCCCACCCCAGGAAAGGGAAGAAGCCATTTGCAGCCTCACCCTTCCTAAAACTAGAAGACAGCTTAGGGGTTCCTGGGGAGACCGGGATTTGCTGCATCTGGATCCCTAACTACAGTCCAATAACTGGGCCTCTATATGAAACACTGAAAGGAAAAGATGATGATCCTTTTGAATAGAATCCAGAAGCGGCCTTTCAAGAAGGGAAAGTGCAGTCAATTCAGACCCTTGCCCTGGACCTCCTTAAGTTAGCTAAACCCTTTGACCTTTACATTCCTGGTCCAAGGCGAATCGCCCTTGGAGTATTAGTGCAAAAACTGGGACCACTTGAAATGGAACAATGCAAGAATGCCCTCCAGGCATTGGCCAGCCACCCCATCTGACCAGGATACTGGGGGTATCTAAAAACCTGGAAATCAGCAGCCCGCAAGTCCAGCTCCCTCGTAAGGGTAAAGGATGCCACTTGGTGATCCTAACCACCCACCATGCCCTGAAGTTGCAGGGATTGCTCCGTGGGCACAATGACCTCGAGTGAGGAGGCCGTCCAACACCAACCTCCAGAGAGACAACCGGGGGCAATGGGCCCCCATGACGACTCGTGTGACCGTCACTTGACCTGGAGTTTCTCTCAGAAAACAACAAGAGTGTGCCCCAAAAGAGCAGACTATTGCTTACAGGACTTACTGCACCCAGAGCGGAGCTAATAAACTTGGCAGGGGAACCGTAAATAACGCTGCCACCATAGAAAAGCCTACAGACACTGCGGTGACGGAGGCCAATGAGACCGGCTGTACTCCTGGCTACTTCAAAAGGCCGTTGACTGAGTGGCCGTCATGGTCCTGGATCACCACCAGCCCTGGACTGTCTGGGAGTTGAGCAAGCAGGGCTCTGATACCTGGTGCTGTTTGTACGTTAATTCAGTGGCCTAACTGAAGAAAGCGCAGACTACTGGTCAGAGCATCTAGGCTGGCAGAAACCGTCAGCCTAAGGGGGTCGAACCAATGTGGAGCAGGGTAAAACCGCCCACCCCCCCGCAACGTCTCTGAACATCTCTTTCCTGGACCCTTAAAGGTCATTAGAATCTATGAAACTTCCAATGCTGGTGCTCAGGCAGACGAGCAGTGAGGGAGGAGGCCTGGGGACAATCCACCTAACCTGGAGGCTGCTGGAGAGAAGTCCTGCCCCTCCCCCCAGGTATGAGGACACCCAACTCAGCACGAAGCATTTACAGAAGAGGTGTCTGCACCCTCAGTGCCCCACGAATGAGGAATGGGACAAAAGGCAGAGGAGGGCTTTGTCACTGGCAAAGCCCATTAAAAATTCCTGGGAGATAAAAATAGAATCTGGGCAATAAAATAAAGTCTAACCATTTTGTCCTTTGTACTTTGTCTAATTTCACTTGCTCCTAGGTTTCCACATGCAGAGGTCCCACACCCGGCACTTCAGACCCGATTTCCTAGTGCAAGATGGCTGGGCCGACACCTCAGCTCGTGGGGCCCCGTGCAGACTCTGCGACATAGAGCCTGAGCTCCAGCCAACCCGGCCCTCGAGAGCTCCGCCCCCTCCCTCCCGCTGATGCTGACAGGATCCCTACACAGCAGCCCGGCCCACAACCCGCAGGGGAGCACACACTCTCACCTCTCCATTCTCTGATTAAAATATAAAGTTTTCCTTTGCTTCTGAACCAAAGTCAGTCTCGATCTGTTGGCTCCAATGACACTGGGCAGGGAGACCCTTGTTGGGGCCCACTCTGCAGGATCAGTAACAGAATTTGAGAACATTGTAACTTCAATGAACAGATGTGTGAGCCAAACTGTAATTAACATAGAGCAGTGTATAAGGCTCGTGTAAAATAAGATGTTTCTAACACTTCCATTTGATATTTCCATCACTTTATTATAAGCAAGTTCAGTGGAGGGGTTTGTCTTATTTGTCAGGTCAACAGTAGTGAAATGCAGTGATTTCTTTCCAAGGATGTACATCTAATAATCTTGGTTGAAGTTTCAACCTTGTTTTGAATGATTTTCCATTGAAAATGATACCTCTCTTTCAGCTCCTAGATTTCTGAGAAGTATAAAATCTTATATTTTTTTATTACCAAAGGGGAAAGGTGGGAGGAGGGATAAATTAACAGTTTCGGATTAACATATACACACTGCTATGTATAAAATATATCATCAACAAGGATCTACTGTATAGCACAGGGAACTATACTCAATATTTTTTAATGACCCCTAAGGGGAAATAATCTGAAAAACAATAGATATCTCTATCGACATCATCTATCAACTACAGATAAAATGGAAACTAAAGGAGGCCGATGGTGAGCGTTTCTGAACCTGAAGACTTCAATCATCTAAAGTTCGGACTCTGCCTACAGCCCAAGTCCCTTAATGAACACACATGTACCAGTAGCTTAAAAATTCCCCAGATTGGAGCTTGGGGAGACACTGATTTGGAAAAAATCCCTGGTGTTCGCCTTACATACACGGGACCTTTCCTACAGCTAAAACATGCCTGTGACACCCAGAAGATGGAACACGGTTGGATCAGGAAGATTTTGGAAAAGGAACCAAAACTCCTAATTTCCTGGTTGTTGGATTCACCCCTCCAGCCTTTTTCCTTAAAATCTTCCCACTTGAGGATGTCAGCACCTTCAACATCCAGTTGCACAGAATTTGGAATTTGTCCAAAGGAAAAAGGGGAAGGAGGAGAAACAAGGAGAGCCAAGCCCTAGATGCTCGGACAGGCACATGTCACTCTAATTTCCAATCAGGAAGAAGAATTAAGCAAAGGCGTAGCCTGCCACTGAGAACCAGAGCAGGGCCAGAAGCAAACCAGCGGCTCTGCGGGAAGCTCCCAAAAAGCGAATTGAAAAATGGAGCTCAGGGGCACTGCAATTCACAAACCTGCAGAGTTTTAAATTATAATTATCGTCCAAAACTATATTGAGGGAAGGCAACGAAAAGGATTGGAAAGCAAGGCAGAATTGCAGGAAACAAATTTCAGGAGTTAGATTCGAATAGCCACTAAAGCACATGAAAAGCGGACAAACGTCGACAAGGATGCACTTGGCCAAAAAGGGCGTATGCGTTTTTTCCTGAATAAATTCAGAAAAAAACGCATAGGCCCTTATAGGCAAACCAAGCAAGCCGGAAATGCAAATCAGCACTACAAAGAGGTCTCACTTCCCATCGGTCAAAAGGAACTTCCTGAAAAAGTGTAAAACCAAGAAATCCAGGAGAGGCCAAGGAGGAAAGGGAGCCTTGTTACACTGATGGGCGGGATGTAAATTGCCAATGGCGAGTCTGGAGAAGGGTATGGTGTTTCCTAAAACATCTAAAAAACAGAGCTAGAGAGAATAGGGCACTTCCACTCATGGGCGTATAAATTGGAAAAACTAAAAATCAAAAAGACACAGGCACCCCAAAGTTTAGGGCTGCTCAGTTGACAAGAACCCCCACTTCATTACACCATCAATATCCTAGGAAAGAGAAAAATTGAAAAAGAAGTTGTGGTCCTCAAGTACAATGGAATATCACTCAGCCATGAAATCAACGTCATAAGGCTAGTAGCAGCACGATTAGTGGATTTAGGTATGACGATTCTAAGTGAAATAAGTCACACAGAAAACGACACTTATCATAAGATATCACTTATAGAGGGAATGTAAAAACCGCTACACTTGAACTGAATTACAAAACAGAACAGAGTCACACGTTTAGAAAACACACTATGGCTGCTGAACGGGAAAGGAGAGGTGGGGTGATGCATAAAACAAGGGTTTCAAATTAGCTCCGATACCGTTTCATTAACCCAATATGTAATAGACAAGACCTACTCCTTGCTCAGTGAACTGGACTCAACACGCCCTATTTAACGCAAAAGAATATATCTGACTAGTAAGAATCTTCAAACCTACGTATTGATAACTCTCTGTAAGTGAGTCAAGGGGGTGGGGGTTTAAAGCGGCATAAACACAGCCGTGAAAAGCAGCTAAAGCCCATTAGAAAAATAAATTACTTTTCAAAACCCATGAAACCAAGACAGTGAAAGAAATACAAATTTTACAAAATTCATTCAGGGGCTGTGATGCAACCTGGATTGACCATATCTAGACCCACAGCTGATTGAGACATAAGGGTGGACACTCTTGGGGCTGAGAGGTTTGGTGAGGTTGCATGAGCCAACACAGATTCTTTACAGTAATACTGCATGTTACCCATCCCATGGGCCCCAAATCTCCAGGTTCTAGGGCATCTTCCTACGTCGAAAACTTGCATGAGAAACCCAGAAGATGGTACACCGTGTAATGGGGAAAGGTTTCTAAAACGTACCTCATTTCTCATCTACTTGTGTTCAGGTTCACCATTCCAGCCGCTTTACAAGCCATCTCCCTCCTTGGAGAATGAGCACCTTTAACCTTCTGTTCCGTACACGTTGCAATTTGTCCTGAGGATGACCGGGAAGAGGGGGAACCAATGAGAGACTATCTCTAGGGGTTGGGACAGGTACAGGTCACTCTATTTTCCCATCAGGAAGAAGAATTAACCACAGGTTTATCCTGCCGACCGGAACCAGAATAGGGCCTGAAGCAATCCTGCGCTTTTGCGGCCAGCTCCCAAAAAAGCGAGTTGAAAAATGGAGCTCAGGGGCACTGCAATTCACAAACCTGCAGATTTATAAATGATAACTCTCGTCCACAAATATTTTGAGGGAAGGCAACGAAGAGGATTTGAAAGCAAGGCAGAATTGCAGGAAACAGATTTCAGGAGGTAGATTCGAATCGCCTTGAAAGCACATGAAAAGCGGCAAAACGTGGACAATGATGCCCTTGGCCAAAAAGGGCGTATGGTTTTTTCCTGAGTATATTCAGGAAAAAACGCATACGCCCTTTTTGGCCAACCAAGCAACCTGGAAAGGCAAATCAGCGCTCCAAAGAAGTCTCGCTTCCCAGCGGGCAAAAGGGCCATGTTGCAAAAAAGTGTCAAAACCAGAAATGCAGGACCGGCCATGGAGTAATGGGAGCCTTGCTACGCTGATGGGTGGGATGTAAATTGCCAACAGCCACTCTGGAGAAGTGTACGGTGTGTCCTGAAACATCTAAAAAACACAGCTTGGAGAGCATAGGGCACTTCCACTCATGGGCGTATAAATTGGGAAAACTAAAAATCAGCAAGACACAGGCACCCCAAAGTTTAGGGCTGCTCTGTTGACAAGAACCCCGACTTCATTACACCATCAATATCCTAGGAAAGAGAAAAATTGATAAAGATGTTGTGGTCCTCAAGTACAATGGAATATCACTCAGGCATGAAATCAACGTCATAAGGCTAGGAGCAGCACGATGAGTGGATTTAGGTACGATGATTCTAAGTGAAATAAGTCACACAGAAAAAGACACTTATCATAAGATATCACTTAGAGAGGGAATGTAAAAACCGCTACACTTGAACTGAATTAAAAAACAGAACAGAGTCACACGTTTAGAAAACACACTATGGCTGCTGAACGGGAAAGGTGAGGTGGGGTGATGCATAAAACAAGGGTTTCAAATTAGCTCCGATACCGTTCCATAAACCCAATATGTAATAGACAAGACCTACTCCTTGCTCAGTGAACTGGACTCAACACCCCTATTTACCACACAAGTATATATCTGACTAGTAAGAATCTTCAAACCTATGTATTGATATCTCTCTGTAAGTGAGTCAAGGGGGTGTAAAGCGGCATAAACACAGCCGTGAAAAGCAGTTAAACCCCATTATAAAAATAAATTACTTTTCAAAACCCGTGAAACAGAGACAGTGAAAGAGAGAGAAATTCTTACAAAATTCATTCAGGGGCTGTGATGCAACCTGGATTGACCATATCTAGACCCACAGCTGATAGAGACATAAGGGTGGACACTCTTGGGGCTGAGAGGTTTGGTGAGGTTGCGTGAGGCAACAGAGACCCTTTACAGTAATACTGCATGTTACCCATCCCATGGGCCCCAAATCTCCAGGTTCTAGGGCATCTTCCTACGTCGAAAACTTGCATGAGAAACCCAGAAGATGGTACACCGTGTAATGGGGAAAGGTTGCTAAAACGTACCTCATTTCTCATCTACTTGTGTTCAGGTTCACCATTCCAGCCGCTTTACTAGCCATCTCCCTCCTTGGAGAATGAGCACCTTTAACCTCCTGTTCCGTACACGTTGCAATTTGTCCTGAGGATGACCGGGAAGAGGGGGAACCAATGAGAGACTAGCTCTAGGTGTTGGGACAGGCACAGGTCACTCTATTTTTCCATCAGGAAGAAGAATTAACCACAGGCTTATCCTGCCGACCGGAACCAGAATAGGGCCTGAAGCAATCCTGCGCTTTTGCGGCCAGCTCCCAAAAAAGCGAGTTGAAAAATGGAGCTCAGGGGCACTGCAATTCACAAACCTGCAGATTTATAAATGATAACTCTCGTCCACAAATATATTGAGGGAAGGCAACGAAGAGGATTTGAAAGCAAGGCAGAATTGCAGGAAACAGATTTCAGGAGGTAGATTCGAATCGCCTTGAAAGCACATGAAAAGCGGCAAAACGTGGACAATGATGCCCTTGGCCAAAAAGGGCGTATGGTTTTTTCCTGAGTATATTCAGGAAAAAACGCATACGCCCTTTTTGGCCAACCAAGCAACCTGGAAAGGCAAATCAGCGCTCCAAAGAAGTCTCGCTTCCCAGTGGGCAAAAGGGCCATGTTGCAAAAAAGTATCAAAACCAGAAATGCAGGACCGGCCATGGAGTAATGGGAGCCTTGCTACGCTGATGGGTGGGATGTAAATTGCCAACAGCCACTCTGGAGAAGTGTACGGTGTGTCCTGAAACATCTAAAAAACACAGCTTGGAGAGCATAGGGCACTTCCACTCATGGGCATATAAATTGGGAAAACTAAAAATCAGCAAGACACAGGCACCCCAAAGTTTAGGGCTGCTCTGTTGACAAGAACCCCGACTTCATTACACCATCAATATCCTAGGAAAGAGAAAAATTGATAAAGATGTTGTGGTCCTCAAGTACAATGGAATATCACTCAGGCATGAAATCAACGTCATAAGGCTAGGAGCAGCACGATGAGTGGATTTAGGTACGATGATTCTAAGTGAAATAAGTCACACAGAAAAAGACACTTATCATAAGATATCACTTATAGAGGGAATGTGAAAACCGCTACACTTGAACTGAATTACAAAACAGAACAGAGTCACACGTTTAGAAAACACACTATGGCTGCTGATCGGGAAAGGAGAGGTGGGGTGATGCATAAAACAAGGGTTTCAAATTAGCTCTGATACCCTTCCATTAACCCAATATGTAATAGACAAGACCTACTCCTTGCTCAGTGAACTGGACTCAACACCCCTATTTACCACACAAGTATATATCTGACTAGTAAGAATCTTCAAACCTATGTATTGATATCTCTCTGTAAGTGAGTCAAGGGCGGTGTAAAGCGGCATAAACACAGCCGTGAAAAGCAGTTAAACCCCATTATAAAAATAAATTACTTTTCAAAACCCGTGAAACAGAGACAGTGAAAGAGAGAGAAATTCTTACAAAATTCATTCAGGGGCTGTGATGCAACCTGGATTGACCATATCTAGACCCACAGCTGATAGAGACATAAGGGTGGACACTCTTGGGGCTGAGAGGTTTGGTGAGGTTGCGTGAGGCAACAGAGACCCTTTACAGTAATACTGCATGTTACCCATCCCATGGGCCCCAAATCTCCAGGTTCTAGGGCATCTTCCTACGTCGAAAACTTGCATGAGAAACCCAGAAGATGGTACACCGTGTAATGGGGAAAGGTTTCTAAAACGTACCTCATTTCTCATCTACTTGTGTTCAGGTTCACCATTCCAGCCGCTTTACTAGCCATCTCCCTCCTTGGAGAATGAGCACCTTTAACCTCCTGTTCCGTACACGTTGCAATTTGTCCTGAGGATGACCGGGAAGAGGGGGAACCAATGAGAGACTAGCTCTAGGTGTTGGGACAGGCACAGGTCACTCTATTTTTCCATCAGGAAGAAGAATTAACCACAGGCTTATCCTGCCGACCGGAACCAGAATAGGGCCTGAAGCAATCCTGTGCTTTTGCGGCCAGCTCCCAAAAAAGCGAGTTGAAAAATGGAGCTCAGGGGCACTGCAATTCACAAACCTGCAGATTTATAAATGATAACTCTCGTCCACAAATATATTGAGGGAAGGCAACGAAGAGGATTTGAAAGCAAGGCAGAATTGCAGGAAACAGATTTCAGGAGGTAGATTCGAATCGCCTTGAAAGCACATGAAAAGCGGCAAAACGTGGACAATGATGCCCTTGGCCAAAAAGGGCGTATGCGTTTTTTCCTGAATATATTCAGGAAAAAACGCATACGCCCTTTTTGGCCAACTAAGCAACCTGGAAAAGCAAATCAGCGCTACAAAGTAGTCTCGCTTCCCATCGGGCAAAAGGGCCATGCTGAAAAAAGTGTCAAAACCAGAAATGCAGGACAGGCCATGGAGAAATGGGAGCCTTGCTACGCTGATGGGCGGGATGTAAATTGACAACAGCCACTCTGGAGAAGTGTACGGTGTGTCCTGAAACATCTAAAAAACACAGCTTAGAGAGCATAGGGCACTTCCACTCATGGGTGTATAAATTGGGAAAACCAAAAATCAGGAAGACACAGGCACCCCAAAGTTTAGGGCTGCTCTGTTGACAAGAACCTCCACTTCATTACACCTTAAATATCCCAGGAAAGATAAAAATGGATAAAGAAATTTTGGTCCTTATGTACAATGGGATATCACTCAGCCATGAAATCAATGTCATAAGACTAGTAGCAGCATGATGAGTGGATTTAGGTACGAAGATTCTAAGTGAAATAAGTCACACAGAAAAAGACACTTATCATAAGATATCACTTACAGAGGGAATGTAAAAACCGTTACACTTGAACTGAATTACAAAACAGAACAGAGTCACACATTTAGAAAACACACTATGGCTGCTGAACGGGAAAGGTGTGGTGGGGTGATGCATAAAACAAGGGTTTCAAATTAGGTCAGATACCGTTCCATAAACCCAATATGTAATAGACAAGACCTACTCCTTGCTCAGTGAACTGGACTCAACACCCCCTATTCACCGCACAAGACTATATCTGACTAGTAAGAATCTTCAAACCTATGTATTGATATCTCTCTGTAAGTGAGTCAAGTGGGTGTAAAGCGGCATAAACACAGCAGTGAAAAGCACCTAAACCCCATTATAAAAATAAACTACTTTTAAATACCCATGAAACAAAGACTTTGAAAGAGAGAGAAATTCTCACACAATTCATTCAGGGGCTGTGATGCAACCTAGATTGACCATATGTAGTTCCACAGCTGGATGAGACATAAGGGTGGACACTTTTGGGGCTGAAGGCTCCTTCCCTAGTTACCAGATTGGGGAACGTGGAAAGGCTCCCGCCCTCCGGCCGTTACCTACCAAAGCAGCTTTCAAACCTGTGCTAATGGTCACTTCATATGAACAAGTACTTCAGGGCTGTAAATGAAACCTGCCTTCAAAATGTCTTGAGGGAGGTAATGGCCAAAAATTTTCAAAATGTGACACTTACTTTAAGAAAACACTTTGAAGAACTAAGCTATAATCACAGTTTGATAAATAGAAAGGGCATGCTTTAAAGCTCAATTTCAACAGATTTTGGGACACATGCAAATTCAACCACAGAGAGGTATCAGCTCGCACCTGTTAGAATAACCATCAGCAAGAAAACTGCAAACAATAAATATTGAAGGTGTTTTTGAGAAATGCATACCCTCAATTTTAAGTGGGACGTAACCTGGAAAGAGCCACTAATGAGAACTGAATGGTGGTGCCTTTAAAACGTACACACTGAGCTACCATATGATACAGCAAGCCCACTCCTTGGCCTATAACATAAGAAGATAGAACTGGAAAGACACAGGCAAGAAAATATGCATTGCAGCAGTATTACAATAGCCAAGACATGGAGGCAACCAGAAAGTTCATCAAGAGGTGCGTGGCCAAAGAAGAACTGGTACACGTACAGATGGAATATTAGCCAGGGAAAAAAATGAAACAATGCCATTTGCAGCACCATGTATGATTCTTGAGGTAATCAGGCAAATTGTACTAAGTCAGAAAGCCAAAGACACATATCCTATAATATCACTTATAGGTCTTAGCTAAAAATTGATACCAATGAAGATATTTCCACAGAGAAATGCAATCACAGATTCATTAAACAAACTTATGGTTCAGCAAATGGATAGGTGTGAGGATTGGATACATTAGGATATTGGGGTTAAGATAGATATAGAAACACATGTGAAATATGTAATCACCAAAGACCTATGTAATACCAAGACAAGACTGCTCAACATTGTGTCATAACCTACATGGGAAAATGATGCAAAGAAGAATAGATATATGTATATGTTTAAAAGAACCACATCTTGCACACCTAGAAGAAACAAAACATTTTAATCAAATTTGCTCTGACAAAAAATAAAAATTAAATTAAAAAAAGAACAAGAAGTAATGAGACATAAACTTAAGGGGCTTTTTGCTGGCACATTGCATTCTAATTTACAACCAGAACATGACTTCCATTAAGGCTCTGTCATCACTAATAAAGCAGCTTTATAAGCAATGTTGAAGGTAGCTTAAAAGAAGTCTCACTAATTATTGATAGTAACAAGGAAACAAAGAAAAGTAAAAATCTCACTGCAAAAAGTATACATAGGGTAAGGATAGTAGATCAAACACTTATTAAACTTCTGTAAAGAATAAAAGACAACAGTAGTATGTTTTTTAAAAAGAGAGGGCCCAAATAAATCTGAAATGAAAGAGATGATGTTACAACAGACAGACACCACAGAAATACAAAGCATCCTAAGATACACACAGGGTAACTCAGGGCTCAGACTGGACAGAGCCCACTCTCCAGTCCCTTGTACATGACTTACAGGAGCCTCAGGAACTGAGGAGGGGTTCCCTGAGGAGAGGCTCAAGATAGAATATGGTAGGCATTAACATGACTGCATTCATCTTAAACATGCCTGAACTACATTCACACGAGATGATTTTGTCCTGTATGTACATCCGGCACCTCTAGTCGGAACTGCAGATCTTTGGCTTCAACACCTCTACTGACAACATTAGCTTCACCTGCTGTGGACCGTCTCCTATAGGATTTCTAGAACCACAAAACATCGAAGCTTCACAGGACCCAGAGTCTGTGTGACTCCACGCAGAGTCTCAGTGTCTCAACTCCACTCAGATACTCCACTCTTGGAGGGCACACACAAAGTAGTGTGCACATCAGGACCCAGGGGAAGAAGCAGTGACCCTGTAGGAGAATGACCAGAACTACCTGCTACTTTTAGAGGGTCTCCTGCAGAGGCAGGTGGTGGCTGTGGCTGTGGCTCACCGTGAGGACAATGACACTGGCAGCAGAAGTTCTGGGAAATACTCCTTGGTGTGAGCCCTCCCAGAGTCTGCCATTAGCCCCACCAAGAGCAAGGTAGGCTCCAGTGCTGGGTCGCCTCAGGCCAAACAACCAACAGGGAGGGAACCCAGCCCCATGCATCAGCAGACAAGCGGATTAAACTTTTTATTAAAGTTTTATTTAATCCACAGACAAGCGGATGAAAGCTCTGCCCACCAAAGCAACACCCAGCTCTACCCACCACCAGTCCCTCCCATCAGGAAGCTTGCACAAGCCTCTAAGATAGACTCATCCACCAGAGAGCAGACAGCAGAAGCAAGAAGAACTACAATTCTGCAGCCTGTGGAAGGAAAACCACATTCACAGAAAGATAGACAAAATGAAAAGGCAGAGGACTTTATACCAGATCAAGGAACAAGATAAAACCCCAGAAAAAAAAAACGAAATGACGTGGAGATAGGGAACCTTCCAGAAAAAGAATTCAGAATAATGATAGTGAAGTTGAGCCAAGACCTTGGAAAAAGAAAGGAGGCAAAGATCGAGAAGACACAAGAAATGCTTAACAAAGACCTAGAAGAATTAAGGAACAAACACCTAGAAGAATTAAAGAACAAACAAACAGAGGTGAACAATGTAATAACTGAAATGAAAAATATACTAGAAGGAATCAGTAGCAGAATAACTGTGGCAGAAGAACGGATAAGTGACCTGGAAGACAGAAAGGTGGAAATCACTGCCATGGAACAGAATAAAGAAAAAGAATGAAAATAAATGAAGACACCCCAAGAGTCCTCTGGGACAACATTAAACACAACAACATTCGCATGATAGGGATCCCAGAAGGAGAAGAGAGAGAAAGGACCCGAGAATATATTTGAAGAGATTATGGTCAAAAACTTCCCTAGCACGGGAAAAGAAATAGCCACCCAAGTCCAGAAGCACAGAGAGTCCCAGGCAGGATAAACCGAAGGAGAAAAATGACAAGACACATAGTAATCAAATTGACAAAAATTAATGACAAAGAAAAATTATTGAAAGCAGCAAGGGAAAAATGACAAATAACATACAAGGGAACTCCCATAAGGATAACAGCTGATTTCTCAGCAGAATATCTACAAGCCAGAAGGGAGTGGCATGATCAATTTAAAGTGATGAAAGGGAAGAACCTACAACCAAGAGTACTCCACCCTGCAAAGATCTCATTCAGATTTGATGGAGAAATCAAAAGCCCTACAGACAAGCAAAAGCTAAGAGAATTCAGCACCATGAAACCAGCTTTACACCAAATGCTAAAGGAACTTCTCTAAGTGGGAAACACAAGAGAAGAAAAGGACCCACCAAGACAACCCCATAACAATTAAGAAAATAGTAATAGGAACATACATATCGATAATTACCTTAAACGTGAATGCACTAAATGTTCCAACCAAAAGACACAGGCTCGCTGAATGGATACAAAAACAAGACCCATATATATGCTGTCTACAAGAGACCCATTTCAGACCTAGGGACACATACAGACTGAAAGTGAGGCGATGGAAAAATATACTCTATGCAAATGAAAATCAAAAGAAAGCTGGAGTAGCAATACTCATATCAGATAAAATAGACTTTAAAATAAAGAATGCTACAAGAGACAAGGAAAGACACTACATAATGGTCAAGGGATCAATCCAAGAAGAAGATATAACAATTATAAATATATATGTACCCAACATAGGAGCACCTCAATGTATAAGGCAACTGCTAACAGCTATAAAAGAGGAAATCAACAGTAACACAATAATAGTGGGGGACTTTAACAGCTCACTTACACCAGTGGAGATCAGCCAGACAGAAAATTAATAAGGAAACACAAGCTTTAAATGACACAATAGACCAGATAGAGTTAATTGATATTTATAGGACATTCCATCCAAAAACAGCAGATTACACGTTCTTCTTAACTGCACACGGAACATTCTCCAGGATAGATCACATCTTGGGTCACAAAGCCTCAGTAAATTTAAGAAAACTGAAATCATGTCAAGCAGCTGTTCCGACCACAATGCTATGAGATTAGAAATCAATTACACGGAAAAAAACCGTAAAAAACACAAACACATGGAGGCTAAACAATACGTTACTAAATAACCAAGAGATCACTGAAGAAATCAAAGAGGAAATCAAAAACTACCTAGAGACAAATGACAACAAAAACACGATGATCCAAAACCTATGGGATGCGGCAAAAGCAGTTCTAAGAGGGAAGTTTATAGCAATACAAGCCTACCTCAAGAAACAAGAAAAATCTCAAATAAACAATCTAACCTTACACCTAGAGGAACTAGAGAAAGAAGAACAAAACCCAAAGTTAGTAGAAGGAAAGAAATCTTAAAGATCAGAGCAGAAATAAATGAAATAGAAACAAAGAAAACGAAAGCAAAAATCAATAAACCTAAAAGCTGGTTCTTTGAGAAGATAAGCAATAATGATCAACCTTTAGCCAGACTCAAGAAAAAGAGGGAGAGGACTCAAATCAACAAAATTAGAAGTGAAAAAGGAGAAGTTACAACAGACACCACAGGAATACAAAGCATCCTAAGAGACTACTACACGCAACTCTATGCCAATAAAATGGACAACCTGGAAGAAATGGACAAATTCTTAGAAAGGGATAACCTTCCAAGACTGAACCAGGAAGAAATAGAAAATATGAACAAACCTATCACAAGCAATGAATTTGAAACTGTGATTAAAAATCTTCCAACAAACAAAAGTCCAGAACCAGATGGCATCACAGGTGAATTCTATCAAACATTAGGGAAGAGCTAACACCCAACCTTCTCAAATTCTTCAAAACAATTGCAGGGGAAGGAACACTCCCAAACTCATTCTATGAGACCACCATCACCCTGATACCAAAATCAGACAGAGATACTACACGGAAAGAAAATTATAGACCAATATCACTGATGAATATAGATGTAAAAATCCTCAACCAAATACTAGGAAACAGAATCAAACAACACATTAAAAGGATCATACACCATGATCAAGTGGGGTGTATCCCAGGGATGCAAGGATTCTTCAATATACACAAATCAATGTGATACACCATATTAACAAATTGTAGAATAAAACCATATGATCATCTCAATAGATGAAGGAAAAGATTTTGTGAAAATTCAACACCCATTTACGATAAAAACTCTGCAGAGTGTGGGCATAGAGGGAAACTACCTCAACATAATAAAGGTCATATATGACAAACCCGCAGCAAACACCATTCTCAATGGTGAAAAACTGCAAGCGTTTCCTCTAAGATCAGGAACAAGACGAGGATGTCCACTCTCACCACTGCTATTCAACATAGTTTTGGAAGTCCTAGCCATGGCAATCAGAGAAGAAAAAGAAATAAAAGGAATACAAAAAGGAAAAGAAGGAGTACAATTGTCACTGTTTGCAGATGACATGATATCATAGATAGAGAATCCTAAAGATGCCACCAGAAAACCACTGGAGCTAATCAATGAATCTGGTAAAGTTGCAGGATACAAAATTAATGCACAGAAATTGCTTGCATTCCTATACACTAACAATGAAAGATCAGAAAGAGAAATTAAGGAAACAATCCCATTACCACTGCAACAAAAAGAATAAAATACCTAGGAATAAACCTACCTAAGGAAGTAAAAGACCTGTACTCAGAAAACTATAAGACGCTGATGAAAGAAATCAAAGATGATATAAACAGATGGAGACATATACCATGTTCTTGGATTAGAAGAATCAATATTGTGAAAATGACTATACTACCCAAAGCAATCTACAGATTTAATGCAATCCCGATCAAAATACTTTTGGCATTTTCTACAGAACAAGAAAAAAAAATCTTAAAATTTGTAGGGAGACACAAAAGACCCTGGATAGCCAAAGCAGTCTTGAGGGGGAAAAAAAAGAGCTGGAGGAATCAGACTTCCAGACTTCAGACTATATTACAAAGCTACAGTAATCAGATAATATGGTACTGACACAAAAACAGAAATATAGGTCAATAGAACAGGATAGAAAGCACAGAGATAAACCCACATACCTATGGTTAACTAATCTATGACAAAGGAGGCAAGGGTATACAACGGAGAAAAGACAGTGTCTTCAGTAAGTGGTGCTGGGAAAACTGGACAGCTACATGTAAAAGAATGAAATTAGAACACTCCCTAACACCATACACAAAAATAAACTCAAAATGGATTAGAGACCTAAATATAAGACCAGCCACTATAAAACTCTTAGAGGAAAACATAAGCAGAACAGTCTATGACATAAATCACAGCAAGATCCTTTTTGACCCACCTCCTAGAGAAATGGAAATAAAAACAAAAATTAAAAAATGGGACCTAATGAAACATAAATTCTTTTGCACAGCAAAGGAAAACATAAGCAAGATGAAAAGACAACCATCAGAATGGGAGAAAATATTTTCAAATGAAGCAAATGGCAAAGGATTAATCTCCAAAAAGCAGCTCATGTAGCTCAATATCACAAAACCAAACAACCCAATCCAAAAATGGGCAGAAGACCTAAATAGACATTTCTCCAAAGAAGATATACAGGTTGCCAACAAACACATGAAAGGATGCTGAACATCACTAATCATTAGAGAAATGCAAATCAAAACTACAGCGAGGTATCACCTCACACCAGTCAGAATGGCCATCATCAAAAAATCTACCAACAATAAATGCTGGAGAGGCATTAATTGGAGAAAAGGGAACCCTCTTGCACTGTTGGTGGGAATGTAAATTGATATAGCCACTAGGGAGAACGGTATGAAGGTTCCTTAAATACTAAAAATAGAACTACCATACAACCCAGCAAACCCACTCCTGGACATTTACCCTGAGAAAACCATCATTCAAAAAGAGTCATGTACCACAATGTTCACTGTAGCTCTATTTACAATAGCCAGGACATGGAAGCAACCTAAGTGTCCATCAACAGACAAATGGATAAAGAAGATGTGGCACATATATACAATGGAACATGATTCAGCCATAAAAAGAAACGAAATTGAGTTATTTTTAGTGAGGTGGATGGATCTAGAGTCTGTCCTACAGAGTGAAGTAAGTCAGAAAGGGAAAAACAAACACTGTATGCTAACACATATATATGGAATCTAAAAAAAAAAAGTTTATGTAGAACCTAGGGGCAGGAAAGGATTAAGGACACAGACGTAGAGAAAGGACTTGAGGACATGGGGAGGGGGAAGGGTAAGCTGGGACAAAGTGAGAGAGTGGTATGGACATATATACACTACCAAATGTAAAATTGATAGCTACTGGGAAGCAGCCACATAGCACAGGGAGATCAGCTCTGTGCTTTGTGACCACCTAAAAGGGTGGGATAAGGGAGTGAGAGGGAGGTGCAAGAGGGAGGGGATATGGTGTTATATGTATACGCATAGCTGATTCACTTTTTTATACAGCAGAAACTAACACACAATTGTAAAGCAATTATACTCCAATAAAGGTGTAAAAGAAAAAAAAAAAAAAAGAAAGCCCAGAGATAAACCTACACACCTATGACCCACTAATCTATGACAAAGGAGGCAAGGATATACAATGGAGAAAAGACAGTCTCTTCAATAAGTGGTGCTGGGAAAAATGGACAGCTACATGTAAAAGAATGAAATTAGAACACTTCCTAACACCATACACAAAAAATAAACTCAAAATGCATTAGAGACCAAAATGTAAGACCGGACACTAGAAAACTCTTAGAGGAAAACATAGGAAGAATACTCTTTGACATAAATCACAGCAAGGTCTTTTTTGATCCACCTCCTAGAGTAATGGAATAAAAAACAATAATAAACAAATGGGAGCAAATGAAACCTAAAAGCTTTTGCAAAGCAAAGGAAACTACAAACAAGACGAAAAGACAACCCTCAGAATGGGAGAAAATATTTGCAAACGAATCAATGGACAAAAGATTAATCTCCAATGTATATAAACAGCTCATGCAGCTCAACAGTAAAAAAACAAACAACCCAATCCAAAAATGGGCAGATGACGTAAATAGACATTTGTCCCAAGAAGACATACAGATGACCAAGAAGCACATGAAAAGCTGCTCAACATCACTAATTATTAGAGAAATATAAACCAAAACTACAATGAGTTATCACCTCACACGAGTTAGAATGGGCATCATCAGAAAATCTACAAACAACAAATGCTGGAGAGGGTGTGGAGAAAAGGGAACCCTCTTACACTATTTGTGGGAATGTAAGTTGATACAGTCACTATGGAGAACAGTATGGAGGTTCCTTAAAAAACTAAATATAGAATTACCATATGACCCAGCAATCCCACTACTGGCCATATACCCAGAGAAAACCATAATTCAAAAAGACATATTCAAAAAAAAAAAAAAGACATATTCACCACAATGTTCACTGCAGCACTATTTACAATAGCCAGGTCATGGAAGCAACCTAAGTGCCCATAGACAGACGAACGGAAAAGATGTGCTACATATATAAAATGCAATATTTCTCAGCCATAAAAAGGAATGAAATTGGGTCATTTGTAGAGACGTGGATAGATCTAGAGACTGTCATACAGAGTGAAGTTAGTCAGAAAGAGAAAAACAAATATCGTATATTAACGCATACATGTGGAACCTAGAAAAAATGGTACAGATGAACCGGTTTGCAAGGCATAAATAGAGACACAGATGTATAGAACAAATGTATGGACACCAAGGGGGGAAAGTGGCAGGGTGGTGGTGGTGGGATGAATTGCGAGCCTGGGATTGACATATATACACTTATATGTATAAAATAGATAACCAATAAGAACCTGCTGTATAAAAAAATGAATAAAATGAATTCAAAAATTAAAAAATAATTAATACTTAAAAAAATAAAACAGAAAAAAAGTTCTGTCCTTCCCATAGACGTATTTGTATGAATGAATTATTTCCATGCTTATATCCATAAATACAAAAAGAGGAATAAAACTTACCTTGAACCAAAAAAGAAAAAAACAAAAACAGAACCCACTGGTCATACAGAGGAAAACCCTATCAGGGCACTTGCTCCACTGGTAAACAATTCTGAAGTTGGTCACAGGTGGGGAATCATTTCCCATGCAGCCAGCAGCCCCAACACAAGGAGCGTCCTCATTGCAAAGCTGGGGGACCGTGAGGAGGCGTCTCTGAGTAAATGTGAGCTGAGCCCCAGGCCAGTTGCTGCTGAACTTTTCCCACCCTTCCCAGGTAAAACACCTGAATGTGTGCAAAGACTTTAAAAGCTAGAGGAAGGGGCTTGGACACGCAGGCCGACTTGGTGCCTGCAGGCCAGCCAGGATGGTCCTGGCCCCGGGCACTCGTCTGGAAGCTTTCCATTTCCCTGCCTGAGGTACCCCTCCTGTCCCGGTCCCCACTGCTTTTTTCCTTCCTCACCTCTGCCCGGGGAGAAATTCCAGCAGCAAGTATGGGTGACACATCCTCCTCTTTAGCAGGTGGCAGCCCGGCAACTCCTGCAGGAAGTCCAGCAGAGCCCCAGTCACACCGGGCCACTCATAGAGCCGTGGGCCCTACTCCCTCCCACCATCCCAACCCCGAGACTGCTGACGGGGCAGAGAATATGGCGTCAGGCACAGCTGCAGAGGCTTTTGCTGCCTGGAGGGGTGTTTATATTGACCTCAACCCAGGCACACCTGGGAAGGGCTGGCTGGCTGGGTCAGGCTGCCCAGGCCAGCCAATCCTCGCCCCTCAGGGGCTCAGAGTTGCAGAAAATGTGCCTTGCTGCACCGGCCAGATCCAAGGAACAGGTGTAGGGTTCCGAGAGTCAGGATAGATAAGGGGCGGCAGCCCTGGCTTGTTTTCTAATCATTTTATCTGGTTCATGAGTGGGAGACAACTTCAAGAAGACCCTCTGCTAATGAGAGGAACCCAGGAGTCAGGGAGAGGAGGGGTGGTGGGTGGAGACAGAGGCCTGGTGCCCCGGCTGCAGTGGAAGCCCCTGGAAGACCAGGCAGAGGGAGGCCGCACAGAGTGAAGCCTAGGGTCACAGACCTGTTGGAGCTGCTGTTTGTTAGTTCAAGCTCTGCTCTGAGGTGCTCTGTGTCAGCTCTGAGCTACAGTTGTGCTGGGGGTGCTCTGCAATGAGGGCTATGTGCACGGTTCCTGTGTGCCCAGCCCTGCCAGGGTACCTGTCCAGGGGAGCTCCATATCCAGGGAGGGGCCTGCCCACGAGAGCCCTGTGGGCTGCTGCATACCTGCCCAGGTGAGCTCCATATCCTGGGAGGGGCCTGACCATGAGGGCCCCATGGGTTGCTGGGTACATGCCCAGGTGAACTCCATATCCTGGGAGTGGCCTAACACCGAGAGTCCCATGGGCTGCTGGGTACCTGCCCAGGTGAGCTCCATATCCTGGGAGGGGCCTGACCACAAGAGCCCCGTGGGCTGCTGGGTACCTGGTAGAGGACGACAGGACAGTCAGTGAAGCCACAGAGGATATACATCTAGTAGTTCCAAATTCCTACACCCTGCTGGTCATTCTACCATCCACCAGGACATGGTATTCTGTATTAGACTTCAATGATGCCTTCTTCTGTATTCCATTAGTCCCAGAGTCACAAGAAATTTTGGCTGTGAGTGGCAGGACTCAACATACAACAAAAACAATGCTGCTGGGCCGTCCTGCCCCAGGGGTTCAAAAATCCCCACACCATCTTTTGGGAAACGTTAGCTAAAGACCTAAAAGATCTACCTCTGGAGAAGGGAACCCTCCTTCAATATGCAGATGACATTCTGATCACCAGCCCGACTAAGGAGGCCTCTGAACTACCTAGCCAATAAAAGATAGAAGGTGTCCAAGAAAAAGGCTCAAATATCACAAACTAAGGTGACCTTCCTGGGTTTCATTCACACAGAAGGTCGGAGAAGCCCACCCCAGGAAAGGGAAGAAGCCATTTGCAGCCTCACCCTTCCTAAAACTAGAAGACAGCTTAGGGGTTCCTGGGGAGACCGGGATTTGCTGCATCTGGATCCCTAACTACAGTCCAATAACTGGGCCTCTATATGAAACACTGAAAGGAAAAGATGATGATCCTTTTGAATAGAATCCAGAAGCGGCCTTTCAAGAAGGGAAAGTGCAGTCAATTCAGACCCTTGCCCTGGACCTCCTTAAGTTAGCTAAACCCTTTGACCTTTACATTCCTGGTCCAAGGCGAATCGCCCTTGGAGTATTAGTGCAAAAACTGGGACCACTTGAAATGGAACAATGCAAGAATGCCCTCCAGGCATTGGCCAGCCACCCCATCTGACCAGGATACTGGGGGTATCTAAAAACCTGGAAATCAGCAGCCCGCAAGTCCAGCTCCCTCGTAAGGGTAAAGGATGCCACTTGGTGATCCTAACCACCCACCATGCCCTGAAGTTGCAGGGATTGCTCCGTGGGCACAATGACCTCGAGTGAGGAGGCCGTCCAACACCAACCTCCAGAGAGACAACCGGGGGCAATGGGCCCCCATGACGACTCGTGTGACCGTCACTTGACCTGGAGTTTCTCTCAGAAAACAACAAGAGTGTGCCCCAAAAGAGCAGACTATTGCTTACAGGACTTACTGCACCCAGAGCGGAGCTAATAAACTTGGCAGGGGAACCGTAAATAACGCTGCCACCATAGAAAAGCCTACAGACACTGCGGTGACGGAGGCCAATGAGACCGGCTGTACTCCTGGCTACTTCAAAAGGCCGTTGACTGAGTGGCCGTCATGGTCCTGGATCACCACCAGCCCTGGACTGTCTGGGAGTTGAGCAAGCAGGGCTCTGATACCTGGTGCTGTTTGTACGTTAATTCAGTGGCCTAACTGAAGAAAGCGCAGACTACTGGTCAGAGCATCTAGGCTGGCAGAAACCGTCAGCCTAAGGGGGTCGAACCAATGTGGAGCAGGGTAAAACCGCCCACCCCCCCGCAACGTCTCTGAACATCTCTTTCCTGGACCCTTAAAGGTCATTAGAATCTATGAAACTTCCAATGCTGGTGCTCAGGCAGACGAGCAGTGAGGGAGGAGGCCTGGGGACAATCCACCTAACCTGGAGGCTGCTGGAGAGAAGTCCTGCCCCTCCCCCCAGGTATGAGGACACCCAACTCAGCACGAAGCATTTACAGAAGAGGTGTCTGCACCCTCAGTGCCCCACGAATGAGGAATGGGACAAAAGGCAGAGGAGGGCTTTGTCACTGGCAAAGCCCATTAAAAATTCCTGGGAGATAAAAATAGAATCTGGGCAATAAAATAAAGTCTAACCATTTTGTCCTTTGTACTTTGTCTAATTTCACTTGCTCCTAGGTTTCCACATGCAGAGGTCCCACACCCGGCACTTCAGACCCGATTTCCTAGTGCAAGATGGCTGGGCCGACACCTCAGCTCGTGGGGCCCCGTGCAGACTCTGCGACATAGAGCCTGAGCTCCAGCCAACCCGGCCCTCGAGAGCTCCGCCCCCTCCCTCCCGCTGATGCTGACAGGATCCCTACACAGCAGCCCGGCCCACAACCCGCAGGGGAGCACACACTCTCACCTCTCCATTCTCTGATTAAAATATAAAGTTTTCCTTTGCTTCTGAACCAAAGTCAGTCTCGATCTGTTGGCTCCAATGACACTGGGCAGGGAGACCCTTGTTGGGGCCCACTCTGCAGGATCAGTAACAGAATTTGAGAACATTGTAACTTCAATGAACAGATGTGTGAGCCAAACTGTAATTAACATAGAGCAGTGTATAAGGCTCGTGTAAAATAAGATGTTTCTAACACTTCCATTTGATATTTCCATCACTTTATTATAAGCAAGTTCAGTGGAGGGGTTTGTCTTATTTGTCAGGTCAACAGTAGTGAAATGCAGTGATTTCTTTCCAAGGATGTACATCTAATAATCTTGGTTGAAGTTTCAACCTTGTTTTGAATGATTTTCCATTGAAAATGATACCTCTCTTTCAGCTCCTAGATTTCTGAGAAGTATAAAATCTTATATTTTTTTATTACCAAAGGGGAAAGGTGGGAGGAGGGATAAATTAACAGTTTCGGATTAACATATACACACTGCTATGTATAAAATATATCATCAACAAGGATCTACTGTATAGCACAGGGAACTATACTCAATATTTTTTAATGACCCCTAAGGGGAAATAATCTGAAAAACAATAGATATCTCTATCGACATCATCTATCAACTACAGATAAAATGGAAACTAAAGGAGGCCGATGGTGAGCGTTTCTGAACCTGAAGACTTCAATCATCTAAAGTTCGGACTCTGCCTACAGCCCAAGTCCCTTAATGAACACACATGTACCAGTAGCTTAAAAATTCCCCAGATTGGAGCTTGGGGAGACACTGATTTGGAAAAAATCCCTGGTGTTCGCCTTACATACACGGGACCTTTCCTACAGCTAAAACATGCCTGTGACACCCAGAAGATGGAACACGGTTGGATCAGGAAGATTTTGGAAAAGGAACCAAAACTCCTAATTTCCTGGTTGTTGGATTCACCCCTCCAGCCTTTTTCCTTAAAATCTCCCCACTTGAGGATGTCAGCACCTTCAACATCCAGTTGCACAGAATTTGGAATTTGTCCAAAGGAAAAAGGGGAAGGAGGAGAAACAAGGAGAGCCAAGCCCTAGATGCTCGGACAGGCACATGTCACTCTAATTTCCAATCAGGAAGAAGAATTAAGCAAAGGCGTAGCCTGCCACTGAGAACCAGAGCAGGGCCAGAAGCAAACCAGCGGCTCTGCGGGAAGCTCCCAAAAAGCGAATTGAAAAATGGAGCTCAGGGGCACTGCAATTCACAAACCTGCAGAGTTTTAAATTATAATTATCGTCCAAAACTATATTGAGGGAAGGCAACGAAAAGGATTGGAAAGCAAGGCAGAATTGCAGGAAACAAATTTCAGGAGTTAGATTCGAATAGCCACTAAAGCACATGAAAAGCGGCCAAACGTCGACAAGGATGCACTTGGCCAAAAAGGGCGTATGCGTTTTTTCCTGAATAAATTCAGAAAAAAACGCATAGGCCCTTATAGGCAAACCAAGCAAGCCGGAAATGCAAATCAGCACTACAAAGAGGTCTCACTTCCCATCGGTCAAAAGGAACTTCCTGAAAAAGTGTAAAACCAAGAAATCCAGGAGAGGCCAAGGAGGAAAGGGAGCCTTGTTACACTGATGGGCGGGATGTAAATTGCCAATGGCGAGTCTGGAGAAGGGTATGGTGTTTCCTAAAACATCTAAAAAACAGAGCTAGAGAGAATAGGGCACTTCCACTCATGGGCGTATAAATTGGAAAAACTAAAAATCAAAAAGACACAGGCACCCCAAAGTTTAGGGCTGCTCAGTTGACAAGAACCCCCACTTCATTACACCATCAATATCCTAGGAAAGAGAAAAATTGAAAAAGAAGTTGTGGTCCTCAAGTACAATGGAATATCACTCAGCCATGAAATCAACGTCATAAGGCTAGTAGCAGCACGATTAGTGGATTTAGGTATGACGATTCTAAGTGAAATAAGTCACACAGAAAACGACACTTATCATAAGATATCACTTATAGAGGGAATGTAAAAACCGCTACACTTGAACTGAATTACAAAACAGAACAGAGTCACACGTTTAGAAAACACACTATGGCTGCTGAACGGGAAAGGAGAGGTGGGGTGATGCATAAAACAAGGGTTTCAAATTAGCTCCGATACCGTTTCATTAACCCAATATGTAATAGACAAGACCTACTCCTTGCTCAGTGAACTGGACTCAACACGCCCTATTTAACGCAAAAGAATATATCTGACTAGTAAGAATCTTCAAACCTACGTATTGATAACTCTCTGTAAGTGAGTCAAGGGGGTGGGGGTTTAAAGCGGCATAAACACAGCCGTGAAAAGCAGCTAAAGCCCATTAGAAAAATAAATTACTTTTCAAAACCCATGAAACCAAGACAGTGAAAGAAATACAAATTTTACAAAATTCATTCAGGGGCTGTGATGCAACCTGGATTGACCATATCTAGACCCACAGCTGATTGAGACATAAGGGTGGACACTCTTGGGGCTGAGAGGTTTGGTGAGGTTGCATGAGCCAACACAGATTCTTTACAGTAATACTGCATGTTACCCATCCCATGGGCCCCAAATCTCCAGGTTCTAGGGCATCTTCCTACGTCGAAAACTTGCATGAGAAACCCAGAAGATGGTACACCGTGTAATGGGGAAAGGTTTCTAAAACGTACCTCATTTCTCATCTACTTGTGTTCAGGTTCACCATTCCAGCCGCTTTACAAGCCATCTCCCTCCTTGGAGAATGAGCACCTTTAACCTCCTGTTCCGTACACGTTGCAATTTGTCCTGAGGATGACCGGGAAGAGGGGGAACCAATGAGAGACTATCTCTAGGGGTTGGGACAGGTACAGGTCACTCTATTTTCCCATCAGGAAGAAGAATTAACCACAGGTTTATCCTGCCGACCGGAACCAGAATAGGGCCTGAAGCAATCCTGCGCTTTTGCGGCCAGCTCCCAAAAAAGCGAGTTGAAAAATGGAGCTCAGGGGCACTGCAATTCACAAACCTGCAGATTTATAAATGATAACTCTCGTCCACAAATATTTTGAGGGAAGGCAACGAAGAGGATTTGAAAGCAAGGCAGAATTGCAGGAAACAGATTTCAGGAGGTAGATTCGAATCGCCTTGAAAGCACATGAAAAGCGGCAAAACGTGGACAATGATGCCCTTGGCCAAAAAGGGCGTATGGTTTTTTCCTGAGTATATTCAGGAAAAAACGCATACGCCCTTTTTGGCCAACCAAGCAACCTGGAAAGGCAAATCAGCGCTCCAAAGAAGTCTCGCTTCCCAGCGGGCAAAAGGGCCATGTTGCAAAAAAGTGTCAAAACCAGAAATGCAGGACCGGCCATGGAGTAATGGGAGCCTTGCTACGCTGATGGGTGGGATGTAAATTGCCAACAGCCACTCTGGAGAAGTGTACGGTGTGTCCTGAAACATCTAAAAAACACAGCTTGGAGAGCATAGGGCACTTCCACTCATGGGCGTATAAATTGGGAAAACTAAAAATCAGCAAGACACAGGCACCCCAAAGTTTAGGGCTGCTCTGTTGACAAGAACCCCGACTTCATTACACCATCAATATCCTAGGAAAGAGAAAAATTGATAAAGATGTTGTGGTCCTCAAGTACAATGGAATATCACTCAGGCATGAAATCAACGTCATAAGGCTAGGAGCAGCACGATGAGTGGATTTAGGTACGATGATTCTAAGTGAAATAAGTCACACAGAAAAAGACACTTATCATAAGATATCACTTAGAGAGGGAATGTAAAAACCGCTACACTTGAACTGAATTAAAAAACAGAACAGAGTCACACGTTTAGAAAACACACTATGGCTGCTGAACGGGAAAGGTGAGGTGGGGTGATGCATAAAACAAGGGTTTCAAATTAGCTCCGATACCGTTCCATAAACCCAATATGTAATAGACAAGACCTACTCCTTGCTCAGTGAACTGGACTCAACACCCCTATTTACCACACAAGTATATATCTGACTAGTAAGAATCTTCAAACCTATGTATTGATATCTCTCTGTAAGTGAGTCAAGGGGGTGTAAAGCGGCATAAACACAGCCGTGAAAAGCAGTTAAACCCCATTATAAAAATAAATTACTTTTCAAAACCCGTGAAACAGAGACAGTGAAAGAGAGAGAAATTCTTACAAAATTCATTCAGGGGCTGTGATGCAACCTGGATTGACCATATCTAGACCCACAGCTGATAGAGACATAAGGGTGGACACTCTTGGGGCTGAGAGGTTTGGTGAGGTTGCGTGAGGCAACAGAGACCCTTTACAGTAATACTGCATGTTACCCATCCCATGGGCCCCAAATCTCCAGGTTCTAGGGCATCTTCCTACGTCGAAAACTTGCATGAGAAACCCAGAAGATGGTACACCGTGTAATGGGGAAAGGTTTCTAAAACGTACCTCATTTCTCATCTACTTGTGTTCAGGTTCACCATTCCAGCCGCTTTACTAGCCATCTCCCTCCTTGGAGAATGAGCACCTTTAACCTCCTGTTCCGTACACGTTGCAATTTGTCCTGAGGATGACCGGGAAGAGGGGGAACCAATGAGAGACTAGCTCTAGGTGTTGGGACAGGCACAGGTCACTCTATTTTTCCATCA
This sequence comes from Balaenoptera acutorostrata, assembly GCF_949987535.1. Taxonomy (NCBI): domain Eukaryota; kingdom Metazoa; phylum Chordata; class Mammalia; order Artiodactyla; family Balaenopteridae; genus Balaenoptera; species Balaenoptera acutorostrata. The sequence goes on from NW_026645829.1 coordinate 123,559, forward strand.
GGAAGAAGAATTAACCACAGGCTTATCCTGCCGACCGGAACCAGAATAGGGCCTGAAGCAATCCTGCGCTTTTGCGGCCAGCTCCCAAAAAAGCGAGTTGAAAAATGGAGCTCAGGGGCACTGCAATTCACAAACCTGCAGATTTATAAATGATAACTCTCGTCCACAAATATATTGAGGGAAGGCAACGAAGAGGATTTGAAAGCAAGGCAGAATTGCAGGAAACAGATTTCAGGAGGTAGATTCGAATCGCCTTGAAAGCACATGAAAAGCGGCAAAACGTGGACAATGATGCCCTTGGCCAAAAAGGGCGTATGGTTTTTTCCTGAGTATATTCAGGAAAAAACGCATACGCCCTTTTTGGCCAACCAAGCAACCTGGAAAGGCAAATCAGCGCTCCAAAGAAGTCTCGCTTCCCAGTGGGCAAAAGGGCCATGTTGCAAAAAAGTATCAAAACCAGAAATGCAGGACCGGCCATGGAGTAATGGGAGCCTTGCTACGCTGATGGGTGGGATGTAAATTGCCAACAGCCACTCTGGAGAAGTGTACGGTGTGTCCTGAAACATCTAAAAAACACAGCTTGGAGAGCATAGGGCACTTCCACTCATGGGCATATAAATTGGGAAAACTAAAAATCAGCAAGACACAGGCACCCCAAAGTTTAGGGTTGCTCTGTTGACAAGAACCCCGACTTCATTACACCATCAATATCCTAGGAAAGAGAAAAATTGATAAAGATGTTGTGGTCCTCAAGTACAATGGAATATCACTCAGGCATGAAATCAACGTCATAAGGCTAGGAGCAGCACGATGAGTGGATTTAGGTACGATGATTCTAAGTGAAATAAGTCACACAGAAAAAGACACTTATCATAAGATATCACTTATAGAGGGAATGTGAAAACCGCTACACTTGAACTGAATTACAAAACAGAACAGAGTCACACGTTTAGAAAACACACTATGGCTGCTGATCGGGAAAGGAGAGGTGGGGTGATGCATAAAACAAGGGTTTCATATTAGCTCTGATACCCTTCCATTAACCCAATATGTAATAGACAAGACCTACTCCTTGCTCAGTGAACTGGACTCAACACCCCTATTTACCACACAAGTATATATCTGACTAGTAAGAATCTTCAAACCTATGTATTGATATCTCTCTGTAAGTGAGTCAAGGGCGGTGTAAAGCGGCATAAACACAGCCGTGAAAAGCAGTTAAACCCCATTATAAAAATAAATTACTTTTCAAAACCCGTGAAACAGAGACAGTGAAAGAGAGAGAAATTCTTACAAAATTCATTCAGGGGCTGTGATGCAACCTGGATTGACCATATCTAGACCCACAGCTGATAGAGACATAAGGGTGGACACTCTTGGGGCTGAGAGGTTTGGTGAGGTTGCGTGAGGCAACAGAGACCCTTTACAGTAATACTGCATGTTACCCATCCCATGGGCCCCAAATCTCCAGGTTCTAGGGCATCTTCCTACGTCGAAAACTTGCATGAGAAACCCAGAAGATGGTACACCGTGTAATGGGGAAAGGTTTCTAAAACGTACCTCATTTCTCATCTACTTGTGTTCAGGTTCACCATTCCAGCCGCTTTACTAGCCATCTCCCTCCTTGGAGAATGAGCACCTTTAACCTCCTGTTCCGTACACGTTGCAATTTGTCCTGAGGATGACCGGGAAGAGGGGGAACCAATGAGAGACTAGCTCTAGGTGTTGGGACAGGCACAGGTCACTCTATTTTTCCATCAGGAAGAAGAATTAACCACAGGCTTATCCTGCCGACCGGAACCAGAATAGGGCCTGAAGCAATCCTGTGCTTTTGCGGCCAGCTCCCAAAAAAGCGAGTTGAAAAATGGAGCTCAGGGGCACTGCAATTCACAAACCTGCAGATTTATAAATGATAACTCTCGTCCACAAATATATTGAGGGAAGGCAACGAAGAGGATTTGAAAGCAAGGCAGAATTGCAGGAAACAGATTTCAGGAGGTAGATTCGAATCGCCTTGAAAGCACATGAAAAGCGGCAAAACGTGGACAATGATGCCCTTGGCCAAAAAGGGCGTATGCGTTTTTTCCTGAATATATTCAGGAAAAAACGCATACGCCCTTTTTGGCCAACTAAGCAACCTGGAAAAGCAAATCAGCGCTACAAAGTAGTCTCGCTTCCCATCGGGCAAAAGGGCCATGCTGAAAAAAGTGTCAAAACCAGAAATGCAGGACAGGCCATGGAGAAATGGGAGCCTTGCTACGCTGATGGGCGGGATGTAAATTGACAACAGCCACTCTGGAGAAGTGTACGGTGTGTCCTGAAACATCTAAAAAACACAGCTTAGAGAGCATAGGGCACTTCCACTCATGGGTGTATAAATTGGGAAAACCAAAAATCAGGAAGACACAGGCACCCCAAAGTTTAGGGCTGCTCTGTTGACAAGAACCTCCACTTCATTACACCTTAAATATCCCAGGAAAGATAAAAATGGATAAAGAAATTTTGGTCCTTATGTACAATGGGATATCACTCAGCCATGAAATCAATGTCATAAGACTAGTAGCAGCATGATGAGTGGATTTAGGTACGAAGATTCTAAGTGAAATAAGTCACACAGAAAAAGACACTTATCATAAGATATCACTTACAGAGGGAATGTAAAAACCGTTACACTTGAACTGAATTACAAAACAGAACAGAGTCACACATTTAGAAAACACACTATGGCTGCTGAACGGGAAAGGTGTGGTGGGGTGATGCATAAAACAAGGGTTTCAAATTAGGTCAGATACCGTTCCATAAACCCAATATGTAATAGACAAGACCTACTCCTTGCTCAGTGAACTGGACTCAACACCCCCTATTCACCGCACAAGACTATATCTGACTAGTAAGAATCTTCAAACCTATGTATTGATATCTCTCTGTAAGTGAGTCAAGTGGGTGTAAAGCGGCATAAACACAGCAGTGAAAAGCACCTAAACCCCATTATAAAAATAAACTACTTTTAAATACCCATGAAACAAAGACTTTGAAAGAGAGAGAAATTCTCACACAATTCATTCAGGGGCTGTGATGCAACCTAGATTGACCATATGTAGTTCCACAGCTGGATGAGACATAAGGGTGGACACTTTTGGGGCTGAAGGCTCCTTCCCTAGTTACCAGATTGGGGAACGTGGAAAGGCTCCCGCCCTCCGGCCGTTACCTACCAAAGCAGCTTTCAAACCTGTGCTAATGGTCACTTCATATGAACAAGTACTTCAGGGCTGTAAATGAAACCTGCCTTCAAAATGTCTTGAGGGAGGTAATGGCCAAAAATTTTCAAAATGTGACACTTACTTTAAGAAAACACTTTGAAGAACTAAGCTATAATCACAGTTTGATAAATAGAAAGGGCATGCTTTAAAGCTCAATTTCAACAGATTTTGGGACACATGCAAATTCAACCACAGAGAGGTATCAGCTCGCACCTGTTAGAATAACCATCAGCAAGAAAACTGCAAACAATAAATATTGAAGGTGTTTTTGAGAAATGCATACCCTCAATTTTAAGTGGGACGTAACCTGGAAAGAGCCACTAATGAGAACTGAATGGTGGTGCCTTTAAAACGTACACACTGAGCTACCATATGATACAGCAAGCCCACTCCTTGGCCTATAACATAAGAAGATAGAACTGGAAAGACACAGGCAAGAAAATATGCATTGCAGCAGTATTACAATAGCCAAGACATGGAGGCAACCAGAAAGTTCATCAAGAGGTGCGTGGCCAAAGAAGAACTGGTACACGTACAGATGGAATATTAGCCAGGGAAAAAAATGAAACAATGCCATTTGCAGCACCATGTATGATTCTTGAGGTAATCAGGCAAATTGTACTAAGTCAGAAAGCCAAAGACACATATCCTATAATATCACTTATAGGTCTTAGCTAAAAATTGATACCAATGAAGATATTTCCACAGAGAAATGCAATCACAGATTCATTAAACAAACTTATGGTTCAGCAAATGGATAGGTGTGAGGATTGGATACATTAGGATATTGGGGTTAAGATAGATATAGAAACACATGTGAAATATGTAATCACCAAAGACCTATGTAATACCAAGACAAGACTGCTCAACATTGTGTCATAACCTACATGGGAAAATGATGCAAAGAAGAATAGATATATGTATATGTTTAAAAGAACCACATCTTGCACACCTAGAAGAAACAAAACATTTTAATCAAATTTGCTCTGACAAAAAATAAAAATTAAATTAAAAAAAGAACAAGAAGTAATGAGACATAAACTTAAGGGGCTTTTTGCTGGCACATTGCATTCTAATTTACAACCAGAACATGACTTCCATTAAGGCTCTGTCATCACTAATAAAGCAGCTTTATAAGCAATGTTGAAGGTAGCTTAAAAGAAGTCTCACTAATTATTGATAGTAACAAGGAAACAAAGAAAAGTAAAAATCTCACTGCAAAAAGTATACATAGGGTAAGGATAGTAGATCAAACACTTATTAAACTTCTGTAAAGAATAAAAGACAACAGTAGTATGTTTTTTAAAAAGAGAGGGCCCAAATAAATCTGAAATGAAAGAGATGATGTTACAACAGACAGACACCACAGAAATACAAAGCATCCTAAGATACACACAGGGTAACTCAGGGCTCAGACTGGACAGAGCCCACTCTCCAGTCCCTTGTACATGACTTACAGGAGCCTCAGGAACTGAGGAGGGGTTCCCTGAGGAGAGGCTCAAGATAGAATATGGTAGGCATTAACATGACTGCATTCATCTTAAACATGCCTGAACTACATTCACACGAGATGATTTTGTCCTGTATGTACATCCGGCACCTCTAGTCGGAACTGCAGATCTTTGGCTTCAACACCTCTACTGACAACATTAGCTTCACCTGCTGTGGACCGTCTCCTATAGGATTTCTAGAACCACAAAACATCGAAGCTTCACAGGACCCAGAGTCTGTGTGACTCCACGCAGAGTCTCAGAGTCTCAACTCCACTCAGATACTCCACTCTTGGAGGGCACACACAAAGTAGTGTGCACATCAGGACCCAGGGGAAGAAGCAGTGACCCTGTAGGAGAATGACCAGAACTACCTGCTACTTTTAGAGGGTCTCCTGCAGAGGCAGGTGGTGGCTGTGGCTGTGGCTCACCGTGAGGACAATGACACTGGCAGCAGAAGTTCTGGGAAATACTCCTTGGTGTGAGCCCTCCCAGAGTCTGCCATTAGCCCCACCAAGAGCAAGGTAGGCTCCAGTGCTGGGTCGCCTCAGGCCAAACAACCAACAGGGAGGGAACCCAGCCCCATGCATCAGCAGACAAGCGGATTAAACTTTTTATTAAAGTTTTATTTAATCCGCAGACAAGCGGATGAAAGCTCTGCCCACCAAAGCAACACCCAGCTCTACCCACCACCAGTCCCTCCCATCAGGAAGCTTGCACAAGCCTCTAAGATAGACTCATCCACCAGAGAGCAGACAGCAGAAGCAAGAAGAACTACAATTCTGCATCCTGTGGAAGGAAAACCACATTCACAGAAAGATAGACAAAATGAAAAGGCAGAGGACTTTATACCAGATCAAGGAACAAGATAAAACCCCAGAAAAAAAAAACGAAATGACGTGGAGATAGGGAACCTTCCAGAAAAAGAATTCAGAATAATGATAGTGAAGTTGAGCCAAGACCTTGGAAAAAGAAAGGAGGCAAAGATCGAGAAGACACAAGAAATGCTTAACAAAGACCTAGAAGAATTAAGGAACAAACACCTAGAAGAATTAAAGAACAAACAAACAGAGGTGAACAATGTAATAACTGAAATGAAAAATATACTAGAAGGAATCAGTAGCAGAATAACTGTGGCAGAAGAACGGATAAGTGACCTGGAAGACAGAAAGGTGGAAATCACTGCCATGGAACAGAATAAAGAAAAAGAATGAAAATAAATGAAGACACCCCAAGAGTCCTCTGGGACAACATTAAACACAACAACATTCGCATGATAGGGATCCCAGAAGGAGAAGAGAGAGAAAGGACCCGAGAATATATTTGAAGAGATTATGGTCAAAAACTTCCCTAGCACGGGAAAAGAAAGAGCCACCCAAGTCCAGAAGCACAGAGAGTCCCAGGCAGGATAAACCGAAGGAGAAAAATGACAAGACACATAGTAATCAAATTGACAAAAATTAATGACAAAGAAAAATTATTGAAAGCAGCAAGGGAAAAATGACAAATAACATACAAGGGAACTCCCATAAGGATAACAGCTGATTTCTCAGCAGAATATCTACAAGCCAGAAGGGAGTGGCATGATCAATTTAAAGTGATGAAAGGGAAGAACCTACAACCAAGAGTACTCCACCCTGCAAAGATCTCATTCAGATTTGATGGAGAAATCAAAAGCCCTACAGACAAGCAAAAGCTAAGAGAATTCAGCACCATGAAACCAGCTTTACACCAAATGCTAAAGGAACTTCTCTAAGTGGGAAACACAAGAGAAGAAAAGGACCCACCAAGACAACCCCATAACAATTAAGAAAATAGTAATAGGAACATACATATCGATAATTACCTTAAACGTGAATGCACTAAATGTTCCAACCAAAAGACACAGGCTCGCTGAATGGATACAAAAACAAGACCCATATATATGCTGTCTACAAGAGACCCATTTCAGACCTAGGGACACATACAGACTGAAAGTGAGGCGATGGAAAAATATACTCTATGCAAATGAAAATCAAAAGAAAGCTGGAGTAGCAATACTCATATCAGATAAAATAGACTTTAAAATAAAGAATGCTACAAGAGACAAGGAAAGACACTACATAATGGTCAAGGGATCAATCCAAGAAGAAGATATAACAATTATAAATATATATGTACCCAACATAGGAGCACCTCAATGTATAAGGCAACTGCTAACAGCTATAAAAGAGGAAATCAACAGTAACACAATAATAGTGGGGGACTTTAACAGCTCACTTACACCAGTGGAGATCAGCCAGACAGAAAATTAATAAGGAAACACAAGCTTTAAATGACACAATAGACCAGATAGAGTTAATTGATATTTATAGGACATTCCATCCAAAAACAGCAGATTACACGTTCTTCTTAACTGCACACGGAACATTCTCCAGGATAGATCACATCTTGGGTCACAAAGCCTCAGTAAATTTAAGAAAACTGAAATCATGTCAAGCAGCTGTTCCGACCACAATGCTATGAGATTAGAAATCAATTACACGGAAAAAAACCGTAAAAAACACAAACACATGGAGGCTAAACAATACGTTACTAAATAACCAAGAGATCACTGAAGAAATCAAAGAGGAAATCAAAAACTACCTAGAGACAAATGACAACAAAAACACGATGATCCAAAACCTATGGGATGCGGCAAAAGCAGTTCTAAGAGGGAAGTTTATAGCAATACAAGCCTACCTCAAGAAACAAGAAAAATCTCAAATAAACAATCTAACCTTACACCTAGAGGAACTAGAGAAAGAAGAACAAAACCCAAAGTTAGTAGAAGGAAAGAAATCTTAAAGATCAGAGCAGAAATAAATGAAATAGAAACAAAGAAAACGAAAGCAAAGATCAATAAACCTAAAAGCTGGGTCTTTGAGAAGATAAGCAATAATGATCAACCTTTAGCCAGACTCAAGAAAAAGAGGGAGAGGACTCAAATCAACAAAATTAGAAGTGAAAAAGGAGAAGTTACAACAGACACCACAGGAATACAAAGCATCCTAAGAGACTACTACACGCAACTCTATGCCAATAAAATGGACAACCTGGAAGAAATGGACAAATTCTTAGAAAGGGATAACCTTCCAAGACTGAACCAGGAAGAAATAGAAAATATGAACAAACCTATCACAAGCAATGAATTTGAAACTGTGATTAAAAATCTTCCAACAAACAAAAGTCCAGAACCAGATGGCATCACAGGTGAATTCTATCAAACATTAGGGAAGAGCTAACACCCAACCTTCTCAAATTCTTCAAAACAATTGCAGGGGAAGGAACACTCCCAAACTCATTCTATGAGACCACCATCACCCTGATACCAAAATCAGACAGAGATACTACACGGAAAGAAAATTATAGACCAATATCACTGATGAATATAGATGTAAAAATCCTCAACCAAATACTAGGAAACAGAATCAAACAACACATTAAAAGGATCATACACCATGATCAAGTGGGGTGTATCCCAGGGATGCAAGGATTCTTCAATATACACAAATCAATGTGATACACCATATTAACAAATTGTAGAATAAAACCATATGATCATCTCAATAGATGAAGGAAAAGATTTTGTGAAAATTCAACACCCATTTACGATAAAAACTCTGCAGAGTGTGGGCATAGAGGGAAACTACCTCAACATAATAAAGGTCATATATGACAAACCCGCAGCAAACACCATTCTCAATGGTGAAAAACTGCAAGCGTTTCCTCTAAGATCAGGAACAAGACGAGGATGTCCACTCTCACCACTGCTATTCAACATAGTTTTGGAAGTCCTAGCCATGGCAATCAGAGAAGAAAAAGAAATAAAAGGAATACAAAAAGGAAAAGAAGGAGTACAATTGTCACTGTTTGCAGATGACATGATATCATAGATAGAGAATCCTAAAGATGCCACCAGAAAACCACTGGAGCTAATCAATGAATCTGGTAAAGTTGCAGGATACAAAATTAATGCACAGAAATTGCTTGCATTCCTATACACTAACAATGAAAGATCAGAAAGAGAAATTAAGGAAACAATCCCATTACCACTGCAACAAAAAGAATAAAATACCTAGGAATAAACCTACCTAAGGAAGTAAAAGACCTGTACTCAGAAAACTATAAGACGCTGATGAAAGAAATCAAAGATGATATAAACAGATGGAGACATATACCATGTTCTTGGATTAGAAGAATCAATATTGTGAAAATGACTATACTACCCAAAGCAATCTACAGATTTAATGCAATCCCGATCAAAATACTTTTGGCATTTTCTACAGAACAAGAAAAAAAAATCTTAAAATTTGTAGGGAGACACAAAAGACCCTGGATAGCCAAAGCAGTCTTGAGGGGGAAAAAAAAGAGCTGGAGGAATCAGACTTCCAGACTTCAGACTATATTACAAAGCTACAGTAATCAGATAATATGGTACTGACACAAAAACAGAAATATAGGTCAATAGAACAGGATAGAAAGCACAGAGATAAACCCACATACCTATGGTTAACTAATCTATGACAAAGGAGGCAAGGGTATACAACGGAGAAAAGACAGTGTCTTCAGTAAGTGGTGCTGGGAAAACTGGACAGCTACATGTAAAAGAATGAAATTAGAACACTCCCTAACACCATACACAAAAATAAACTCAAAATGGATTAGAGACCTAAATATAAGACCAGCCACTATAAAACTCTTAGAGGAAAACATAAGCAGAACAGTCTATGACATAAATCACAGCAAGATCCTTTTTGACCCACCTCCTAGAGAAATGGAAATAAAAACAAAAATTAAAAAATGGGACCTAATGAAACATAAATTCTTTTGCACAGCAAAGGAAAACATAAGCAAGATGAAAAGACAACCATCAGAATGGGAGAAAATATTTTCAAATGAAGCAAATGGCAAAGGATTAATCTCCAAAAAGCAGCTCATGTAGCTCAATATCACAAAACCAAACAACCCAATCCAAAAATGGGCAGAAGACCTAAATAGACATTTCTCCAAAGAAGATATACAGGTTGCCAACAAACACATGAAAGGATGCTGAACATCACTAATCATTAGAGAAATGCAAATCAAAACTACAGCGAGGTATCACCTCACACCAGTCAGAATGGCCATCATCAAAAAATCTACCAACAATAAATGCTGGAGAGGCATTAATTGGAGAAAAGGGAACCCTCTTGCACTGTTGGTGGGAATGTAAATTGATATAGCCACTAGGGAGAACGGTATGAAGGTTCCTTAAATACTAAAAATAGAACTACCATACAACCCAGCAAACCCACTCCTGGACATTTACCCTGAGAAAACCATCATTCAAAAAGAGTCATGTACCACAATGTTCACTGTAGCTCTATTTACAATAGCCAGGACATGGAAGCAACCTAAGTGTCCATCAACAGACAAATGGATAAAGAAGATGTGGCACATATATACAATGGAACATGATTCAGCCATAAAAAGAAACGAAATTGAGTTATTTTTAGTGAGGTGGATGGATCTAGAGTCTGTCCTACAGAGTGAAGTAAGTCAGAAAGGGAAAAACAAACACTGTATGCTAACACATATATATGGAATCTAAAAAAAAAAAGTTTATGTAGAACCTAGGGGCAGGAAAGGATTAAGGACACAGACGTAGAGAAAGGACTTGAGGACATGGGGAGGGGGAAGGGTAAGCTGGGACAAAGTGAGAGAGTGGTATGGACATATATACACTACCAAATGTAAAATTGATAGCTACTGGGAAGCAGCCACATAGCACAGGGAGATCAGCTCTGTGCTTTGTGACCACCTAAAAGGGTGGGATAAGGGAGTGAGAGGGAGGTGCAAGAGGGAGGGGATATGGTGTTATATGTATACGCATAGCTGATTCACTTTTTTATACAGCAGAAACTAACACACAATTGTAAAGCAATTATACTCCAATAAAGATGTAAAAGAAAAAAAAAAAAAAAGAAAGCCCAGAGATAAACCTACACACCTATGACCCACTAATCTATGACAAAGGAGGCAAGGATATACAATGGAGAAAAGACAGTCTCTTCAATAAGTGGTGCTGGGAAAAATGGACAGCTACATGTAAAAGAATGAAATTAGAACACTTCCTAACACCATACACAAAAAATAAACTCAAAATGCATTAGAGACCAAAATGTAAGACCGGACACTATAAAACTCTTAGAGGAAAACATAGGAAGAATACTCTTTGACATAAATCACAGCAAGGTCTTTTTTGATCCACCTCCTAGAGTAATGGAATAAAAAACAATAATAAACAAATGGGAGCAAATGAAACCTAAAAGCTTTTGCAAAGCAAAGGAAACTACAAACAAGACGAAAAGACAACCCTCAGAATGGGAGAAAATATTTGCAAACGAATCAATGGACAAAAGATTAATCTCCAATGTATATAAACAGCTCATGCAGCTCAACAGTAAAAAAACAAACAACCCAATCCAAAAATGGGCAGATGACGTAAATAGACATTTGTCCCAAGAAGACATACAGATGACCAAGAAGCACATGAAAAGCTGCTCAACATCACTAATTATTAGAGAAATATAAACCAAAACTACAATGAGTTATCACCTCACACGAGTTAGAATGGGCATCATCAGAAAATCTACAAACAACAAATGCTGGAGAGGGTGTGGAGAAAAGGGAACCCTCTTACACTATTTGTGGGAATGTAAGTTGATACAGTCACTATGGAGAACAGTATGGAGGTTCCTTAAAAAACTAAATATAGAATTACCATATGACCCAGCAATCCCACTACTGGCCATATACCCAGAGAAAACCATAATTCAAAAAGACATATTCAAAAAAAAAAAAAAGACATATTCACCACAATGTTCACTGCAGCACTATTTACAATAGCCAGGTCATGGAAGCAACCTAAGTGCCCATAGACAGACGAACGGAAAAGATGTGCTACATATATAAAATGCAATATTTCTCAGCCATAAAAAGGAATGAAATTGGGTCATTTGTAGAGACGTGGATAGATCTAGAGACTGTCATACAGAGTGAAGTTAGTCAGAAAGAGAAAAACAAATATCGTATATTAACGCATACATGTGGAACCTAGAAAAAATGGTACAGATGAACCGGTTTGCAAGGCATAAATAGAGACACAGATGTATAGAACAAATGTATGGACACCAAGGGGGGAAAGTGGCAGGGTGGTGGTGGTGGGATGAATTGCGAGCCTGGGATTGACATATATACACTTATATGTATAAAATAGATAACCAATAAGAACCTGCTGTATAAAAAAATGAATAAAATGAATTCAAAAATTAAAAAATAATTAATACTTAAAAAAATAAAACAGAAAAAAAGTTCTGTCCTTCCCATAGACGTATTTGTATGAATGAATTATTTCCATGCTTATATCCATAAATACAAAAAGAGGAATAAAACTTACCTTGAACCAAAAAAGAAAAAAACAAAAACAGAACCCACTGGTCATACAGAGGAAAACCCTATCAGGGCACTTGCTCCACTGGTAAACAATTCTGAAGTTGGTCACAGGTGGGGAATCATTTCCCATGCAGCCAGCAGCCCCAACACAAGGAGCGTCCTCATTGCAAAGCTGGGGGACCGTGAGGAGGCGTCTCTGAGTAAATGTGAGCTGAGCCCCAGGCCAGTTGCTGCTGAACTTTTCCCACCCTTCCCAGGTAAAACACCTGAATGTGTGCAAAGACTTTAAAAGCTAGAGGAAGGGGCTTGGACACGCAGGCCGACTTGGTGCCTGCAGGCCAGCCAGGATGGTCCTGGCCCCGGGCACTCGTCTGGAAGCTTTCCATTTCCCTGCCTGAGGTACCCCTCCTGTCCCGGTCCCCACTGCTTTTTTCCTTCCTCACCTCTGCCCGGGGAGAAATTCCAGCAGCAAGTATGGGTGACACATCCTCCTCTTTAGCAGGTGGCAGCCCGGCAACTCCTGCAGGAAGTCCAGCAGAGCCCCAGTCACACCGGGCCACTCATAGAGCCGTGGGCCCTACTCCCTCCCACCATCCCAACCCCGAGACTGCTGACGGGGCAGAGAATATGGCGTCAGGCACAGCTGCAGAGGCTTTTGCTGCCTGGAGGGGTGTTTATATTGACCTCAACCCAGGCACACCTGGGAAGGGCTGGCTGGCTGGGTCAGGCTGCCCAGGCCAGCCAATCCTCGCCCCTCAGGGGCTCAGAGTTGCAGAAAATGTGCCTTGCTGCACCGGCCAGATCCAAGGAACAGGTGTAGGGTTCCGAGAGTCAGGATAGATAAGGGGCGGCAGCCCTGGCTTGTTTTCTAATCATTTTATCTGGTTCATGAGTGGGAGACAACTTCAAGAAGACCCTCTGCTAATGAGAGGAACCCAGGAGTCAGGGAGAGGAGGGGTGGTGGGTGGAGACAGAGGCCTGGTGCCCCGGCTGCAGTGGAAGCCCCTGGAAGACCAGGCAGAGGGAGGCCGCACAGAGTGAAGCCTAGGGTCACAGACCTGTTGGAGCTGCTGTTTGTTAGTTCAAGCTCTGCTCTGAGGTGCTCTGTGTCAGCTCTGAGCTACAGTTGTGCTGGGGGTGCTCTGCAATGAGGGCTATGTGCACGGTTCCTGTGTGCCCAGCCCTGCCAGGGTACCTGTCCAGGGGAGCTCCATATCCAGGGAGGGGCCTGCCCACGAGAGCCCTGTGGGCTGCTGCATACCTGCCCAGGTGAGCTCCATATCCTGGGAGGGGCCTGACCATGAGGGCCCCATGGGTTGCTGGGTACATGCCCAGGTGAACTCCATATCCTGGGAGTGGCCTAACACCGAGAGTCCCATGGGCTGCTGGGTACCTGCCCAGGTGAGCTCCATATCCTGGGAGGGGCCTGACCACAAGAGCCCCGTGGGCTGCTGGGTACCTGGTAGAGGACGACAGGACAGTCAGTGAAGCCACAGAGGATATACATCTAGTAGTTCCAAATTCCTACACCCTGCTGGTCATTCTACCATCCACCAGGACATGGTATTCTGTATTAGACTTCAATGATGCCTTCTTCTGTATTCCATTAGTCCCAGAGTCACAAGAAATTTTGGCTGTGAGTGGCAGGACTCAACATACAACAAAAACAATGCTGCTGGGCCGTCCTGCCCCAGGGGTTCAAAAATCCCCACACCATCTTTTGGGAAACGTTAGCTAAAGACCTAAAAGATCTACCTCTGGAGAAGGGAACCCTCCTTCAATATGCAGATGACATTCTGATCACCAGCCCGACTAAGGAGGCCTCTGAACTACCTAGCCAATAAAAGATAGAAGGTGTCCAAGAAAAAGGCTCAAATATCACAAACTAAGGTGACCTTCCTGGGTTTCATTCTTCACACAGAAGGTCGGAGAAGCCCACCCCAGGAAAGGGAAGAAGCCATTTGCAGCCTCACCCTTCCTAAAACTAGAAGACAGCTTAGGGGTTCCTGGGGAGACCGGGGTTTGCTGCATCTGGATCCCTAACTACAGTCCAATAACTGGGCCTCTATATGAAACACTGAAAGGAAAAGATGATGATACTTTTGAATAGAATCCAGAAGCAGCCTTTCAAGAAGGGAAAGTGCAGTCAATTCAGACCCTTGCCCTGGACCTCCCTAAGTTAGCTAAACCCTTTGACCTTTACATTCCTGGTCCAAGGCGAATCACCCTTGGAGTATTAGTGCAAAAACTGGGACCACTTGAAATGGAACAATGCAAGAATGCCCTCCAGGCATTGGCCAGCCACTCCATCTGACCAGGATACTGGGGGTATCTAAAAACCTGGAAATCAGCAGCCCGCAAGGCCAGCTCCCTCCTAAGGGTAAAGGATGCCACTTGGTGATCCTAACCACCCACCATGCCCTGAAGTTGCAGGATTGCTCCGTGGGCACAATGGCCTCGAGTGAGGAGGCGGTCCAACACCAACCTCCAGAGAGACAACCGGGGGCAATGGGCCCCCATGACGACTCGTGTGACCGTCACTTGACCTGGAGTTTCTCTCAGAAAACAACAAGAGTGTGCCCCAAAAGAGCAGACTATTGCTTACAGGACTTACTGCACCCAGAGCGGAGCTAATAAACTTGGCAGGGGAACCGTAAATAACGCTGCCACCATAGAAAAGCCTACAGACACCGCGGTGACGGAGGCCAATGAGACCGGCTGTACTCCTGGCTACTTCAAAAGGCCGTTGACTGAGTGGCCGTCATGGTCCTGGATCACCACCAGCCCTGGACTGTCTGGGAGTTGAGCAAGCAGAGCTCTGATACCTGGTGCTGTTTGTACGTTAATTCAGTGACCTAACTGAAGAAAGCGCAGACTACTGGTCAGAGCATCTAGGCTGGCAGAAACCGTCAGCCTAAGGGGGTCGAACCAATGTGGAGCAGCGTAAAACCGCCCACCCCCCCACAACGTCTCTGAACATCTCTTTCCTGGACCCTTAAAGGTCATTAGAATCTATGAAACTTCCAATGCTGGTGCTCAGGCAGACGAGCAGTGAGGGAGGAGGCCTGGGGACAATCAACCTCACCTGGAGGCTGCTGGAGAGAAGTCCTGCCCCTCCCCCCAGGTATGAGGACACCCAACTCAGCACGAAGCATTTACAGAAGAGGTGTCTGCACCCTCAGCGCCCCACGAATGAGGAATGGGACAAAAGGCAGAGGAGGGCTTTGTCACTGGCAAAGCCCATTAAAAATTCCTGGGAGATAAAAATAGAATCTGGGCAATAAAATAAAGTCTAACCATTTTTTCCTTTGTACTTTGTCTAATTTCACTTGCTCCTAGGTTTCCACATGCAGAGGTCCCACACCCGGCACTTCAGATCCGATTTCCTAGTGCAAAATGGCTGGGCCGACACCTCAGCTCGTGGGGCCCCGTGCAGACTCTGCGACATAGAGCCTGAGCTCCAGCCAACCCGGCCCTCGAGAGCTCCGCCCCCTCCCTCCCGCTGATGCTGAGAGGATCCCTACACAGCAGCCCGGCCCACAACCCGCAGGGGAACACACACTCTCACCTCTCCATTCTCTGATTAAAATATAAAGTTTTCCTTTGCTTCTGAACCAAAGTCAGTCTCGATCTGTTGGCTCCAATGACACTGGGCAGGGAGACCCTTGTTGGGGCCCACTCTGCAGGATCAGTAACAGAATTTGAGAACATTGTAACTTCAATGAACAGATGTGTGAGCCAAACTGTAATTAACATAGAGCAGTGTATAAGGCTCGTGTAAAATAAGATGTTTCTAACACTTCCATTTGATATTTCCATCACTTTATTATAAGCAAGTTCAGTGGAGGGGTTTGTCTTATTTGTCAGGTCAACAGTAGTGAAATGCAGTGATTTCTTTCCAAGGATGTACATCTATTAATCTTGGTTGAAGTTTCAACCTTGTTTTGAATGATTTTCCATTGAAAATGATACCTCTCTTTCAGCTCCTAGATTTCTGAGAAGTATAAAATCTTATATTTTTTTATTACCAAAGGGGAAAGGTGGGAGGAGGGATAAATTAACAGTTTCGGATTAACATATACACACTGCTATGTATAAAATATATCATCAACAAGGATCTACTGTATAGCACAGGGAACTATACTCAATATTTTTTAATGACCCCTAAGGGGAAATAATCTGAAAAACAATAGATATCTCTGTCGACATCATCTATCAACTACAGATAAAATGGAAACTAAAGGAGGCCGATGGTGAGCGTTTCTGAACCTGAAGACTTCAATCATCTAAAGTTCGGACTCTGCCTACAGCCCAAGTCCCTTAATGAACACACATGTACCAGTAGCTTAAAAATTCCCCAGATTGGAGCTTGGGGAGACACTGATTTGGAAAAATCCCTGGTGTTCTCCTTACATACACGGGACCTTTCCTACAGCTAAAACATGCCTGTGACACCCAGAAGATGGAACACGGTTGGATCAGGAAGATTTTGGAAAAGGAACCAAAACTCCTAATTTCCTGGTTGTTGGATTCACCCCTCCAGCCTTTTTCCTTAAAATCTCCCCACTTGAGGATGTCAGAACCTTCAACATCCAGTTGCACAGAATTTGGAATTTGTCCAAAGGAAGAAGGGGAAGGAGGAGAAACAAGGAGAGCCAAGCCCTAGATGCTCGGACAGGCACATGTCACTGTAATTTCCAATCAGGAAGAAGAATTAAGCAAAGGCTTAGCCTGCCACTGAGAACCAGAGCAGGGCCAGAAGCAAACCAGTAGCTCTGCGGGAAGCTCCCAAAAAGCGAGTTGAAAAATGGAGCTCAGAGGCACTGCAATTCACAAACCTGCAGAGTTTTAAATTATAACTATCGTCCAAAACTATATTGAGGGAAGGCAACGAAGAGGCTTTGAAAGCAAGGCAGAATTGCAGGAAACAAATTTCAGGACTTAGATTCGAATCGCCACTAAAGCACATGAAAAGCGGCCAAACGTCGACAAGGATGCACTTGGCCAAAAAGGGCGTATGCGTTTTTTCCTGAATAAATCCAGAAAAAAACGCATAGGCCGTTTTTGGCCAACCAAGCAAGCCGGAAATGCAAATCAGCACTACAAAGAGGTCTCACTTCCCATCGGTCAAAAGGAACTTCGTAAAAAAGTGTAAAAACAAGAAATGCAGGAGAGGCCAAGGAGGAAAGGGAGCCTTGTTACACTGATGGGCGGGATGTAAATTGCCAATGGCGAGTCTGGAGAAGGGTATGGTGTTTCCTAAAACATCTAAAAAACAGAGCTAGAGAGAATAGGGCACTTCCACTCATGGAAGTACAAATTGGGAAAAGTAAAAATCAAAAAGACACAGGCACCACAAAGTTTTGGGCTGCTCTGTTGACAAGAACCCCCACTTCATTACACCTTAAATATCCTAGGAAAGAGAAGAATGGATAAAGAAGTTGTGGCCCTCATGTACAATGGAATATCACTCAGCCATGAAATCAACGTCATAAGGCTAGTAGCAGCACGATGAGTGGATTTAGGTACGACGATTCTAAGTGAAATAAGTCACACATAAAACACACTTATCATAAGATATCACTTATAGAGGCAATATAAAAACCGCTACACTTGAACTGAATTACAAAACAGAACAGAGTCAGACGTTTAGAAAACACACTATGGCTGCTGAACGGGAAAGGTGAGGTGGGGTGATGCATAAAACAAGGGTTTCAAATTAGCTCCGATACCATTCCATAAACCCAATATGTAATAGACAAGACCTACTCCTTGCTCAGTGAACTGGACTCAACACCCCCTATTCACCACACAAGCATATATCTGACTAGTAAGAATCTTCAAACCTATGTATTGATATCTCTCTGTAAGTGAGTCAAGGGGGTGTAAGGCGGCATAAACACAGCCGTGAAAAGCAGCTAAACCCCATTATAAAAATAAATTACTTTTCAAAACCCGTGAAACAAAGACAGTGAAAGAGAGAGAAATTCTTCCAAAATTCGTTCAGGGGCTGTGATGCAACCTGGATTGACCATATCTAGACACACAGCTGATTGAGACATAAGGGTGGACACTCTTGGGGCTGAGAGGTTTGGTGAGGTTGGGTGAGCCAATGCAGACCCTTTAAAGTAATACTGCATGGTACCCATCCCATGGGTCCCAAATCTCCAGGTTCAAGGGCATCTTCCTACATCGAAAACAGGCATGAGAAACCCAGAAGATGGTACACCGTGTGATCGGGAAAGGTTTCTAAAACGCACCTCATTTCTCATCTCCTTGTGCTCGGGTTCCCCATTCCAGCCGCTTTACTAGCCATCTCCCTCCTTGGAGAATCAGCACCTTTAACCTCCTGTTCCGTACAGGTTGCAATTTGTCCTGAGGATGAACGGGAAGAGGGGGAACCAATGAGAGACTATCTCTAGGTTTTGGGACAGGCACAGGTGACTCTATTTTCCCATCAGGAAGAAAAATTAACCAAGGCTAAGCCTGCCCACTGGAACCAGAATAGGGCCTGAAGCAATCCTGCGCTTTTGCGGCCAGCTCCCAAGAAAGCGACTTGAAAAATGGAGCTCAGGGGCACTGCAATTCACAAACCTGCATATTTATAAATGATAACTCTCGTCCACAAATATATTGAGGGAAGGCAACGAAGAGGATTTGAAAGAAAGGCAGAATTGCATGAAACAGATTTCAGGAGGTAGATTCGAATCGCCTTGAAAGCACATGAAAAGCAGCCAAACGTGGACAATGATGCCCTTGGCCAAAAAGGGCGTATGCGTTTTTTCCTGAATATATTCAGGAAAAAACGCATACGCCCTTTTTGGCCAACCAAGCAACCTGGAAAGGCAAATCAGCGCTCCAAAGAAGTCTCGCTTCCCAGCGGGCTAAAGGGCCATGCGGAAAAAAGTGTCCAAACCAGAAATGCAGGACCGGCCATGGAGAAATGGGAGCCTTGCTACGCTGATGGGTGGGATGTAAATTGCCAACAGCCACTCTGGAGAAGTGTACGGTGTGTTCTGAAACATCTAAAAAACACAGCTTGGAGAGCATAGGGCACTTCCACTCATGGGCGTATAAATTGGGAAAACTAAAAATCAGCAAGACACAGGCACCCCAAAATTTAGGGCTGCTCTGTTGACAAGAACCCCCACTTCATTACACCTTAAATATCCTAGGAAAGAGAAAAATGGATAAAGAAGTTGTGGTCCTCATGTACAATGGAATATCACTCAGCCATGAAATCAACGTCATAAGGCTAGTAGCAGCACGATGAGTGGATTTAGGTACGACGATTCTAAGTGAAATAAGTCACACAGAAAAAGGCACTTATCATAAGATATCACTTATAGAGGGAATGTAAAAACCGCTACACTTGAACTGAATTGCAAAACAGAACAGAGTCACACGTTTAGGAAACACACTATGGCTGCTGAATGAGACAGGTGAGGTGGGGTGATGCATAAAACAAGGGTTTCAAATTAGCTCAGATACCGTTCCATAAACCCAATATGTAATAGACAAGACCTGTTCCTTGCTCAGTGAACTGGACTCAACACCCCCTATTCACCGCACAAGAATATATCTGACTAGTAATAATCTTCAAACCTATGTATTGATATATCTCTGTAAGTGAGTCAAGGGGGTGTAAAGCGGCATAAACACAGCCGTGAAAAGCAGCTAAACCCCATTATAAAAATAAATTACTTTTCAAAACCTGTGAAACAAAGACAGTGAAAGAGAGAGAAATTCTTACAAAATTCGTTAAGGGGCTGTGATGCAACCTGGATTGACCATATCTAGACCCACAGCTGATTGAGACATAAGGGTGGACACTCTTGAGGCTGAGAGGTTCGGTGAGGTTGGGTGAGCCAACGCAGACCCTTTAAAGTAATACTGCATGGTACCCATCCCATGGGTCCCAAATCTCCAGGTTCAAGGGATTCTTCCTACATCGAAAACAGGCATGAGAAACCCAGAAGATGGTAAACCGTGTGATCGGGAAAGGTTTCTAAAACGCACCTCATTTCTCATCTCCTTTGCTCGGGTTTGCCATTCCAGCCGATTTACTAGCCATCTCCCTCCTTGGAGAATCAGCACGTTTAACCTCCTGTTCCGTACAGGTTGCAATTTGTCCTGAGGATGAACGGGAAGAGGGGGAACCAATGAGAGACTAGCTCTAGGTGTTGGGACAGGCACAGGTCACTCTATTTTCCCATCAGGAAGAAGAATTAAGCACAAGCTCAGCCTGCCCCCCAGAACCAGAAGAGGGCCTGAAGCAATCCTGCGCCTTTGAGGCCTGCTCCCAAAAAAGCGAGTTGAAAAATGGAGCTCAGGGGCACTGCAATTCAAAAACCTGCAGAGTTTTAAATGATAACTCTCGTCCACAAATATATTAAGGGAAGGCAACAAAGAGGATTTGAAAGCAAGGCAGAATTGCAGGAAACAGATTTCAGGTGGTAGATTTGAATCGCCTTGAAAGCACATGAAAAGCGGCAAAACGTGGACAATGATGCCCTTGGCCAAAAAGGGCGTATGCGTTTTTTACTGAATATATTCAGGAAAAAACGCATACGCCCTTTTTGGCCAACCAAGCAACCTGGAAAGGCAAATCAGCGCTCCAAAGAAGTCTCGCTTCCCAGCGGGCAAAAGGGCCATGCGGAAAAAAGTGTCCAAAGCAGAAATGCAGGACCGGCCATGGAGAAATGGGAGCCTTGCTACGCTGATGGGTGGGATGTAAATTGCCAACAGCCACTCTGGAGAAGTGTACGGTGTGTTCTGAAACATATAAAAAACACAGCTTGGAGAGCATAGGGCACTTCCACTCATGGGCGTATAAATTGGGAAAACTAAAAATCAGCAAGACACAGGCACCCCAAAGTTTAGGGCTGCTCTGTTGACAAGAACCCCCGCTTCATTACACCTTAAATATCCTAGGAAAGAGAAAAATGGATAAAGAAGTTGTGGACCTCATGTACAATGGAATATCACTCAGTCATGAAATCAACGTCATAAGGCTAGTAGCAGCACGATGAGTGGATTTAGGTACGACGATTCTAAGTGAAAGAAGTCACACAGAAAAAGACGCTTATCATAAGATATCACTTATAGAGGGAATGTAAAACCTGCTACACTTGAACTGAATGGCAAAACAGAACAGAGTCAGACGTTTAGAAAACACACTATGGCTGCTGAACGGGAAAGGTGAGGTGGGGTGATGCATCAAACAAGGGTTTCAAATTAGCTCCGATACCGTTCCATAAACCCAATATGTAAGAGACAAGACCTATTTCTTTTTCAGTGACCTGGACTCAACACCCCCTATTCACCGCACAAGAATATATCTGACTAGTAAGAATCTTCAAACCTATGTATTGATATCTCTCTGTAAGTGAGTCAAGGGGGTGTAAAGCGGCATAAACACAGCCGTGAAAAGCAGCTAAACCCCATTATAAAAATAAATTACTTTTAAAAACCAGTGAAACAAAGACAGTGAAAGAGAGAGAAATTCTTACAAAATTCGTTCAGGGGCTGTGATGCAACCTGGATTGACCATATCTAGACCCACAGCTAATTGAGACATAAGGGTGGACACTCTTGGGGCTGAGAGGTTCGGTGAGGTTGGGTGAGCCAACGCAGACCCTTTCAAGTAATACTGCATGGTACCCATCCCATGGGTCCCAAATCTCCAGGTTCAAGGGCATCTTCCTACATCGAAAACATGCATGAGAAACCCAGAAGATGGTACACCGTGTGATCGGGAAAGGTTTCTAAAACGCACCTCATTTCTCATCTCCTTTGCTCGGGTTCGCCATTCCAGCCGATTTACTAGCCATCTCCCTCCTTGGAGAATCAGCACCTTTAACCTCCTGTTCCGTACAGGTTGCAATTTGTCCTGAGGATGAACGGGAAGAGGGGGAACAAATGAGAGACTAGCTCTAGGTGTTGGGACAGGCACAGGTCACTCTATTTTCCCATCAGGAAGAAGAATTAAGCACAAGCTCAGCCTGCCCCCCAGAACCAGAAGAGGGCTTGAAGCAATCCTGCGCTTTTGCGGCCAGCTCCCAAAATAGCGAGTTGAAAAATGGAGCTCAGGGGCACTGCAATTCACAAACCTGCAGAGTTTTAAATGATAACTCTCGTCCACAAATATATTAAGGGAAGGCAACGAAGAGGCTTTGAAAGCAAGGCAGAATTGCAGGAAACAGATTTCAGGAGGCAGATTCGAATCGCCTTGAAAGCACATGAAAAGCGGCAAAACGTGGACAATGATGCCCTTGGCCAAAAAGGGCATATGCGTTTTTTCCTGAATATATTCAGGAAAAAACGCATACGCCCTTTTTGGCCAACCAAGCAACCTGGAAAGGCAAATTAGCGCTCCAAAGAAGTCTCGCTTCCCAGCGGGCAAAAGGGCCATGCGGAAAAAAGTGTCCAAACCAGAAATGCAGGACCGGCCATGGAGAAATGGGAGCCTTGCTATGCTGATGGGTGGGATGTAAATTGCAAACAGCCACTCTGGAGAAGTGTACGGTGTGTCCTGAATCATCTAAAAAACATAGCTTGGAGCGCATAGTGCACTTCTACTCATGTGCGTATAAATTGGGAAAACTAAAAATCAGCAAGACACAGGCACCCCAAAGTTTAGGGCTGCTCTGTTGACAAGAACCCCCACTTCATTACACCTTAAATATCCTAGGAAAGAGAAAAATGGATAAAGAAGTTGTGGTCCTCATGTACAATGGAATATCACTCAGCCATGAAATCAACGTCATAAGGCTAGTAGCAGCACGATGAGTGGATTTAGGTACGACGATTCTAAGTGAAATAAGTCACACAGAAAAAGACACTTATCATAAGATATCACTTAGAGAGGGAATGTAAAAACCACTACACTTGAACTGAATTACAAAAGAGAACAGAGTCACACGTTTAGAAAACACACTATGGCTGCTGAACGGGAAAGGTGAGGTGGGGTGATGCATAAAACAAGGGTTTCAAATTAGCTCCGATACCGTTCCATAAACCCAATATGTAAGAGACAAGACCTATTCCTTTTTCAGTGACCTGGACTCAACACCCCCTATTCACCGCACAAGAATATATCTGACTAGTAAGAATCTTCAAACCTATGTATTGATATCTCTCTGTAAGTGAGTCAAGGGGTTGTAAAGCGGCATAAACACAGCCGTGAAAAGCAGCTAAACCCCATTATAAAAATAAATTACTTTTCAAAACCTGTGAAACAAAGACAGTGAAAGAGAGAGAAATTCTTACAAAATTCGTTCAGGGGCTGTGATGCCCCCTGGATTGACCATATCTAGACCCACAGCTGATTGAGACATAAGGGTGGACACTCTTGGGGCTGAGAGGTACGGTGAGGTTGGGTGAGCCAACACAGACCCTTTCAAGTAATACTGCATGGTACCCATCCCACGGGTCCCAAATCTCCAGGTTCAAGGCCATCTTCCTACATCGAAAACAGGCATGAGAAACCCAGAAGATGGTACACCGTGTGATCGGGAAAGGTTTCTAAAACGCACCTCATTTCTCATCTCCTTTGCTCGGGTTTGCAATTCCAGCCGATTTACTAGCCATCTCCCTCCTTGGAGAATCAGCACCTTTAACCTCCTGTTCCGTACAGGTTGCAATTTGTCCTGAGGATGAACAGGAAGAGGTGGAACCAATGAGAGACTAGCTCTAGGTGTTGGGACAGGCACAGGTCACTCTATTTTCCCATCAGGAAGAAGAATTAAGCACAAGCTCAGCCTGCCCCCCAGAACCAGAAGAGGGCCTGAAGCAATCCTGCGCTTTTGCGGCCCGCTCCCAAAAAAGCGAGTTGAAAAATGGAGCTCAGGGGCACTGCAATTCACAAACCTGCAGAGTTTTAAATGATAACTCTCGTCCACAAATATATTAAGGGA
The DNA here is from genome assembly GCF_949987535.1 of Balaenoptera acutorostrata. Taxonomy (NCBI): domain Eukaryota; kingdom Metazoa; phylum Chordata; class Mammalia; order Artiodactyla; family Balaenopteridae; genus Balaenoptera; species Balaenoptera acutorostrata. The sequence goes on from NW_026645829.1 coordinate 147,682, forward strand.
AGGCAACGAAGAGGCTTTGAAAGCAAGGCAGAATTGCAGGAAACAGATTTCAGGAGGCAGATTCGAATCGCCTTGAAAGCACATGAAAAGCGGCAAAACGTGGACAATGATGCCCTTGGCCAAAAAGGGCATATGCGTTTTTTCCTGAATATATTCAGGAAAAAACGCATACGCCCTTTTTGGCCAACCAAGCAACCTGGAAAGGCAAATCAGCGCTCCAAAGAAGTGTCGCTTCCCAGCGGGCAAAAGGGCCATGTGGAAAATAGTGTCCAAAGCAAAAATGCAGGACCGGCCATGGAGAAATGGGAGCCTTGCTACGCTGATGGGCGGGATGTAAATTGCCAACAGCCACTCTGGAGAAGTGTACGGTGTGTCCTGAAACATCTAAAAAACACAGCTTGGAGAGCATAGGGCACTTCCACTCATGGGCGTATAAATTGGGAAAACTAAAAATCAGCAAGACACAGGCACCCCAAAGTTTAGGGCTGCTCTGTTGACAAGAACCGCCACTTCATTACACCTTAAATATCCTAGGAAAGAGAAAAATGGATAAAGAAGTTGTGGACCTCATGTACAATGGAATATCACTCAGTCATGAAATCAACGTCATAAGGCTAGTAGCAGCACGATGAGTGGATTTAGGTACGACGATTCTAAGTGAAAGAAGTCACACAGAAAAAGACGCTTATCATAAGATATCACTTATAGAGGGAATGTAAAAACTGCTACACTTGAACTGAATTGCAAAACAGAACAGAGTCAGACGTTTAGAAAACACACTATGGCTGCTGAACGGGAAAGGTGAGGTGGGGTGATGCATAAAACAAGGGTTTCAAATTAGCTCCGATACCGTTCCATAAACCCAATATGTAAGAGACAAGACCTATTCCTTTTTCAGTGACCTGGACTCAACACCCCCTATTCACCGCACAAGAATATATCTGACTAGTAAGAATCTTCAAACCTATGTATTGATATCTCTCTGTAAGTGAGTCAAGGGGGTGTAAAGCGGCATAAACACAGCCGTGAAAAGCAGCTAAACCCCATTATAAAAATAAATTACTTTTCAAAACCTGTGAAACAAAGACAGTGAAAGAGAGAGAAATTCTTACAAAATTCGTTCAGGGGCTGTGATGCCCCCTGGATTGACCATATCTAGACCCACAGCTGATTGAGACATAAGGGTGGACACTCTTGGGGCTGAGAGGTACGTTGAGGTTGGGTGAGCCAACACAGACCCTTTCAAGTAATACTGCATGGTACCCATCCCACGGGTCCCAAATCTCCAGGTTCAAGGCCATCTTCCTACATCGAAAACAGGCATGAGAAACCCAGAAGATGGTACACCGTGTGATCGGGAAAGGTTTCTAAAACGCACCTCATTTCTCATCTCCTTTGCTCGGGTTCGCCATTCCAGCCGATTTACTAGCCATCTCCCTCCTTGGAGAATCAGCACCTTTAACCTCCTGTTCCGTACAGGTTGCAATTTGTCCTGAGGATGAACGGGAAGAGGGGGAACCAATGAGAGACTAGCTATAGGTGTTGGGACAGGCACAGGTCACTCTATTTTCCCATCAGGAAGAAGAATTAAGCACAAGCTCAGCCTGCCCCCCAGAACCAGAAGAGGGCCTGAAGCAATCCTCCGCTTTTGCGGCCCGCTCCCAAAAAAGCGAGTTGAAAAATGGAGCTCAGGGGCACTGCAATTTACAAACCTGCAGAGTTTTACATGATAACTCTCGTCCACAAATATATTAAGGGAAGGCAACGAAGAGGCTTTGAAAGCAAGGCAGAATTGCAGGAAACAGATTTCAGGAGGTAGATTCGAATCGCCTTGAAAGCACATGAAAAGCGGCAAAACGTGGACAATGATGCCCTTGGCCAAAAAGGGCGTATGCGTTTTTTCCTGAATATATTCAGGAAAAAACGCATACGCCCTTTTTGGCCAACCAAGCAACCTGGAAAGGCAAATCAGCGCTCCAAAGAAGTCTCGCTTCCCAGCGGGCAAAAGGGCCATGCGGAAAAAAGTGTCCAAACCAGAAATGCAGGACCGGCCATGGAGAAATGGGAGCCTTGCTACGCTGATGGGTGGGATGTAAATTGCCAACAGCCACTCTGGAGAAGTGTACGGTGTGTTCTGAAACATCTAAAAAACACAGCTTGGAGAGCATAGGGCACTTCCACTCATGGGCGTATAAATTGGGAAAACTAAAAATCAGCAAGACACAGGCACCCCAAAGTTTAGGGCTGCTCTGTTGACAAGAACCGCCACTTCATTACACCTTAAATATCCTAGGAAAGAGAAAAATGGATAAAGAAGTTGTGGACCTCATGTACAATGGAATATCACTCAGTCATGAAATCAACGTCATAAGGCTAGTAGCAGCACGATGAGTGGATTTAGGTACGACGATTCTAAGTGAAAGAAGTCACACAGAAAAAGACGCTTATCATAAGATATCACTTATAGAGGGAATGTAAAAACTGCTACACTTGAACTGAATTGCAAAACAGAACAGAGTCAGACGTTTAGAAAACACACTATGGCTGCTGAACGGGAAAGGTGAGGTGGGGTGATGCATAAAACAAGGGTTTCAAATTAGCTCCGATACCGTTCCATAAACCCAATATGTAAGAGACAAGACCTATTCCTTTTTCAGTGACCTGGACTCAACACCCCCTATTCACCGCACAAGAATATATCTGACTAGTAAGAATCTTCAAACCTATGTATTGATATCTCTCTGTAAGTGAGTCAAGGGGGTGTAAAGCGGCATAAACACAGCCGTGAAAAGCAGCTAAACCCCATTATAAAAATAAATTACTTTTCAAAACCTGTGAAACAAAGACAGTGAAAGAGAGAGAAATTCTTATAAAATTCGTTCAGGGGCTGTGATGCCCCCTGGATTGACCATATCTAGACCCACAGCTGATTGAGACATAAGGGTGGACACTCTTGGGGCTGAGAGGTACGGTGAGGTTGGGTGAGCCAACACAGACCCTTTCAAGTAATACTGCATGGTACCCATCCCACGGGTCCCAAATCTCCAGGTTCAAGGCCATTTTCCTACATCGAAAACAGGCATGAGAAACCCAGAAGATGGTACACCGTGTGATCGGGAAAGGTTTCTAAAACGCACCTCATTTCTCATCTCCTTTGCTCGGGTTTGCCATTCCAGCCGATTTACTAGCCATCTCCCTCCTTGGAGAATCAGCACCTTTAACCTCCTGTTCCGTACAGGTTGCAATTTGTCCTGAGGATGAACGGGAAGAGGGGGAACCAATGAGAGACTAGCTCTAGGTGTTGGGACAGGCACAGGTCACTCTATTTTCCCATCAGGAAGAAGAATTAAGCACAAGCTCAGCCTGCCCCCCAGAACCAGAAGAGGGCCTGAAGCAATCCTGCGCTTTTGCGGCCCGCTCCCAAAAAAGCGAGTTTAAAAATGGAGCTCAGGGGCACTGCAATTTACAAACCTGCAGGATTTTAAATGATAACTCTCGTCCACAAATATATTAAGGGAAGGCAACGAAGAGGCTTTGAAAGCAAGGCAGAATTGCAGGAAACAGATTTCAGGAGGTAGATTCGAATCGCCTTGAAAGCACATGAAAAGCGGCAAAACGTGGACAATGATGCCCTTGGCCAAAAAGGGCGTATGCGTTTTTTCCTGAATATATTCAGGAAAAAACGCATACGCCCTTTTTGGCCAACCAAGCAACCTGGAAAGGCAAATCAGCGCTCCAAAGAAGTCTCGCTTCCCAGCGGGCAAAAGGGCCATGCGGAAAAAAGTGTCCAAACCAGAAATGCAGGACCGGCCATGGAGAAATGGGAGCCTTGCTACGCTGATGGGTGGGATGTAAATTGCCAACAGCCACTCTGGAGAAGTGTACGGTGTGTTCTGAAACATATAAAAAACACAGCTTGGAGAGCATAGGGCACTTCCACTCATGGGCGTATAAATTGGGAAAACTAAAAATCAGCAAGACACAGGCACCCCAAAGTTTAGGGCTGCTCTGTTGACAAGAACCGCCACTTCATTACACCTTAAATATCCTAGGAATGAGAAAAATGGATAAAGAAGTTGTGGACCTCATGTACAATGGAATATCACTCAGTCATGAAATCAACGTCATAAGGCTAGTAGCAGCACGATGAGTGGATTTAGGTACGACGATTCTAAGTGAAAGAAGTCACACAGAAAAAGACGCTTATCATAAGATATCACTTATAGAGGGAATGTAAAAACTGCTACACTTGAACTGAATTGCAAAACAGAACAGAGTCAGACGTTTAGAAAACACACTATGGCTGCTGAACGGGAAAGGTGAGGTGTGGTGATGCATAAAACAAGGGTTTCAAATTAGCTCAGATACCGTTCCATAAACCCAATATGTAAGAGACAAGACCTATTCCTTTTTCAGTGAACTGGACTCAACACCCCCTATTCACCGCACAAGAATGTATCTGACTAGTAAGAATCTTCAAACCTATGTATTGATATCTCTCTGTACGTGAGTCAAGGGGGTGTAAAGCGGCATAAACACAGCCATGAAAAGCAGCTAAACCCCATTATAAAAATAAATTACTTTTAAAAACCCGTGAAACAAAGACAGTGAAAGAGAGAGAAATTCTTACAAAATTCGTTCAGGGACTGTGATGCAACCTGGATTGACCATATCTAGACCCACAGCTGATTGAGACATAAGGGTGGACACTCTTGGGGCTGAGAGGTTCGGTGAGGTTGGGTGAGCCAACGCAGACCCTTTCAAGTAATACTGCATGGTACCCATCCCATGGGTCCCAAATCTCCAGGTTCAAGGGCATCTTCCTACGTCGAAAACGTGCATGAGAAACCCAGAAGATGGTACACCGTGTGATCGGGAAAGGTTTCTAAAACGCACCTCATTTCTCATCTCCTTGTCCTCGGGTTCGCCATTGCAGCCCCTTTACTAGCCATCTCCCTCCTTGGAGAATCAGCACCTTTAAACTCCTGTTCCGTAGAGTTTGCAATTTGTCCTGAGGATGAACGGGAAGAGGGGGAACCAAAGAGAGACTAGCTCTAGGTGTTGGGACAGGCACAGGTCACTCTATTTTCCCATCAGGAAGAAGAATTAAGCACAAGCTCAGCCTGCCCCCCAGAACCAAAAGAGGGCCTGAAGCAATCCTGCGCTTTTGCGGCCAGCTCCCAAAAAAGCGAGTTGAAAAATGGAGCTCAGGGGCACTGCAATTAACAAACCTGCAGAGTTTTAAATGATAACTCTCGTCCACAAATATATTAAGGGAAGGCAACGAAGAGGCTTTGAAAGCAAGGCAGAATTGCAGGAAACAGATTTCAGGAGGCAGATTCGAATCGCCTTGAAAGCACCTGAAAAGCGGCAAAACGTGGACAATGATGCCCTTGGCCAAAAAGGGCGTATGCGTTTTTTCCTGAATATATTCAGGAAAAAACGCATACGCCCTTTTTGGCCAACCAAGCAACCTGGAAAGGCAAATTAGCGATCCAAAGAAGTCTCGCTTCCCAGCGGGCAAAAGGCCATGCGGAAAAAAGTGTCCAAACCAGAAATGTAGGATCGGCCATGGAGAAACGGGAGCCTTGCTATGCTGATGGGTGGGATGTAAATTGCAAACAGCCACTCTGGAGAAGTGTACGGTGTGTCCTGAATCATCTAAAAAACATAGCTTAGAGCGCATAGGGCACTTCCACTCATGGGCGTATAAATTGGGAAAACTAAAAATCAGCAAGACACAGGCATCCCAAAGTTTAGGGCTGCTCTGTTTACAAGAACCCCCACTTCATTACACCTTAAATATCCTAGGAAAGAGAAAAATGGATAAAGAAGTTGTGGTCCTCATGTACAATGGAATATCACTCAGCCATGAAATCAACGTCATAAGGCTAGTAGCAGCACGATGAGTGGATTTAGGTACGACGATTCTAAGTGAAATAAGTCACACAGAAAAAGACACTTATCATAAGATATCACTTAGAGATGGAATGTAAAAACCGCTACACTTGAACTGAATTACAAAACAGAACAGAGTCAGACGTTTAGAAAACACACTATGGCTGCTGAACGGGAAAGGTGAGGTGGGGTGATGCATAAAACAAGGTTTTCAAATTAGCTCCGATACCGTTCCATAAACCCAATATGTAAGAGACAAGACCTATTCCTTTTTCAGTGACCTGGACTCAACACCCCCTATTCACCGCACAAGAATATATCTGACTAGTAAGAATCTTCAAACCTATGTATTGATATCTCTCTGTAAGTGAGTCAAGGGGGTGTAAAGCGGCATAAACACAGCCGTGAAAAGCAGCTAAACCCCATTATAAAAATAAATTACTTTTCAAAACCCGTGAAACAAAGACAGTGAAAGAGAGAGAAATTCTTACAAAATTCGTTCATGGGCTGTGATGCCCCCTGGATTGACCATATCTAGACCCACAGCTGATTGAGACATAAGGGTGGACACTCTTGGGGCTGAGAGGTACGGTGAGGTTGGGTGAGCCAACACAGACCCTTTCAAGTAATACTGCATGGTACCCATCTCACGGGTCCCAAATCTCCAGGTTCAAGGCCATCTTCATACATCGAAAACAGGCATGAGAAACCCAGAAGATGGTACACCGTGTGATCGGGAAAGGTTTCTAAAACGCACCTCATTTCTCATCTCCTTTGCTCGGGTTCGCCATTCCAGCCGATTTACTAGCCATCTCCCTCCTTGGAGGATCAGCACCTTTAACCTCCTGTACCGTACAGGTTGCAATTTGTCCTGAGGATGAACGGGAAGAGGGGGAACCAATGAGAGACTAGCTCTAGGTGTTGGGACAGGCACAGGTCACTCTATTTTCCCATCAGGAAGAAGAATTAAGCACAAGCTCAGCCTGCCCCCCAGAACCAGAAGAGGGCCTGAAGCAATCCTGCGCTTTTGCGGCCCGCTCCCAAAAAAGCGAGTTGAAAAATGGAGCTCAGGGGCACTGCAATTTACAAACCTGCAGAGTTTTAAATGATAACTCTCGTCCACAAATATATTAAGGGAAGGCAACGAAGAGGCTTTGAAAGCAATGCAGGATTGCAGGAAACAGATTTCAGGAGGTAGATTCGAATCGCCTTGAAAACACATGAAAAGCGGCAAAACGTGGACAATGATGCCCTTGGCCAAAAAGGGCCTATGCGTTTTTTCCTGAATATATTCAGGAAAAATGCATACACCCTTTTTGGCCAACCAAGCAACCTGGAAAGGCAAATCAGTGCTCCAAAGAAGTTTCGCTTCTCAGGGGGAAAAAGGGCCATGCGGAAAAAAGTGTCCAAACCAGAAATGCAGGACCGGCCATGGAGAAATGGGAGCCTTGCTACGCTGATGGGTGGGATGTAAATTGCCAACAACCACTCTGGAGAAGTGTACGGTGTGTTCTGAAACATATAAAAAACACAGCTTGGAGAGCATAAGGCACTTCCACTCATGGGCGTATAAATTGGGAAAACTAAAAATCAGCAAGACACAGGCACCCCAAATTTTAGGGCTGCTCTGTTGACAAGAACCGCCACTTCATTACACCTTAAATATCCTAGGAAAGAGAAAAATGGATAAAGAAGTTGTGGACCTCATGTACAATGGAATATCACTCAGCCATGAAATCAACGTCATAAGGCTAGTAGCAGCACGATGAGTGGATTTAGGTACGACGATTCTAAGTGAAATAAGTCACACAGAAAAAGACACTTATCATAAGATATCACTTATAGAGGGAATGTAAAAACTGCTACACTTGAACTGAATGGCAAAACAGAACAGAGTCAGACGTTTAGAAAACACACTATGGCTGCTGAACGGGCAAGGTGAGGTGGGGTGATGCATAAAACAAGGGTTTCAAATTAGCTCAGATACCGTTCCATAAACCCAATATGTAAGAGACAAGACCTATTCCTTTTTCAGTGAACTGGACTCAACACCCCCTATTCACCACACAAGAATATATCTGACTAGTAAGAATCTTCAAACCTATGTATTGATATCTCTCTGTAAGTGAGTCAAGGGGGTGTAAAGCGGCATAAACACAGCCGTGAAAAGCAGCTAAACCCCATTATAAAAATAAATTACTTTTAAAAACCAGTGAAACAAAGACAGTGAAAGAGAGAGAAATTCTTACAAAATTCGTTCAGGGGCTGTGATGCAACCTGGATTGACCATATCTAGACCCACAGCTGATTGAGACATAAGGGTGGACACTCTTGGGGCTGAGAGGTTCGGTGAGGTTGGGTGAGCCAACGCAGACCCTTTCAAGTAATACTGCAGGGTACCCATCCCATGGGTCCCAAATCTCCAGGTTCAAGGGCATCTTCCTACGTCGAAAACATGCATGGGAAACCCAGAAGATGGCACACCGTGTGATCGGGAAAGGTTTCTAAAACGCACCTCATTTCTCATCTCCTTTGCTCGGGTTCGCCATTCCAGCCGATTTACTAGCCATCTCCATCCTTGGAGAATCAGCACCTTTAACCTCCTGTTCCGTACAGGTTGCAATTTGTCCTGAGGATGAACGGGAAGAGGGGCAACCAATGAGAGACTAGCTCTAGGTGTTGGGACAGGCACAGGTCACTCTATTTTCCCATCAGGAAGAAGAATTAAGCACAAGCTCAGCCTGCCCCCCAGAACCAGAAGAGGGCCTGAAGCAATCCTGCGCTTTTGCGGCCAGCTCCCAAAAAAGCGAGTTGAAAAATGGAGCTCAGGGGCACTGCAATTCACAAACCTGCAGAGTTTTAAATGATACCTATCGTCCACAAATATATTAAGGGAAGGCAACGAAGAGCCTTTGAAAGCAAGGCAGAATTGCAGGAAACAGATTTCAGGAGGTAGATTCGAATCGCCTTGAAAGCACATGAAAAGTGGCAAAACGTGGACAATGATGCCCTTGGCCAAAAAGGGCTTATGCATTTTTTCCTGAATATATTCAGGAAAAAACGCATACGCCCTTTTTGGCCAACCAAGCAACCTGGAAAGGCAAATCAGTGCTACAAAGAAGTTTCGCTTCTCAGGGAGAAAAAGGGCCATGCGGAAAAGAGTGCCCAAACCAGAAATGCAGGACCGGCCATGGAGAAATGGGAGCCTTGCTACGCTGATGGGTGGGATGTAAATTGCCAACAACCACTCTGGAGAAGTGTACGGTGTGTTCTGAAACATCTAAAAAACACAGCTTGGAGAGCATAGGGCACTTCCACTCATGGGCGTATAAATTGGGAAAACTAAAAATCAGCAAGACACAGGCACCCCAAAGTTTAGGGCTGCTCTGTTGACAAGAACCGCCACTTCATTACACCTTAAATATCCTAGGAAAGAGAAAAATGGATAAAGAAGTTGTGGACCTCATGTACAATGGAATATCACTCAGCCATGAAATCAACGTCATAAGGCTAGTAGCAGCACGATGAGTGGATTTAGGTACGACGATTCTAAGTGAAATAAGTCACACAGTAAAAGACACTTATCATAAGATATCACTTATAGAGGGAATGTAAAAACTGCTACACTTGAACTGAATGGCAAAACAGAACAGAGCCAGACGTTTAGAAAACACACTATGGCTGCTGAACGGGAAAGGTGAGGTGGGGTGATGCATAAAACAAGGGTTTCAAATTAGCTCAGATACCGTTCCATAAACCCAATATGTAAGAGACAAGACCTATTCCTTTTTCAGTGAACTGGACTCAACACCCCCTATTCACCACACAAGAATATATCTGACTAGTAAGAATCTTCAAACCTATGTATTGATATCTCTCTGTAAGTGAGTCAAGGGGGTGTAAAGCGGCATAAACACAGCCGTGAAAAGCAGCTAAACCCCATTATAAAAATAAATTACTTTTAAAAACCAGTGAAACAAAGACAGTGAAAGAGAGAGAAATTCTTACAAAATTCGTTCAGGGGCTGTGATGCAACCTGGATTGACCATATCTAGACCCACAGCTGATTGAGACATAAGGGTGGACACTCTTGGGGCTGAGAGGTTCGGTGAGGTTGGGTGAGCCAACGCAGACCCTTTCAAGTAATACTGCATGATACCCATCCCATGGGTCCCAAATCTCCAGGTTCAAGGGCATCTTCCTACATCGAAAACATGCATGAGAAACCCAGAAGATGGTACACCGTGTGATCGGGAAAGGTTTCTAAAACGCACCTCATTTCTCATCTCCTTTGCTCGGGTTCGCCATTCCAGCCGATTTACTAGCCATCTCCCTCCTTGGAGAATCAGCACCTTTAACCTCCTGTTCCGTACAGGTTGCAATTTGTCCTGAGGATGAACGGGAAGAGGGGGAACCAATGAGAGACTAGCTCTAGGTGTTGGGACAGGCACAGGTCACTCTATTTTCCCATCAGGAAGAAGAATTAAGCACAAGCTCAGCCTGCCCCCCAGAACCAGAAAAGGGCCTGAAGCAATCCTGCGCTTTTGCGGCCCGCTCCCAAAAAAGCGAGTTGAAAAATGGAGCTCAGGGGCACTGCAATTCACAAACCTGCAGAGTTTTAAATGATACCTCTCGTCCACAAATATATTAAGGGAAGGCAACGAAGAGGCTTTGAAAGCAAGACAGAATTGCAGGAAACAGATTTCAGGAGGCAGATTCGAATCGCCTTAAAAGCACATGAAAAGCGGCAAAACGTGGACAATGATGCCCTTGGCCAAAAAGGGCGTATGCGTTTTTTCCTGAATATATTCAGGAAAAAACGCATACGCCCTTTTTGGCCAACCAAGCAACCTGGAAAGGCAAATTAGCGCTCCAAAGAAGTCTCGCTTCCCAGCGGGCAAAAGGGCCATGCGGAAAAAAGTGTCCAAACCAGAAATGCAGGACCGGCCATGGAGAAATGGGATCCTTGCTATGCTGATGGGTGGGATGTAAATTGCAAACAGCCACTCTGGAGAATTGTACGGTGTGTCCTGAATCATCTAAAAATCATAGCTTGGAGAGCATAGGGCACTTCCACTCATGGGCGTATAAATTGGGAAAACTAAAAATCAGCAAGACACAGGCACCCCAAAGTTTAGGGCTGCTCTGTTGACAAGAACCCCCACTTCATTACACCTTAAATATCCTAGGAAAGAGAAAAATGGATAAAGAAGTTGTGGTCCTCATGTACAATGGAATATCACTCAGCCATGAAATCAACGTCATAAGGCTAGTAGCAGCACGATGAGTGGATTTATGTACGACGATTCTAAGTGAAATAAGTCACACAGAAAAAGACACTTATCATAAGATATCACTTATAGAGGGAATGTAAAAACCGCTACACTTGAACTGAATTGCAAAACAGAACAGAGTCAGACGTTTAGAAAACACACTATGGCTGCTGAACGGGAAAGGTGAGGTGGGGTGATGCATAAAACAAGGGTTTCAAATTATCTCAGATACCGTTCCATAAACCCAATATGTAAGAGAAAAGACCTATTCCTTTTTCAGTGAACTGGACTCAACACCCCCTATTCACCGCACAAGAATATTTCTGACTAGTAAGAATGTTCAAACCTATGTATTGATATCTCTCTGTAAGTGAGTCAAGGGGGTGTAAAGCGGCATAAACACAGCCGTGAAAAGCAGCTAAACCCCATTATAAAAATAAATTACTTTTCAAAACCCATAAAACAAAGACAGTGAAGGACAGAGAAATTCTTACAAAATTCGTTCAGGGGCTGTGATGCAACCTGGATTGACCATATCTGGACCCAAAGCTGATTGAGACATATGGGTGGACACTCTTGGGGCTGAGAGGTTTGGTGAGGTTGGGTGAGCCAACGCAGACCCTTTAAAGTAATACTGCATGGTACCCATCCCATGGGTCCCAAATCTCCAGGTTCAAGGGCATCTTCCTACGTCGAAAACATGCATGAGAAACCCAGAAGATGGTACACCGTGTGATCGGGAAAGGTTTCTAAAACGCACCTCATTTCTCATTTCCTTTGCTCGGGTTCGCCATTCCAGCCGATTTACTAGCCATCTCCCTCCTTGGAGAATCAGCACCTTTAACCTCCTGTTCCGTACAGGTTGCAATTTGTCCTGAGGATGAACGGGAAGAGGGGGAACCAATGAGAGACTAGCTCTAGGTGTTGGGACAGGCACAGGTCACTCTATTTTCCCATCAGGAAGAAGAATTAAGCACAAGCTCAGCCTGCCCCCCAGAACAAGAAGAGGGCTTGAAGCAATCCTGCGATTTTGCGGCCCGCTCCCAAAAAAGCGAGTTGAAAAATGGAGCTCAGGGGCACTGCAATTCACAAACCTGCAGAGTTTTAAATGATAACTCTCGTCCACAAATATATTAAGGGAAGGCAACGAAGAGGCTTTGAAAGCAAGGCAGAATTGCAGGAAACAGATTTCAGGAGGCAGATTCGAATCGCCTTGAAAGCACCTGAAAAGCGGCAAAACGTGGACAATGATGCCCTTGGCCAAAAAGGGCGTATGCGTTTTTTCCTGAATATATTCAGGAAAAAACGCATACGCCCTTTTTGGCCAACCAAGCAACCTTGAAAGGCAAATTAGCGATCCAAAGAAGTCTCGCTTCCCAGCGGGCAAAAGGCCATGCGGAAAAAAGTGTCCAAACCAGAAATGTAGGATCGGCCATGGAGAAATGGGAGCCTTGCTATGCTGATGGGTGGGATGTAAATTGCAAACAGCCACTCTGGAGACGTGTACGGTGTGTCCTGAATCATCTAAAAAACATAGCTTGGAGCGCATAGGGCACTTCCACTCATGGGCGTATAAATTGGGAAAACTAAAAATCAGCAAGACACAGGCATCCCAAAGTTTAGGGCTGCTCTGTTTACAAGAACCCCCACTTCATTACACCTTAAATATCCTAGGAAAGAGAAAAATGGATAAAGAAGTTGTGGTCCTCATGTACAATGGAATATCACTCAGCCATGAAATCAACGTCATAAGGCTAGTAGCAGCACGATGAGTGGATTTAGGTACGACGATTCTAAGTGAAATAAGTCACACAGAAAAAGACACATATCATAAGATATCACTTATAGAGGGAATGTAAAAACCGCTACAATTGAACTGAATTACAAAACAGAACAGAGTCACACGTTTAGAAAACACACTATGGCTGCTGAACGGGAAAGGTGAGGTGGGGTGATGCATAAAACAAGGGTTTCAAATTAGCTCCGATACCGTTCCATAAACCCAATATGTAAGAGACAAGACCTATTCCTTTTTCAGTGACCTGGACTCAACACCCCCTATTCACCGCACAAGAATATATCTGACTAGTAAGAATCTTCAAACCTATGTATTGATAACACTCTGTAAGTGAGTCAAGGGGGTGTAAAGCGGCATAAACACAGCCGTGAAAAGCAGCTAAACCCCATTATAAAAATAAATTACTTTTAAAAACCAGTGAAACAAAGACAGGGAAAGAGAGAAATTCTTACAAAATTCGTTCAGGGGCTGTGATGCCCCCTGGATTGACCATATCTAGACCCACAGCTGATTGAGACATAAGGGTGGACACTCTTGGGGCTGAGAGGTACGGTGAGGTTGGGTGAGCCAACACAGACCCTTTCAAGTAATACTGTATGGTACCCATCTCACGGGTCCCAAATCTCCAGGTTCAAGGCCATCTTCCTACATCGAAAACAGGCATGAGAAACCCAGAAGATGGTACACCGTGTGATCGGGAAAGGTTTCTAAAACGCACCTCATTTCTCATCTCCTTTGCTCGGGTTCGCCATTCCAGCCGATTTACTAGCCATCTCCCTCCTTGGAGGATCAGCACCTTTAACCTCCTGTACCGTACAGGTTGCAATTTGTCCTGAGGATGAACGGGAAGAGGGGGAACCAATGAGAGACTAGCTCTAGGTGTTGGGACAGGCACAGGTCACTCTATTTTCCCATCAGGAAGAAGAATTAAGCACAAGCTCAGCCTGCCCCCCAGAACCAGAAGAGGGCCTGAAGCAATCCTGCGCTTTTGGGGCCCGCTCCCAAAAAAGCGAGTTGAAAAATGGAGCTCAGGGGCACTGCAATTTACAAACCTGCAGAGTTTTAAATGATAACTCTCGTCCACAAATATATTAAGGGAAGGCAACGAAGAGGCTTTGAAAGCAAGGCAGGATTGCAGGAAACAGATTTCAGGAGGTAGATTCGAATCGCCTTGAAAACACATGAAAAGCGGCAAAACGTGGACAATGATGCCCTTGGCCAAAAAGGGCGTATGCGTTTTTTCCTGAATATATTCAGGAAAAAACGCATACGCCCTTTTTGGCCAACCAAGCAACCTGGAAAGGCAAATCAGCGCTCCAAAGAAGTCTCGCTTCCCAGCGGGCTAAAGGGCCATGCGGAAAAATGTGTCCAAACCAGAAATGCAGGACCGGCCATGGAGAAATGGGAGCCTTGCTACGCTGATGGGTGGGATGTAAATTGCCAACAGCCACTCTGGAGAAGTGTACGGTGTGTTCTGAAATATCTAAAAAACACAGCTTGGAGAGCATAGGGCACTTCCACTCATGGGCGTATAAATTGGGAAAACTAAAAATCAGCAAGACACAGGCACCCCAAAGTTGAGGGGTGCTCTGTTGACAAGAACCCCCACTTCATTACACCTTAAATATCCTAGGAAAGAGAAAAATGGATAAAGAAGTTGTGGTCCTCATGTACAATGGAATATCACTCAGCCATGAAATCAACGTCATAAGGCTAGTAGCAGCACGATGAGTGGATTTAGGTACGACGATTCTAAGTGAAATAAGTCACACAGAAAAAGACACTTATCATAAGATTTCACTTATAGAGGGAATGTAAAAACTGCTACACTTGAACTGAATTGCAAAACAGAACAGAGTCAGACGTATAGAAAACACACTATGGCTGCTGAACGGGAAAGGTGAGGTGGGGTGATGCATAAAACAAGGGTTTCAAATTAGCTCAGATACCGTTCCATAAACCCAATATGTAAGAGACAAGACCTATTCCTTTTTCAGTGAACTGGACTCAACACCCCCTATTCACCGCACAAGAATATATTTGACTAGTAAGAATGTTCAAACCTATGTATTGATATCTCTCTGTAAGTGAGTCAAGGGGGTGTAAAGCGGCATAAACACAGCCGTGAAAAGCAGCTAAACCCCATTATAAAAATAAATTACTTTTAAAAACCAGTGAAACAAAGACAGTGAAAGAGAGAGAAATTCTTACAAAATTCGTTCAGGGGCTGTGATGCAACCTGGATTGACCATATCTAGACCCACAGCTAATTGAGATATAAGGGTGGACACTCTTGGGGCTGAGAGGTTCGGTGAGGTTGGGTGAGCCAACGCAGACCCTTTCAAGTAATACTGCATGGTACCCATCCCATGGGTCCCAAATCTCCAGGTTCAAGGGCATCTTCCTACATCGAAAATTTGCATGAGAAACCCAGAAGATGGTACACCGTGTGATCGGGAAAGGTTTCTAAAACGCACCTCATTTCTCATCTCCTTTGCTCGGGTTCGCCATTCCAGCCGATTTACTAGCCATCTCCCTCCTTGGAGAATCAGCACCTTTAACCTCCTGTTCCGTACAGGTTGCAATTTGTCCTGAGGATGAACGGGAAGAGGGGGAACCAATGAGAGACTAGCTCTAGGTGTTGGGACAGGCACAGGTCACTCTATTTTCCCATCAGGAAGAAGAATTAAGCACAAGCTCAGCCTGCCCCCCAGAACCAGAAGAGGGCCTGAAGCAATCCTGCGCTTTTGCGGCCCGCTCCCAAAAAAGCGAGTTGAAAAATGGAGCTCAGGGGCACTGCAATTCACAAACCTGCAGAGTTTTAAATGATAACTCTCGTCCACAAATATATTAAGGGAAGGCAACGAAGAGGCTTTGAAAGCAATGCAGAATTGCAGGAAACAGATTTCAGGAGGCAGATTCGAATCGCCTTGAAAGCACATGAAAAGCGGCAAAACGTGGACAATGATGCCCTTGGCCAAAAAGGGCGTATGCGTTTTTTCCTGAATATATTCAGGAAAAACGCATACACCCTTTTTGGCCAACCAAGCAACCTGGAAAGGCAAATCAGTGCTACAAAGAAGTTTCGCTTCTCAGGGGGAAAAAGGGCCATGCGGAAAAGAGTGTCCAAACCAGAAATGCAGGACCGGCCATGGAGAAATGGGAGCCTTGCTACGCTGATGGGTGGGATGTAAATTGCCAACAACCACTCTGGAGAAGTGTACGGTGTGTTCTGAAACATATAAAAAACACAGCTTGGAGAGCATAAGGCACTTCCACTCATGGGCGTATAAATTGGGAAAACTAAAAATCAGCAAGACACAGGCACCCCAAAGTTTAGGGCTGCTCTGTTGACAAGAACCCCCACTTCATTACACCTTAAATATCCTAGGAAAGAGAAAAATGGATAAAGAAGTTGTGGACCTCATGTACAATGGAATATCACTCAGCCATGAAATCAACGTCATAAGGCTAGTAGCAGCACGATGAGTTGATTTAGGTACGACGATTCTAAGTGAAATAAGTCACACAGAAAAAGACACTTATCATAAGATATCACTTATAGAGGGAATGTAAAAACTGCTACACTTGAACTGAATGGCAAAACAGAACAGAGTCAGACGTTTAGAAAACACACTATGGCTGCTGAACGGGCAAGGTGAGGTGGGGTGATGCATAAAACAAGGGTTTCAAATTAGCTCAGATACCGTTCCATAAACCCAATATGTAAGAGACAAGACCTATTCCTTTTTCAGTGAACTGGACTCAACACCCCCTATTCACCACACAAGAATATATCTGACTATTAAGAATCTTCAAACCTATGTATTGATATCTCTCTGTAAGTGAGTCAAGGGCGGTGTAAAGCGGCATAAACACAGCTGTGAAAAGCAGCTAAACCCCATTATAAAAATAAATTACTTTTCAAAACCCGTGAAACAAAGACAGTGAAAGAGAGAGAAATTCTTACAAAATTCGTTCAGGGGCTGTGATGCAACCTGGATTGACCATATCTAGACCCACAGCTGATTGAGACATAAGGGTGGACACTCTTGGGGCTGAGAGGTTTGGTGAGGTTGCGTGAGCCAACACAGACCCTTTACAGTAATACTGCATGGTACCCATCCCATGGGCCCCAAATCTCCAGGTTCTAGGGCATCTTCCTACGTCGAAAATTTGCATGAGAAACCCAGAAGATGGTACACCGTGTGATCGGGAAAGGTTTCTAAAACGCACCTCATTTCTCATCTCCTTTGCTCGGGTTCGCCATTCCAGCCGATTTACTAGCCATCTCCCTCCTTGGAGAATCAGCACCTTTAACCTCCTGTTCCGTACAGGTTGCAATTTGTCCTGAGGATGAACGGGAAGAGGGGGAACCAATGAGAGACTAGCTCTAGGTGTTGGGACAGGCACAGGTCACTCTATTTTCCCATCAGGAAGAAGAATTAAGCACAAGCTCAGCCTGCCCCCCAGAACCAGAAAAGGGCCTGAAGCAATCCTGCGCTTTTGCGGCCCGCTCCCAAAAAAGCGAGTTGAAAAATGGAGCTCAGGGGCACTGCAATTCACAAACCTGCAGAGTTTTAAATGATACCTCTCGTCCACAAATATATTAAGGGAAGGCAACGAAGAGGCTTTGAAAGCAAGGCAGAATTGCAGGAAACAGATTTCAGGAGGCAGATTCGAATCGCCTTGAAAGCACATGAAAAGCGGCAAAACGTGGACAATGATGCCCTTGGCCAAAAAGGGCGTATGCGTTTTTTCCTGAATATATTCAGGAAAAAACGCATACGCCCTTTTTGGCCAACCAAGCAACCTGGAAAGGCAAATTAGCGCTCCAAAGAAGTCTCGCTTCCCAGCGGGCAAAAGGGCCATGCGGAAAAAAGTGTCCAAACCAGAAATGCAGGACCGGCCATGGAGAAATGGGAGCCTTGCTATGCTGATGGGTGGGATGTAAATTGCAAACAGCCACTCTGGAGAAGTGTACGGTGTGTCCTGAATCATCTAAAAAACATAGCTTGGAGAGCATAGGGCACTTCCACTCATGGGCGTATAAATTGGGAAAACTAAAAATCAGCAAGACACAGGCACCCCAAAGTTTAGGGCTGCTCTGTTGACAAGAACCCCCACTTCATTACACCTTAAATATCCTAGGAAAGAGAAAAATGGATAAAGAAGTTGTGGTCCTCATGTACAATGGAATATCACTCAGCCATGAAATCAACGTCATAAGGCTAGTAGCAGCACGATGAGTGGATTTATGTACGACGATTCTAAGTGAAATAAGTCACACAGAAAAAGACACTTATCATAAGATATCACTTATAGAGGGAATGTAAAAACCGCTACACTTGAACTGAATTGCAAAACAGAACAGAGTCAGACGTTTAGAAAACACACTATGGCTGCTGAAGGGGAAAGGTGAGGTGGGGTGATGCATAAAACAAGGGTTTCAAATTAGCTCAGATACCGTTCCATAAACCCAATATGTAAGAGAAAAGACCTATTCCTTTTTCAGTGAACTGGACTCAACACCCCCTATTCACCGCACAAGAATATTTCTGACGAGTAAGAATGTTCAAACCTATGTATTGATATCTCTCTGTAAGTGAGTCAAGGGGGTGTAAAGCGGCATAAACACAGCCGTGAAAAGCAGCTAAACCCCATTATAAAAATAAATTACTTTTCAAAACCCATAAAACAAAGACAGTGAAAGAGAGAGAAATTCTTACAAAATTCGTTCAGGGGCTGTGATGCAACCTGGATTGACCATATCTGGACCCAAAGCTGATTGAGACATATGGGTGGACACTCTTGGGGCTGAGAGGTTTGGTGAGGTTGGGTGAGCCAACGCAGACCCTTTAAAGTAATACTGCATGGTACCCATCCCATGGGTCCCAAATCTCCAGGTTCAAGGGCATCTTCCTACGTCGAAAACATGCATGAGAATCCCAGAAGATGGCACACCATGTGATCGGGAAAGGTTTCTAAAAAGCACCTCATTTCTCATCTCCTTGTGCTCGGGTTCGCCATTGCAGCCCCTTTTCTAGCCTTCTCCCTCCTTGGAGAATCAGCACCTTTAACCTCCTGTTCCGTACAGGTTGCAATTTGTCCGGAGGATGAACGGGAAGAGGGGGAACCAATGAGAGACTAGCTCTAGTGGTTGGGACTGGCACAGGTCACTCTATTTTCCCATCAGGAAGAAGAATTAACCACAGCCTCAGCCTGCCCCCCAGAACGAGAAGAGGGCCACAAGCAATCCTGCGCTTTTGCGGCCAGCTCCCAAAAAGCGACTTGAAAAATGGAACTCAGGGGCACTGCAATTCCCAAACCTGCAGAGTTATAAATGATAACTCTCGTCCACAAATATATTGAGGGAAGGCAACGAAGAGGATTTGAAAGCAAGGCAGAATTGCAGGAAACAGATTTCAGGAGGTAGATTCGAATCGCCTTGAAAGCACATGAAAAGCGGCAAACCATGGACAATGATGCCCTTGGCCAAAAAGGGCGTATGCGTTTTTTCCTGAATATATTCAGGAAAAAACGCATACGCCCTTTTTGGCCAACCAAGCAACCTGGAAAGGGAAAACAGCGCTACAAAGAAGTCTAGCTTCCCATCAGGCAAAAGGGCCATGCGGAAAAAAGTGTCAAAACCAGAAATGCAGGACCGGCCATGGAGAAATGGGAGCCTTGCTACGCTGATGGGCGGTATATAAATTGCCAACAGCCACTCTGGAGAAGTGTACAGTGTGTCCTGAAACATCTAAAAAGCACAGCTTGGAGAGCATAGGGCACTTCCACTCATGGGCCTATAAATTGGGAAAAATAAAAATCAGCATTACACAGGCACCCGAAAATTTAGGGCTGCTCTGTTGACAAGAACTCCCACTTCATTACACCTTAAATATCCTAGGAAAGAGAAAAATGGATAAAGATGTTGGGGTCCTCATGTACAATGGAATATCACTCAGCCATGAAATCAACGTCATAAGGCTAGTAGCAGAACGATGAGTGGATTTAGGTACGAGGACTCTAAGTGAAATAAGTCACACAGAAAAAGACACTTATCATAAGATATCACTTATAGAGGGAATGTAAAAACCGCTACACTTGAACTGAATTACAAAACAGAACAGAGTCACACGTTTAGAAAACACACTATGGCTGCTGAACGGGAAAGGTGAGGTGGGGTGATGCATAAAACAAGGGTTTCAAATTAGCTCCGATACCCTTCCATAAACCCAATATGTAATAGACAAGACCTACTCCTTTCTCAGTGAACTGGACTCAACACCCCCTATTCACCGCACAAGAATATATCTGACTATTAAGAATCTTCAAACCTATGTATTGATATCTCTCTGTAAGTGAGTCAAGGGCGGTGTAAAGCGGCATAAACACAGCTGTGAAAAGCAGCTAAACCCCATTATAAAAATAAATTACTTTTCAAAACCCGTGAAACAAAGACAGTGAAAGAGAGAGAAATTCTTACAAAATTGGTTCAGGGGCTGTGATGCAACCTGGATTGACCATATCTAGACCCACAGCTGATTGAGACATAAGGGTGGACACTCTTGGGGCTGAGAGGTTTGGTGAGGTTGCGTGAGCCAACACAGACCCTTTACAGTAATACTGCATGGTACCCATCCCATGGGCCCCAAATCTCCAGGTTCTAGGGCATCTTCCTACGTCGAAAACAGGCATGAGAAACCCAGAAGATGGTACACCGTGTGATCGGGAAAGGTTTCTAAAACGCACCTCATTTCTCATCTCCTTTGCTCGGGTTCGCCATTCCAGCCGATTTACTAGCCATCTCCCTCCTTGGAGAATCAGCACCTTTAACCTCCTGTTCCGTACAGGTTGCAATTTGTCCTGAGGATGAACGGGAAGAGGGGGAACCAATGAGAGACTAGCTCTAGGTGTTGGGACAGGCACAGGTCACTCTATTTTCCCATCAGGAAGAAGAATTAAGCACAAGCTCAGCCTGCCCCCCAGAACCAGAAAAGGGCCTGAAGCAATCCTGCGCTTTTGCGGCCCGCTCCCAAAAAAGCGAGTTGAAAAATGGAGCTCAGGGGCACTGCAATTCACAAACCTGCAGAGTTTTAAATGATACCTCTCGTCCACAAATATATTAAGGGAAGGCAACGAAGAGGCTTTGAAAGCAAGGCAGAATTGCAGGAAACAGATTTCAGGAGGCAGATTCGAATCGCCTTGAAAGCACATGAAAAGCGGCAAAACGTGGACAATGATGCCCTTGGCCAAAAAGGGCGTATGCGTTTTTTCCTGAATATATTCAGGAAAAAACGCATACGCCCTTTTTGGCCAACCAAGCAACCTGGAAAGGCAAATTAGCGCTCCAAAGAAGTCTCGCTTCCCAGCGGGCAAAAGGGCCATGCGGAAAAAAGTGTCCAAACCAGAAATGCAGGACCGGCCATGGAGAAATGGGAGCCTTGCTATGCTGATGGGTGGGATGTAAATTGCAAACAGCCACTCTGGAGAAGTGTACGGTGTGTCCTGAATCATCTAAAAAACATAGCTTGGAGAGCATAGGGCACTTCCACTCATGGGCGTATAAATTGGGAAAACTAAAAATCAGCAAGACACAGGCACCCCAAAGTTTAGGGCTGCTCTGTTGACAAGAACCCCCACTTCATTACACCTTAAATATCCTAGGAAAGAGAAAAATGGATAAAGAAGTTGTGGTCCTCATGTACAATGGAATATCACTCAGCCATGAAATCAACGTCATAAGGCTAGTAGCAGCACGATGAGTGGATTTATGTACGACGATTCTAAGTGAAATAAGTCACACAGAAAAAGACACTTATCATAAGATATCACTTATAGAGGGAATGTAAAAACCGCTACACTTGAACTGAATTGCAAAACAGAACAGAGTCAGACGTTTAGAAAACACACTATGGCTGCTGAACGGGAAAGGTGAGGTGGGGTGATGCATAAAACAAGGGTTTCAAATTAGCTCCGATACCGTTCCATAAACCCAATATGTAAGAGACAAGACCTATTCCTTTTTCAGTGACCTGGACTCAACACCCCCTATTCACCGCACAAGAATATATCTGACTAGTAAGAATCTTCAAACCTATGTATTGATATCTCTCTGTAAGTGAGTCAAGGGGGTGTAAAGCGGCATAAACACAGCCGTGAAAAGCAGCTAAACCCCATTATAAAAATAAATTACTTTACAAAACCCGTGAAACAAAGACAGTGAAAGAGAGAGAAATTCTTACAAAATTCGTTCAGGGGCTGTGATGCAACCTGGATTGACCATATCTAGACCCACAGCTGATTGAGACATAAGGGTGGACACTCTTGGGGCTGAGAGGTACGGTGAGGTTGGGTGAGCCAACACAGACCCTTTCAAGTAATACTGCATGGTACCCATCTCACGGGTCCCAAATCTCCAGGTTCAAGGCCATCTTCCTACATCGAAAACAGGCATGAGAAACCCAGAAGATGGTACACCGTGTGATCGGGAAAGGTTTCTAAAACGCACCTCATTTCTCATCTCCTTTGCTCGGGTTCGCCATTCCAGCCGATTTACTAGCCATCTCCCTCCTTGGAGGATCAGCACCTTTAACCTCCTGTACCGTACAGGTTGCAATTTGTCCTGAGGATGAACGGGAAGAGGGGGAACCAATGAGAGACTAGCTCTAGGTGTTGGGACAGGCACAGGTCACTCTATTTTCCCATCAGGAAGAAGAATTAAGCACAAGCTCAGCCTGCCCCCCAGAACCAGAAGAGGGCCTGAAGCAATCCTGCGCTTTTGCGGCCCGCTCCCAAAAAAGCGAGTTGAAAAATGGAGCTCAGGGGCACTGCAATTTACAAACCTGCAGAGTTTTAAATGATAACTCTCGTCCACAAATATATTAAGGGAAGGCAACGAAGAGGCTTTGAAAGCAAGGCAGGATTGCAGGAAACAGATTTCAGGAGGTAGATTCGAATCGCCTTGAAAACACATGAAAAGCGGCAAAACGTGGACAATGATGCCCTTGGCCAAAAAGGGCGTATGCGTTTTTTCCTGAATATATTCAGGAAAAAACGCATACGCCCTTTTTGGCCAACCAAGCAACCTGGAAAGGCAAATCAGCGCTCCAAAGAAGTCTCGCTTCCCAGCGGGCAAAAGGGCCATGCGGAAAAATGTGTCCAAACCAGAAATGCAGGACCGGCCATGGAGAAATGGGAGCCTTGCTACGCTGATGGGTGGGATGTAAATTGCCAACAGCCACTCTGCAGAAGTGTACGGTGTGTTCTGAAACATCTAAAAAACACAGCTTGGAGAGCATAGGGCACTTCCACTCATGGGCGTATAAATTGGGAAAACTAAAAATCAGCAAGACACAGGCACCCCAAAGTTTAGGGCTGCTCTGTTGACAAGAACCCCCACTTCATTACACCTTAAATATCCTAGGAAAGCGAAAAATGGATAAAGAAGTTGTGGTCCTCATGTACAATGGAATATCACTCAGCCATGAAATCAACGTCATAAGGCTAGTAGCAGCACGATGAGTGGATTTAGATACGACGATTCTAAGTGAAATAAGTCACACAGAAAAAGACACTTATCATAAGATATCACTTAGAGAGGGAATGTAAAAACCGCTACACTTGAACTGAATTGCAAAACAGAACAGAGTCACACGTTTAGGAAACACACTATGGCTGCTGAACGGGAAAGGTGAGGTGGGGTGATGCATAAAACAAGGGTTTCAAATTAGATCAGATACCGTTCCATAAACCCAATATGTAATAGACAAGACTTATTCCTTGCTCAGTGAACTGGACTCAACACCCCCTATTCACCGCACAAGAATATATCTGACTAGTAAGAATCTTCAAACCTATGTATTGATATCTCTCTGTAAGTGAGTCAAAGGGGTGTAAAGCGGCATAAACACAGCCGTGAAAAGCAGCTAAACCCCATTATAAAAATAAATTACATTTAAAACCCAGTGAAACAAAGACAGTGAAAGAGAGAGAAATTCTTACACAATTCGTTCAGGGGCTGTGATGCAACCTGGATTGACAATATCTAGACCCACAGCTGATTGAGACATAAGGGTGGACACTCTTGGGGCTGAGAGGTTCGGTGAGGTTGGGTGAGCCAACGCAGACCCTTTCAAGTAATACTGCATGGTACTCATCCCATGGGTCCCAAATCTCCAGGTTCAAGGGCATCTTCCTACAACGAAACCATGCATGAGAAACCCAGAAGATGGTACACCGTGTGATCGGGAAAGGTTTCTAAAACGCACCTCATTTCTCATCTCCTTTGCTCGGGTTTGCCCTTCCAGCCGATTTACTAGCCATCTCCCTCCTTGGAGAATCAGCACGTTTAACCTCCTGTTCCGTACAGGTTGCAATTTGTCCTGAGGATGAACGGGAAGAGGGGGAACCAATGAGAGACTAGCTCTAGGTGTTGGGACAGGCACAGGTCACTCTATTTTCCCATCAGGAAGAAGAATTAAGCACAAGCTCAGCCTGCCCCCCAGAACCAGAAGAGGGCCTGAAGCAATCCTGCGCTTTTTCGGCCAGCTCCCAAAAAAGCGAGTTGAAAAATGGAGCTCAGGGGCCCTGCAATTCACAAACCTGCAGAGTTTTAAATGATACCTCTCGTCCACAAATATATTAAGGGAAGGCAACGAAGAGGCTTTGAAAGCAAGGCAGAATTGCAGGAAACAGATTTCAGGAAGTAGATTCGAATCGTCTTGAAAGCACATGAAAAGAGGCAAAACATGGACATTGATGCCCTTGGCCAAAAAGGGCGTATGCGTTTTTTCCTGAATATATTCAGGAAAAAATGCATACGCCCTTTTTGGCCAACCAAGCAACCTGGAAAGGCAAATCAGCGCTCCAAAGAAGTCTCGCTTCCCAGCGGGCAAAAGGGCCATGCGGAAAAAAGTGTCCAAACCAGAAATGCAGGACCGGCCATGGAGAAAAGGGAGCCTTGCTACGCTGATGGGTGGGATGTAAATTGCCAACAGCCACTCTGGAGAAGTGTACGGTGTGTTCTGAAACATCTAAAAAACACAGCTTGGAGAGCATAGGGCACTTCCACTCATGGGCGTATAAATTGGGAAAACTAAAAATCAGCAAGACACAGGCACCCCAAAGTTTAGGGCTGCTCTGTTGACAAGAACCCCCACTTCATTACACCTTAAATATCCTAGGAAAGAGAAAAATGGATAAAGAAGTTGTGGTCCTCATGTACAATGGAATATCACTCAGCCATGAAATCAACGTCATAAGGTTAGTAGCAGCACGATGAGTGGATTTAGGTACGACGATTCTAAGTGAAATAAGTCACACAGAAAAAGACACTTATCCTAAGATATCACTTCTAGAGGGAATGTAAAAACCGCTACACTTGAACTGAATTGCAAAACAGAACAGAGTCACACGTTTAGGAAACACACTATGGCTGCTGAATGGGAAAGGTGAGGTGGGGTGATGCATAAAACAAGGGTTTCAAATTAGCTCCGATACCGTTCCATAAACCCAATATGTAATAGACAAGACCTATTCCTTGCTCAGTGAACTGAACTCAACACCCCCTATTCACCGCACAAGAATATATCTGACTAGTAAGAATCTTCAAACCTATGTATTGATATCTCTCTGTAAGTGAGTTAAAGGGGGTGTAAAGCGGCATAAACATAGCCGTGAAAAGCATCTAAACCCCATTATAAAAATAAATTACTTTTCAAAACCCGTGAAACAAAGACAGTGAAAGAGAGAGAAATTCTTACAAAATTCGTTCAGGGGCTGTGATGCAACCTGGATTGACCATATCTAGACCCACAGCTGATTGAGACATAAGGGTGGACACTCTTGGGGCTGAGAGGTTCGGTGAGGTTGGGTGAGCCAACGCAGACCCTTTCAAGTAATACTGCATGGTACCCATCCCATGGGTCCCAAATCTCCAGGTTCAAGGGATTCTTCCTACATTGAAAACAGGCATGAGAAACCCATAAGATGGTACACCGTGTGATCGGGAAAGGTTTCTAAAACGCACCTCATTTCTCATCTCCTTTGCTCGGGTTCACCCTTCCAGCCGATTTACTAGCCATCTCCCTCCTTGGAGAATCAGCACGTTTAACCTCCTGTTCCGTACAGGTTGCAATTTGTCCTGAGGATGAACGGGAAGAGGGGGAACCAATGAGAGACTAGCTCTAGGTGTTGGGACAGGCACAGGTCACTCTATTTTCCCATCAGGAAGAAGAATTAAGCACAAGCTCAGCCTGCCCCCCAGAAACAGAAGAGGGCCTGAAGCAATCCTGCGCTTTTGCGGCCAGCTCCCAAAAAAGCGAGTTGAAAAATGGAGCTCAGGGGCACTGCAATTCACAAACCTGCAGAGTTTTAAACGATACCTCTCGTCCAAATATATATTAAGGGAAGGCAAGGAAGAGGCTTTGAAAGCAAGACAGAATTGCAGGAAACAGATTTCAGGAGGTAGATTCGAATCGCCTTGAAAGCACATGAAAAGCGGCCAAACGTGGACAATGATGCCCTTGGCCAAAAAGGGCGCATGCGTTTTTTCCTGAATATATTCAGGAAAAAACGCATGCGCCCTTTTTGGCCAACCAAGCAACCTGGAAAGGCAAATCAGCGCTCCAAAGAAGTCTCGCTTCCCAGCGGGCAAAAGGGCCATGCGGAAAAAAGTGTCCAAACCAGAAATGCAGGACCGGCCATGGAGAAATGGGAGCCTTGCTACGCTGATGGGCGGGATGTAAATTGCCAACAGCCACTCTGGAGAAGTGTACGGTGTGTCCTGAAACATCTGAAAAAGACAGCTTGGAGAGCATAGGGCACTTCCACTCATGGGCGTATAAATTGGGAAAACTAAAAATCAGCAAGACACAGGCACCCCAAAGTTGAGGGCTGCTCTGTTGACAAGAACCCCCACTTCATTTCACCTTAAATATCCTAGGAAAGAGAAAAATGGATAAAGAAGTTGTGGTCCTCATGTACAATGGAATATCACTCAGCCATGAAATCAACGTCATAAGGCTAGTAGCAGCACGATGAGTGGATTTAGGTACGACGATTCTAAGTGAAATAAGTCACACAGAAAAAGACACTTATCATAAGATATCACTTAGAGAGGGAATGTAAAAACCGCTACACTTGAACTGAATTGCAAAACAGAACAGAGTCACACGTTTAGGAAACACACTATGGCTGCTGAACGCGAAAGGTGAGGTGGGGTGATGCATAAAACAAGGGTTTCAAATTAGCTCAGATACCGTTCCATAAACCCAATATGTAATAGACAAGACCTATTCCTTGCTCAGTGAACTGGACTCAACACCCCCTATTCACCGCACAAGAATATATCTGACTAGTAAGAATCTTCAAACCTATGTATTGATATCTCTCTGTAAGTGAGTCAAAGGGGTGTAAAGCGGCATAAACACAGCCGTGAAAAGCAGCTAAACCCCATTATAAAAATAAATTACTTTTAAAACCCAGTGAAACAAAGACAGTGAAAGAGAGAGAAATTCTTACAAAATTCGTTCAGGGGCTGTGATGCAACCTGGATTGACCATATCTAGACCCACAGCTGATTGAGACATAAGGGTGGACACTCTTGGGGCTGAGAGGTTCGGTGAGGTTGGGTGAGCCAACGCAGACCCTTTCAAGTAATACTGCATGGTACTCATCCCATGGGTCCCAAATCTCCAGGTTCAAGGGCATCTTCCTACAACGAAACCATGCATGAGAAACCCAGAAGATGGTACACCGTGTGATCGGGAAAGGTTTCTAAAACGCACCTCATTTCTCATCTCCTTTGCTCGGGTTTGCCCTTCCAGCCGATTTACTAGCCATCTCCCTCCTTGGAGAATCAGCACGTTTAACCTCCTGTTCCGTACAGGTTGCAATTGGTCCTGAGGATGAACGGGAAGAGGGGGAACCAATGAGAGACTAGCTCTAGGTGTTGGGACAGGCACAGGTCACTCTATTTTCCCATCAGGAAGAAGAATTAAGCACAAGCTCAGCCTGCCCCCCAGAACCAGAAGAGGTTCTGAAGCAAAACTGCGCTTTTTCGGCCAGCTCCCAAAAAAGCGAGTTGAAAAATGGAGCTCAGGGGCCCTGCAATTCACAAACCTGCAGAGTTTTAAATAATACCTCTCGTCCACAAATATATTAAGGGAAGGCAACGAAGAGGCTTTGAAAGCAAGGCAGAATTGCAGGAAACAGATTTCAGGAAGTAGATTCGAATCGTCTTGAAAGCACATGAAAAGAGGCAAAACATGGACATTGATGCCCTTGGCCAAAAAGGGCGTATGCGTTTTTTCCTGAATATATTCAGGAAAAAATGCATACGCCCTTTTTGGCCAACCAAGCAACCTGGAAATGCAAATCAGCGCTCCAAAGAAGTCTCGCTTCCCAGCGGGCAAAAGGGCCATGCGGAAAAAAGTGTCCAAACCAGAAATGCAGGAACGGCCATGGAGAAATGGGAGCCTTGCTACGCTGATGGGTGGGATGTAAATTGCCAACAGCCACTCTGGAGAAGTGTACGGTGTGTTCTGAAACATCTAAAAAACACAGCTTGGAGAGCATAGGGCACTTCCACTCATGGGCGTATAAATTGGGAAAACTAAAAATCAGCAAGACACAGGCACCCCAAAGTTTAGGGCTGCTCTGTTGACAAGAACCCCCACTTCATTACACCTTAAATATCCTAGGAAAGAGAAAAATGGATAAAGAAGTTGTGGTCCTCATGTACAATGGAATATCACTCAGCCATGAAATCAACGTCATAAGGTTAGTAGCAGCACGATGAGTGGATTTAGGTACGACGATTCTAAGTGAAATAAGTCACACAGAAAAAGACACTTATCCTAAGATATCACTTCTAGAGGGAATGTAAAAACCGCTACACTTGAACTGAATTGCAAAACAGAACAGAGTCACACGTTTAGGAAACACACTATGGCTGCTGAATGGGAAAGGTGAGGTGGGGTGATGCATAAAACAAGGGTTTCAAATTAGCTCAGATACCGTTCCATAAACCCAATATGTAATAGACAAGACCTATTCCTTGTTCAGTGAACTGAACTCAACACCCCCTATTCACCGCACAAGAATATATCTGACTAGTAAGAATCTTCAAACCTATGTATTGATATCTCTCTGTAAGTGAGTTAAAGGGGGTGTAAAGCGGCATAAACACAGCCGTGAAAAGCATCTAAACCCCATTATAAAAATAAATTACTTTTCAAAACCCGTGAAACAAAGACAGTGAAAGAGAGAGAAATTCTTACAAAATTCGTTCAGGGGCTGTGATGCAACCTGGATTGACCATATCTAGACCCACAGCTGATTGAGACATAAGGGTGGACACTCTTGGGGCTGAGACGTTCGGTGAGGTTGGGTGAGCCAACGCAGACCCTTTCAAGTAATACTGCATGGTACCCATCCCATGGGTCCCAAATCTCCAGGTTCAAGGGATTCTTCCTACATCGAAAACAGGCATAAGAAACCCATAAGATGGTACACCGTGTGATCGGGAAAGGTTTCTAAAACGCACCTCATTTCTCATCTCCTTTGCTCGGGTTCACCCTTCCAGCCGATTTACTAGCCATCTCCCTCCTTGGAGAATCAGCACGTTTAACCTCCTGTTCCGTACAGGTTGCAATTTGTCCTGAGGATGAACGGGAAGAGGGGGAACCAATGAGAGACTAGCTCTAGGTGTTGGGACAGGCACAGGTCACTCTATTTTCCCATCAGGAAAAAGAATTAAGCACAAGCTCAGCCTGCCCCCCAGAACCAGAAGAGGGCCTGAAACAATCCTGCGCCTTTGAGGCCAGCTCCCAAAAAAGCGAGTTGAAAAATGGAGCTCAGGGGCACTGCAATTCAAAAACCTGCAGAGTTTTAAATGATACCTGTCGTCCACAAATATATTAAGGGAAGGCAACGAAGAGGCTTTGAAAGCAAGGCAGAATTGCAGGAAACAGATTTCAGGAGGTAGATTCGAATCGCCTTGAAAGCACATGAAAAGCGGCAAAACGTGGACAATGATGCCCTTGGCCAAAAAGGGCGTATGCGTTTTTTCCTGAATATATTCAGGAAAAAACGCGTAGGCCGATTTTGGCCAACCAAGCAACCTGGAAAGGCAAATCAGCGCTCCAAAGAAGTCTCGCTTCCCAGCGGGCAAAAGGGCCATGCGGAAAAAAGTGTCCAAACCAGAAATGCAGGACCGGCCATAGAGAAATGGGAGCCTTGCTACGCTGATGGGTGGGATGTAAATGGCCAACAGCCACTCTGGAGAAGTGTATGGTGTGTTCTGAAACATCTAAAAAACACAGCTTGGAGAGCATAGGGCACTTCCACTCATGGGCGTATAAATTGGGAAAACTAAAAATCAGCAAGACACAGGCACCCCAAAGTTTAGGGCTGCTCTGTTGACAAGAACCCCCACTTCATTACACCTTAAATATCCTAGGAAAGAGAAAAATGGATAAAGAAGTTGTGGTCCTCATATACAATGGAATATCACTCAGCCATGAAATCAACGTCATAAGGCTAGTAGCAGCACGATGAGTGGATTTAGGTACAACGATTCTAAGTGAAATAAGTCACACAGAAAAAGACACTTATCCTAAGATATCACTTCTAGAGGGAATGTAAAAACCACTACACTTGAACTGAATTGCAAAACAGAACAGAGTCACATGTTTAGGAAACACACTATGGCTGCTGAACGGGAAAGGTGAGGTGGGGTGATGCATAAAACAAGGGTTTCAAATTAGCTCAGATACCGTTCCATAAACCCAATATGTAATAGACAAGACCTATTCCTTGCTCAGTGAACTGGACTCAACAACCCCTATTCACCGCACAAGAATATATCTGACTAGTAAGAATCTTCAAACCTATGTATTGATATCTCTCTGTAAGTGAGTCAAGGGGGTGTAAAGCGGCATAAACACAGCCGTGAAAAGCAGCTAAACCCCATTATAAAAATAAATTACTTTTCAAAACCCGTGAAACAAAGACAGTGAAAGAGAGAGAAATTCTTACAAAATTCGTTCAGGGGCTGTGATGCAACCTGGATTGACCATATCTAGACCCACAGCTGATTGAGACATAAGGGTGGACACTCTTGGGGCTGAGAGGTTCGGTGAGGTTGGGTGAGCCAACGCAGACCCTTTCAAGTAATACTGCATGGTACCCATCCCATGGGTCCCAAATCTCCAGGTTCAAGGGCATCTTCCTACATCGAAAACAGGCATGAGAAACCCAGAAGATGGTACACCGTGTAATCGGGAAAGGTTAATAAAACGCACCTCATTTCTCATCTCCTTTGCTCGGGTTCGCCCTTCCAGCCGATTTACTAGCCATCTCCCTCCTTGGAGAATCAGCACGTTTAACCTCCTGTTCCGTACAGGTTGCAATTTGTCCTGAGGATGAAGGGGAAGAGGGGGAACCAATGAGAGACTAGCTCTAGGTGTTGGGACAGGCACAGGTCACTCTATTTTCCCATCAGGAAGAAGAATTAAGCACAAGCTCATCCTGCCCCCCAGAACCAGAAGAGGGCCTGAAGCAATCCTGCGCTTTTGCGGCCAGCTCCCAAAAAAGCGAGTTGAAAAATGGAGCTCAGGGGCCCTGCAATTCACAAACCTGCAGAGTTTTAAATGATACCTCTCGTTCAAAAATATATTAAGGGAAGGCAACGAAGAGACTTTGAAAGCAAGGCAGAATTGCAGGAAACAGATTTCAGGAAGTAGATTCGAATCGTCTTGAAAGCACATGAAAAGCGGCAAAACGTGGACAATGATGCCCTTGGCCAAAAAGGGCGTATGCGTTTTTTCCTGAATATATTCAGGAAAAAACGCATACACCCTTTTTGGACAACCAAGCAACCTGGAAAGGCAAATCAGCGCTCCAAAGAAGTCTCGCTTCCCAGCGGGCTAAAGGGCCATGCGGAAAAAAGTGTCCAAACCAGAAATGCAGGACCGGCCATGGAGAAATGGGAGCCTTGCTACGCTGATGGGTGGGATGTAAATTGCCAACAGCCACTCTGGAGAAGTGTACGGTGTGTTCTGAAACATCTAAAAAACACAGCTTGGAGAGCATAGGGCACTTCCACTCATGGGCGTATAAATTGGGAAAACTAAAAATCAGCAAGACACAGGCACCCCAAAGTTGAGGGCTGCTCTGTTGACAAGAACCTCCACTTCATTACACCTTAAATATCCTAGGAAAGAGAAAAATGGATAAAGAAGTTGTGGTCGTCATGTACAATGGAATATCACTCAGCCATGAAATCAACGTCATAAGGCTAGTAGCAGCACGATGAGTGGATTTAGGTACGATGATTCTAAGTGAAATAAGTCACACAGAAAAAGACACTTATCCTAAGATATCACTTCTAGAGGGAATGTAAAAACCGCTACACTTGAACTGAATTGCAAAACAGAACAGAGTCACACGTTTAGAAAACACACTATGGCTGCTGAACGGGAAAGGTGAGGTGGGGTGATGCATAAAACAAGGGTTTCAAATTAGCTCAGATACCGTTCCATAAACCCAATATGTAATAGACAAGACCTATTCCTTGCTCAGTGAACTGGACTCAACACCCCCTATTCACGGCACAAGAATATATCTGACTAGTAAGAATCTTCAAACCTATGTATTAATATCTCTCTGTAAGTGAGTCAAGGGGGTGTAAAGCGGCATAAACACAGCCGTGAAAAGCAGCTAAACCCCATTATAAAAATACATTACTTTTAAAAACCCGTGAAACAAAGACAGTGAAAGAGAGAGAAATACTTACAAAATTCGTTCAGGGGCTGTGATGCAACCTGGATTGACCATATCTAGACCCACAGCTGATTGAGACATAAGGGTGGACACTCTTGGGGCTGAGAGGTTCGGTGAGGTTGGGTGAGCCAACGCAGACCCTTTCAAGTAATACTGCATGGTACCCATCCCATGGGTCCCAAATCTCCAGGTTCAAGGGCGTCTTCCTACAACGAAAACATGCATGGGAAACCCAGAAGATGGTACACCGTGTGATCGGGAAAGGTTTCTAAAACGCACCTCATTTCTCATCTCCTTTGCTCGGTTTCGCCATTCCAGCCGATTTACTAGCCATCTCCCTCCTTGGAGAAACAGCACGTTTAACCTCCTGTTCCGTACAGGTTGCAATTTGTCCTGAGGATGAACGGGAAGAGGGGGAACCAATGAGAGACTAGCTCTAGGTGTTGGGACAGGCACAGGTCACTCTATTTTCCCATCAGGAAGAAGAATTAAGCACAAGCTCAGCTTGCCCCCCAGAACCAGAAGAGGGCCTGAAGCAATCCTGCGCTTTTGCGGCCAGCTCCCAAAAAAGCGAGTTGAAAAATGGAGCTCAGGGGCACTGCAATTCACAAACCTGCAGAATTTTAAATGATACCTCTCGTCCAAAAATATATTAAGGGAAGGCAAGGAAGAGGCTTTGAAAGCAAGACAGAATTGCAGGAAACAGATTTCAGGAGGTAGATTCGAATCGCCTTGAAAGCACATGAAAAGCGGCAAAACTTGGACAATGATGCCCTTGGCCAAAAAGGGCGCATGCGTTTTTTCCTGAATATATTCAGGAAAAAACGCATGCGCCCTTTTTTGCCAACCAAGCAACCTGGAAAGGCAAATCAGCGCTCCAAAGAAGTTTCGCTTCCCAGCGGGCAAAAGGGCCATGCGGAAAAAAGTGTCCAAACCAGAAATGCAGGACCGGCCATGGAGAAATGGGAGCCTTGCTACGCTGATGGGCGGGATGTAAATTGCCAACAGCCACTCTGGAGAAGTGTACGGTGTGTCCTGAAACATCTGAAAAAGACAGCTTGGAGAGCATAGGGCACTTCCACTCATGGGCGTATAAATTGGGAAAACTAAAAATCAGCAAGACACAGGCACCCCAAAGTTGAGGGCTGCTCTGTTGACAAGAACCCCCACTTCATTTCACCTTAAATATCCTAGGAAAGAGAAAAATGGATAAAGAAGTTGTGGTCCTCATGTACAATGGAATATCACTCAGCCATGAAATCAACGTCATAAGGCTAGTAGCAGCACGATGAGTGGATTTAGGTACGACGATTCTAAGTGAAATAAGTCACACAGAAAAAGACACTTATCCTAAGATATCACTTCTAGAGGGAATGTAAAAACCACTACACTTGAACTGAATTGCAAAACAGAACAGAGTCACATGTTTAGGAAACACACTATGGCTGCTGAACGGGAAAGGTGAGGTGGGGTGATGCATAAAACAAGGGTTTCAAATTAGCTCAGATACCGTTCCATAAACCCAATATGTAATAGACAAGACCTATTCCTTGTTCAGTGAACTGAACTCAACACCCCCTATTCACCGCACAAGAATATATCTGACTAGTAAGAATCTTCAAACCTATGTATTGATATCTCTCTGTAAGTGAGTCAAGGGGGTGTAAAGCGGCATAAACACAGCCGTGAAAAGCAGCTAAACCCCATTATAAAAATAAATTACTTTTCAAAACCCGTGAAACAAAGACAGTGAAAGAGAGAGAAATTCTTACAAAATTCGTTCAGGGGCTGTGATGCAACCTGGATTGACCATATCTAGACCCTCAGCTGATTGAGACATAAGGGTGGACACTCTTGGGGCTGAGAGGTTCGGTGAGGTTGGGTGAGCCAACGCAGACCCTTTCAAGTAATACTGCATGGTACCCATCCCATGGGTCCCAAATCTCCAGGTTCAAGGGCATCTTCCTACATCGAAAACAGGCATGAGAAACCCAGAAGATGGTACACCGTGTAATCGGGAAAGGTTAATAAAACGCACCTCATTTCTCATCTCCTTTGCTCGGGTTCGCCCTTCCAGCCGATTTACTAGCCATCTCCCTCCTTGGAGAATCAGCACGTTTAACCTCCTGTTCCGTACAGGTTGCAATTTGTCCTGAGGATGAACGGGAAGAGGGGGAACCAATGAGAGACTAGCTCTAGGTGTTGGGACAGGCACAGGTCACTCTATTTTCCCATCAGGAAGAAGAATTAAGCACAAGCTCATCCTGCCCCCCAGAACCAGAAGAGGGCCTGAAGCAATCCTGCGCTTTTGCGGCCAGCTCCCAAAAAAGCGAGTTGAAAAATGGAGCTCAGGGGCCCTGCAATTCACAAACCTGCAGAGTTTTAAATGATACCTCTCGTTCAAAAATATATTAAGGGAAGGCAACGAAGAGACTTTGAAAGCAAGGCAGAATTGCAGGAAACAGATTTCAGGAAGTAGATTCGAATCGTCTTGAAAGCACATGAAAAGCGGCAAAACGTGGACAATGATGCCCTTGGCCAAAAAGGGCGTATGCGTTTTTTCCTGAATATATTCAGGAAAAAACGCATACGCCCTTTTTGGCCAACCAAGCAACCTGGAAAGGCAAATCAGCGCTCCAAAGAAGTCTCGCTTCCCAGCGGGCTAAAGGGCCATGCGGAAAAAAGTGTCCAAACCAGAAATGCAGGACCGGCCATGGAGAAATGGGAGCCTTGCTACGCTGATGGGTGGGATGTAAATTGCCAACAGCCACTCTGGAGAAGTGTACGGTGTGTTCTGAAACATCTAAAAAACACAGCTTGGAGAGCATAGGGCACTTCCACTCATGGGCGTATAAATTGGGAAAACTAAAAATCAGCAAGACACAGGCACCCCAAAGTTGAGGGCTGCTCTGTTGACAAGAACCTCCACTTCATTACACCTTAAATATCCTAGGAAAGAGAAAAATGGATAAAGAAGTTGTGGTCGTCATGTACAATGGAATATCACTCAGCCATGAAATCAACGTCATAAGGCTAGTAGCAGCACGATGAGTGGATTTAGGTACGATGATTCTAAGTGAAATAAGTCACACAGAAAAAGACACTTATCCTAAGATATCACTTCTAGAGGGAATGTAAAAACCGCTACACTTGAACTGAATTGCAAAACAGAACAGAGTCACACGTTTAGAAAACACACTATGGCTGCTGAACGGGAAAGGTGAGGTGGG
Source organism: Balaenoptera acutorostrata (assembly GCF_949987535.1). Taxonomy (NCBI): domain Eukaryota; kingdom Metazoa; phylum Chordata; class Mammalia; order Artiodactyla; family Balaenopteridae; genus Balaenoptera; species Balaenoptera acutorostrata. Next base: position 183,672 of record NW_026645829.1, read on the forward strand.
GTGATGCATAAAACAAGGGTTTCAAATTAGCTCAGATACCGTTCCATAAACCCAATATGTAATAGACAAGACCTATTCCTTGCTCAGTGAACTGGACTCAACACCCCCTATTCACGGCACAAGAATATATCTGACTAGTAAGAATCTTCAAACCTATGTATTGATATCTCTCTGTAAGTGAGTCAAGGGGGTGTAAAGCGGCATAAACACAGCCGTGAAAAGCAGCTAAACCCCATTATAAAAATACATTACTTTTAAAAACCCGTGAAACAAAGACAGTGAAAGAGAGAGAAATACTTACAAAATTCGTTCAGGGGCTGTGATGCAACCTGGATTGACCATATCTAGACCCACAGCTGATTGAGACATAAGGGTGGACACTCTTGGGGCTGAGAGGTTCGGTGAGGTTGGGTGAGCCAACGCAGACCCTTTCAAGTAATACTGCATGGTACCCATCCCATGGGTCCCAAATCTCCAGGTTCAAGGGCGTCTTCCTACAACGAAAACATGCATGGGAAACCCAGAAGATGGTACACCGTGTGATCGGGAAAGGTTTCTAAAACGCACCTCATTTCTCATCTCCTTTGCTCGGTTTCGCCATTCCAGCCGATTTACTAGCCATCTCCCTCCTTGGAGAAACAGCACGTTTAACCTCCTGTTCCGTACAGGTTGCAATTTGTCCTGAGGATGAACGGGAAGAGGGGGAACCAATGAGAGACTAGCTCTAGGTGTTGGGACAGGCACAGGTCACTCTATTTTCCCATCAGGAAGAAGAATTAAGCACAAGCTCAGCTTGCCCCCCAGAACCAGAAGAGGGCCTGAAGCAATCCTGCGCTTTTGCGGCCAGCTCCCAAAAAAGCGAGTTGAAAAATGGAGCTCAGGGGCACTGCAATTCACAAACCTGCAGAATTTTAAATGATACCTCTCGTCCAAAAATATATTAAGGGAAGGCAAGGAAGAGGCTTTGAAAGCAAGACAGAATTGCAGGAAACAGATTTCAGGAGGTAGATTCGAATCGCCTTGAAAGCACATGAAAAGCGGCAAAACGTGGACAATGATGCCCTTGGCCAAAAAGGGCGCATGCGTTTTTTCCTGAATATATTCAGGAAAAAACGCATGCGCCCTTTTTTGCCAACCAAGCAACCTGGAAAGGCAAATCAGCGCTCCAAAGAAGTTTCGCTTCCCAGCGGGCAAAAGGGCCATGCGGAAAAAAGTGTCCAAACCAGAAATGCAGGACCGGCCATGGAGAAATGGGAGCCTTGCTACGCTGATGGGCGGGATGTAAATTGCCAACAGCCACTCTGGAGAAGTGTACGGTGTGTCCTGAAACATCTGAAAAAGACAGCTTGGAGAGCATAGGGCACTTCCACTCATGGGCGTATAAATTGGGAAAACTAAAAATCAGCAAGACACAGGCACCCCAAAGTTGAGGGCTGCTCTGTTGACAAGAACCCCCACTTCATTTCACCTTAAATATCCTAGGAAAGAGAAAAATGGATAAAGAAGTTGTGGTCCTCATGTACAATGGAATATCACTCAGCCATGAAATCAACGTCATAAGGCTAGTAGCAGCACGATGAGTGGATTTAGGTACGACGATTCTAAGTGAAATAAGTCACACAGAAAAAGACACTTATCCTAAGATATCACTTCTAGAGTTAATGTAAAAACCACTACACTTGAACTGAATTGCAAAACAGAACAGAGTCACATGTTTAGGAAACACACTATGGCTGCTGAACGGGAAAGGTGAGGTGGGGTGATGCATAAAACAAGGGTTTCAAATTAGCTCAGATACCGTTCCATAAACCCAATATGTAATAGACAAGACCTATTCCTTGTTCAGTGAACTGAACTCAACACCCCCTATTCACCGCACAAGAATATATCTGACTAGTAAGAATCTTCAAACCTATGTATTGATATCTCTCTGTAAGTGAGTCAAGGGGGTGTAAAGCGGCATAAACACAGCCGTGAAAAGCAGCTAAACCCCATTATAAAAATAAATTACTTTTCAAAACCCGTGAAACAAAGACAGTGAAAGAGAGAGAAATTCTTACAAAATTCGTTCAGGGGCTGTGATGCAACCTGGATTGACCATATCTAGACCCACAGCTGATTGAGACATAAGGGTGGACACTCTTGGGGCTGAGAGGTTCGGTGAGGTTGGGTGAGCCAACGCAGACCCTTTCAAGTAATACTGCATGGTACCCATCCCATGGGTCCCAAATCTCCAGGTTCAAGGGCATCTTCCTACATCGAAAACAGGCATGAGAAACCCAGAAGATGGTACACCGTGTAATCGGGAAAGGTTAATAAAACGCACCTCATTTCTCATCTCCTTTGCTCGGGTTCGCCCTTCCAGCCGATTTACTAGCCATCTCCCTCCTTGGAGAATCAGCACGTTTAACCTCCTGTTCCGTACAGGTTGCAATTTGTCCTGAGGATGAACGGGAAGAGGGGGAACCAATGAGAGACTAGCTCTAGGTGTTGGGACAGGCACAGGTCACTCTATTTTCCCATCAGGAAGAAGAATTAAGCACAAGCTCATCCTGCCCCCCAGAACCAGAAGAGGGCCTGAAGCAATCCTGCGCTTTTGCGGCCAGCTCCCAAAAAAGCGAGTTGAAAAATGGAGCTCAGGGGCCCTGCAATTCACAAACCTGCAGAGTTTTAAATGATACCTCTCGTTCAAAAATATATTAAGGGAAGGCAACGAAGAGACTTTGAAAGCAAGGCAGAATTGCAGGAAACAGATTTCAGGAAGTAGATTCGAATCGTCTTGAAAGCACATGAAAAGCGGCAAAACGTGGACAATGATGCCCTTGGCCAAAAAGGGCGTATGCGTTTTTTCCTGAATATATTCAGGAAAAAACGCATACGCCCTTTTTGGCCAACCAAGCAACCTGGAAAGGCAAATCAGCGCTCCAAAGAAGTCTCGCTTCCCAGCGGGCTAAAGGGCCATGCGGAAAAAAGTGTCCAAACCAGAAATGCAGGACCGGCCATGGAGAAATGGGAGCCTTGCTACGCTGATGGGTGGGATGTAAATTGCCAACAGCCACTCTGGAGAAGTGTACGGTGTGTTCTGAAACATCTAAAAAACACAGCTTGGAGAGCATAGGGCACTTCCACTCATGGGCGTATAAATTGGGAAAACTAAAAATCAGCAAGACACAGGCACCCCAAAGTTGAGGGCTGCTCTGTTGCAAGAACCCCCACTTCATTACACCTTAAATATCCTAGGAAAGAGAAAAATGGATAAAGAAGTTGTGGTCGTCATGTACAATGGAATATCACTCAGCCATGAAATCAACGTCATAAGGCTAGTAGCAGCACGATGAGTGGATTTAGGTACGATGATTCTAAGTGAAATAAGTCACACAGAAAAAGACACTTATCCTAAGATATCACTTCTAGAGGGAATGTAAAAACCGCTACACTTGAACTGAATTGCAAAACAGAACAGAGTCACACGTTTAGGAAACACACTATGGCTGCTGAACGGGAAAGGTGAGGTGGGGTGATGCATAAAACAAGGGTTTCAAATTAGCTCAGATACCGTTCCATAAACCCAATATGTAATAGACAAGACCTATTCCTTGCTCAGTGAACTGGACTCAACACCCCCTATTCACGGCACAAGAATATATCTGACTAGTAAGAATCTTCAAACCTATGTATTAATATCTCTCTGTAAGTGAGTCAAGGGGGTGTAAAGCGGCATAAACACAGCCGTGAAAAGCAGCTAAACCCCATTATAAAAATACATTACTTTTAAAAACCCGTGAAACAAAGACAGTGAAAGAGAGAGAAATTCTTACAAAATTCGTTCAGGGGCTGTGATGCAACCTGGATTGACCATATCTAGACCCACAGCTGATTGAGACATAAGGGTGGACACTCTTGGGGCTGAGAGGTTCGGTGAGGTTGGGTGAGCCAACGCAGACCCTTTCAAGTAATACTGCATGGTACCCATCCCATGGGTCCCAAATCTCCAGGTTCAAGGGCGTCTTCCTACAACGAAAACATGCATGGGAAACCCAGAAGATGGTACACCGTGTGATCGGGAAAGGTTTCTAAAACGCACCTCATTTCTCATCTCCTTTGCTCGGGTTCGCCATTCCAGCCGATTTACTAGCCATCTCCCTCCTTGGAGAAACAGCACGTTTAACCTCCTGTTCCGTACAGGTTGCAATTTGTCCTGAGGATGAACGGGAAGAGGGGGAACCAATGAGAGACTAGCTCTAGGTGTTGGGACAGGCACAGGTCACTCTATTTTCCCATCAGGAAGAAGAATTAAGCACAAGCTCAGCTTGCCCCCCAGAACCAGAAGAGGGCCTGAAGCAATCCTGCGCTTTTGCGGCCAGCTCCCAAAAAAGCGAGTTCAAAAATGGAGCTCAGGGGCACTGCAATTCACAAACCTGCAGAATTTTAAATGATACCTCTCGTCCAAAAATATATTAAGGGAAGGCAAGGAAGAGGCTTTGAAAGCAAGACAGAATTGCAGGAAACAGATTTCAGGAGGTAGATTCGAATCGCCTTGAGAGCACATGAAAAGCGGCAAAACGTGGACAATGATGCCCTTGGCCAAAAAGGGCGCATGCGTTTTTTCCTGAATATATTCAGGAAAAAACGCATGCGCCCTTTTTTGCCAACCAAGCAACCTGGAAAGGCAAATCAGCGCTCCAAAGAAGTTTCGCTTCCCAGCGGGCAAAAGGGCCATGCGGAAAAAAGTGTCCAAACCAGAAATGCAGGACCGGCCATGGAGAAATGGGAGCCTTGCTACGCTGATGGGTGGGATGTAAATTGCCAACAGCCACTCTGGAGAAGTGTACGGTGTGTCCTGAAACATCTGAAAAAGACAGCTTGGAGAGCATAGGGCACTTCCACTCATGGGCGTATAAATTGGGAAAACTAAAAATCAGCAAGACACAGGCACCCCAAAGTTGAGGGCTGCTCTGTTGACAAGAACCCCCACTTCATTTCACCTTAAATATCCTAGGAAAGAGAAAAATGGATAAAGAAGTTGTGGTCCTCATGTACAATGGAATATCACTCAGCCATGAAATCAACGTCATAAGGCTAGTAGCAGCACGATGAGTGGATTTAGGTACGACGATTCTAAGTGAAATAAGTCACACAGAAAAAGACACTTATCATAAGATATCACTTAGAGAGGGAATGTAAAAACCGCTACACTTGAACTGAATTGCAAAACAGAACAGAGTCACACGTTTAGGAAACACACTATGGCTGCTGAACGGGAAAGGTGAGGTGGGGTGATGCATAAAACAAGGGTTTCAAATTAGCTCAGATACCGTTCCATAAACCCAATATGTAATAGACAAGACCTATTCCTTGCTCAGTGAACTGGACTCAACACCCCCTATTCACCGCACAAGAATATATCTGACTAGTAAGAATCTTCAAACCTATGTATTGATATCTCTCTGTAAGTGAGTCAAGGGGGTGTAAAGCGGCATAAACACAGCCGTGAAAAGCAGCTAAACCCCATTATAAAAATAAATTACTTTTAAAACCCAGTGAAACAAAGACAGTGAAAGAGAGAGAAATTCTTACAAAATTCGTTCAGGGGCTGTGATGCAACCTGGATTGACCATATCTAGACCCACAGCTGATTGAGACATAAGGGTGGACACTCTTGGGGCTGAGAGGTTCGGTGAGGTTGGGTGAGCCAACGCAGACCCTTTCAAGTAATACTGCATGGTACTCATCCCATGGGTCCCAAATCTCCAGGTTCAAGGGCATCTTCCTACAACGAAACCATGCATGAGAAACCCAGAAGATGGTACACCGTGTGATCGGGAAAGGTTTCTAAAACGCACCTCATTTCTCATCTCCTTTGCTCGGGTTCGCCCTTCCAGCCGATTTACTAGCCATCTCCCTCCTTGGAGAATCAGCACGTTTAACCTCCTGTTCCGTACAGGTTGCAATTTGTCCTGAGGATGAACGGGAAGAGGGGGAACCAATGAGAGACTAGCTCTAGGTGTTGGGACAGGCACAGTTCACTCTATTTTCCCATAAGGAAGAAGAATTAAGCACAAGCTCAGCCTGCCCCCCAGAACCAGAAGAGGGCCTGAAGCAATCCTGCGCTTTTTCGGCCAGCTCCCAAAAAAGCGAGTTGAAAAATGGAGCTCAGGGGCCCTGTAATTCACAAACCTGCAGAGTTTTAAATGATACCTCTCGTCCACAAATATATTAAGGGAAGGCAACGAAGAGGCTTTGAAAGCAAGGCAGAATTGCAGGAAAGAGATTTCAGGAAGTAGATTCGAATCGTCTTGAAAGCACATGAAAAGAGGCAAAACGTGGACATTGATGCCCTTGGCCAAAAAGGGCGTATGCGTTTTTTCCTGAATATATTCAGGAAAAAATGCATACGCCCTTTTTGGCCAACCAAGCAACCTGGAAAGGCAAATCAGCGCTCCAAAGAAGTCTCGCTTCCCAGCGGGCAAAAGGGCCATGCGGAAAAAAGTGTCCAAACCAGAAATGCAGGACCGGCCATGGAGAAAAGGGAGCCTTGCTACGCTGATGGGTGGGATGTAAATTGCCAACAGCCACTCTGGAGAAGTGTACGGTGTGTTCTGAAACATCTAAAAAACACAGCTTGGAGAGCATAGGGCACTTCCACTCATGGGCGTATAAATTGGGAAAACTAAAAATCAGCAAGACACAGGCACCCCAAAGTTTAGGGCTGCTCTGTTGACAAGAACCCCCACTTCATTACACCTTAAATATCCTAGGAAAGAGAAAAATGGATAAAGAAGTTGTGGTCCTCATGTACAATGGAATATCACTCAGCCATGAAATCAACGTCATAAGGTTAGTAGCAGCACGATGAGTGGATTTAGGTACGACGATTCTAAGTGAAATAAGTCACACAGAAAAAGACACTTATCCTAAGATATCACTTCTAGAGGGAATGTAAAAACCGCTACACTTGAACTGAATTGCAAAACAGAACAGAGTCACACGTTTAGGAAACACACTATGGCTGCTGAATGGGAAAGGTGAGGTGGGGTGATGCATAAAACAAGGGTTTCAAATTAGCTCAGATACCGTTCCATAAACCCAATATGTAATAGACAAGACCTATTCCTTGCTCAGTGAACTGGACTCAACACCCCCTATTCACCGCACAAGAATATATCTGACTAGTAAGAATCTTCAAACCTATGTATTGATATATCTCTGTAAGTGAGTTAAAGGGGGTGTAAAGCGGCATAAACACAGCCGTGAAAAGCATCTAAACCCCATTATAAAAATAAATTACTTTTCAAAACCCGTGAAACAAAGACAGTGAAAGAGAGAGAAATTCTTACAAAATTCGTTTAGGGGCTGTGATGCAAACTGGATTGACCATATCTAGACCCACAGCTGATTGAGACATAAGGGTGGACACTCTTGGGGCTTAGAGGTTCGGTGAGGTTGGGTGAGCCAACGCAGACCCTTTCAAGTAATACTGCATGGTACCCATCCCATGGGGCCCAAATCTCCAGGTTCAAGGGATTCTTCCTACATCGAAAACAGGCATGAGAAACCCATAAGATGGTACACCATGTGATCGGGAAAGGTTTCTAAAACGCACCTCATTTCTCATCTCCTTTGCTCGGGTTCACCCTTCCAGCCGATTTACTAGCCATCTCCCTCCTTGGAGAATCAGCACGTTTAACCTCCTGTTCCGTACAGGTTGCAATTTGTCCTGAGGATGAACGGGAAGAGGGGGAACCAATGAGAGACTAGCTCTAGGTGTTGGGACAGGCACAGGTCACTCTATTTTCCCATCAGGAAGAAGAATTAAGCACAAGCTCAGCCTGCCCCCCAGAACCAGAAGAGGGCCTGAAGCAATCCTGCGCCTTTGAGGCCAGCTCCCAAAAAAGCGAGTTGAAAAATGGAGCTCAGGGGCACTGCAATTCAAAAACCTGCAGAGTTTTAAATGATACCTCTCGTCCACAAATATATTAAGGGAAGGCAACGAAGAGGCTTTGAAAGCAAGGCAGAATTGCAGGAAACAGATTTCAGGAGGTAGATTCGAATCGCCTTGAAAGCACATGAAAAGCGGCAAAACGTGGACAATGATGCCCTTGGCCAAAAAGGGCGTATGCGTTTTTTCCTGAATATATTCAGGAAAAAACGCGTAGGCCCTTTTTGGCCAACCAAGCAACCTGGAAAGGCAAATCAGCGCTCCAAAGAAGTCTCGCTTCCCAGCGGGCAAAAGGGCCATGCGGAAAAAAGTGTCCAAACCAGAAATGCAGGACCGGCCATGGAGAAATGGGAGCCTTGCTACGCTGATGGGTGGGATGTAAATGGCCAACAGCCACTCTGGAGAAGTGTATGGTGTGTTCTGAAACATCTAAAAAACACAGCTTGGAGAGCATAGGGCACTTCCACTCATGGGCGTATAAATTGGGAAAACTAAAAATCAGCAAGACACAGGCACCCCAAAGTTTAGGGCTGCTCTGTTGACAAGAACCCCCACTTCATTACACCTTAAATATCCTAGGAAAGAGAAAAATAGATAAAGAAGTTGTGGTCCTCATGTACAATGGAATATCACTCAGCCATGAAATCAACGTCATAAGGCTAGTAGCAGCACGATGAGTGGATTTAGGTACGACGATTCTAAGTGAAATAAGTCACACAGAAAAAGACACTTATCCTAAGATATCACTTCTAGAGGGAATGTAAAAACCACTACACTTGAACTGAATTGCAAAACAGAACAGAGTCACATGTTTAGGAAACACACTATGGCTGCTGAACGGGAAAGGTGAGGTGGGGTGATGCATAAAACAAGGGTTTCAAATTAGCTCAGATACCGTTCCATAAACCCAATATGTAATAGACAAGACCTATTCCTTGCTCAGTGAACTGGACTCAACAACCCCTATTCACCGCACAAGAATATATCTGACTAGTAAGAATCTTCAAACCTATGTATTGATATCTCTCTGTAAGTGAGTCAAGGGGGTGTAAAGCGGCATAAACACAGCCGTGAAAAGCAGCTAAACCCCATTATAAAAATAAATTACTTTTCAAAACCCGTGAAACAAAGACAGTGAAAGAGAGAGAAATTCTTACAAAATTCGTTCAGGGGCTGTGATGCAACCTGGATTGACCATATCTAGACCCACAGCTGATTGAGACATAAGGGTGGACACTCTTGGGGCTGAGAGGTTCGGTGAGGTTGGGTGAGCCAACGCAGACCCTTTCAAGTAATACTGCATGGTACCCATTCCATGGGTCCCAAATCTCCAGGTTCAAGGGCATCTTCCTACATCGAAAACAGGCATGAGAAACCCAGAAGATGGTACACCGTGTAATCGGGAAAGGTTAATAAAACGCACCTCATTTCTCATCTCCTTTGCTCGGGTTCGCCCTTCCAGCCGATTTACTAGCCATCTCCCTCCTTGGAGAATCAGCACGTTTAACCTCCTGTTCCGTACAGGTTGCAATTTGTCCTGAGGATGAACGGGAAGAGGGGGAACCAATGAGAGACTAGCTCTAGGTGTTGGGACAGGCACAGGTCACTCTATTTTCCCATCAGGAAGAAGAATTAAGCACAAGCTCACCCTGCCCCCCAGAACCAGAAGAGGGCCTGAAGCAATCCTGCGCTTTTGCGGCCAGCTCCCAAAAAAGCGAGTTGAAAAATGGAGCTCAGGGGCCCTGCAATTCACAAACCTGCAGAGTTTTAAATGATACCTCTCGTTCAAAAATATATTAAGGGAAGGCAACGAAGAGACTTTGAAAGCAAGGCAGAATTGCAGGAAACAGATTTCAGGAAGTAGATTCGAATCGTCTTGAAAGCACATGAAAAGCGGCAGAACGTGGACAATGATGCCCTTGGCCAAAAAGGGCGTATGCGTTTTTTCCTGAATATATTCAGGAAAAAACGCATACGCCCTTTGTGGCCAACCAAGCAACCTGGAAAGGCAAATCAGCGCTCCAAAGAAGTCTCGCTTCCCAGCGGGCTAAAGGGCCATGCGGAAAAAAGTGTCCAAACCAGAAATGCAGGACCGGCCATGGAGAAATGGGAGCCTTGCTACGCTGATGGGTGGGATGTAAATTGCCAACAGCCACTCTGGAGAAGTGTACGGTGTGTTCTGAAACATCTAAAAAACACAGCTTGGAGAGCATAGGGCACTTCCACTCATGGGCGTATAAATTGGGAAAACTAAAAATCAGCAAGACACAGGCACCCCAAAGTTGAGGGCTGCTCTGTTGACAAGAACCCCCACTTCATTACACCTTAAATATCCTAGGAAAGAGAAAAATGGATAAAGAATTTGTGGTCCTCATGTACAATGGAATATCACTCATCCTTGAAATCAACGTCATAAGGCTAGTAGCAGCACGATGAGTGGATTTAGGTACGACGATTCTAAGTGAAATAAGTCACACAGAAAAAGACACTTATCCTAAGATATCACTTCTAGAGGGAATGTAAAAACCGCTACACTTGAACTGAATTGCAAAACAGAACAGAGTCACACGTTTAGGAAACACACTATGGCTGCTGAATGGGAAAGGTGAGGTGGGGTGATGCATAAAACAAGGGTTTCAAATTAGCTCAGATACCGTTCCATAAACCCAATATGTAATAGACAAGACCTATTCCTTGCTCAGTGAACTGGACTCAACACCCCCTATTCACCGCACAAGAATATATCTGACTAGTAAGAATCTTCAAACCTATGTATTGATATATCTCTGTAAGTGAGTTAAAGGGGGTGTAAAGCGGCATAAACACAGCCGTGAAAAGCATCTAAACCCCATTATAAAAATAAATTACTTTTCAAAACCCGTGAAACAAAGACAGTGAAAGAGAGAGAAATTCTTAAAAAATTCGTTCAGGGGCTGTGATGCAAACTGGATTGACCATATCTAGACCCACAGCTGATTGTGACATAAGGGTGGACACTCTTGGGGCTGAGAGGTTCGGTGAGGTTGGGTGAGCCAACGCAGACCCTTTCAAGTAATACTGCATGGTACCCATCCCATGGGGCCCAAATCTCCAGGTTCAAGGGATTCTTCCTACATCGAAAACAGGCATGAGAAACCCATAAGATGGTACACCATGTGATCGAGAAAGGTTTCTAAAACGCACCTCATTTCTCATCTCCTTTGCTCGGGTTCACCCTTCCAGCCGATTTACTAGCCATCTCCCTCCTTGGAGAATCAGCACGTTTAACCTCCTGTTCCGTACAGGTTGCAATTTGTCCTGAGGATGAACGGGAAGAGGGGGAACCAATGAGAGACTAGCTCTAGGTGTTGGGACAGGCACAGGTCACTCTATTTTCCCATCAGGAAGAAGAATTAAGCACAAGCTCAGCCTGCCCCCCAGAACCAGAAGAGGGCCTGTAGCAATCCTGCGCCTTTGAGGCCAGCTCCCAAAAAAGCGAGTTGAAAAATGGAGCTCAGGGGCACTGCAATTCAAAAACCTGCAGAGTTTTAAATGATACCTCTCGTCCACAAATATATTAAGGGAAGGCAACGAAGAGGCTTTGAAAGCAAGGCAGAATTGCAGGAAACAGATTTCAGGAGGTAGATTCGAATCGCCTTGAAAGCACATGAAAAGCGGCAAAACGTGGACAATGATGCCCTTGGCCAAAAAGGGCGTATGCGTTTTTTCCTGAATATATTCAGGAAAAAACGCGTAGGCCCTTTTTGGCCAACCAAGCAACCTGGAAAGGCAAATCAGCGCTCCAAAGAAGTCTCGCTTCCCAGCGGGCAAAAGGGCCATGCGGAAAAAAGTGTCCAAACCAGAAATGCAGGACCGGCCATGGAGAAATGGGAGCCTTGCTACGCTGATGGGTGGGATGTAAATGGCCAACAGCCACTCTGGAGAAGTGTATGGTGTGTTCTGAAACATCTAAAAAACACAGCTTGGAGAGCATAGGGCACTTCCACTCATGGGCGTATAAATTGGGAAAACTAAAAATCAGCAAGACACAGGCACCCCAAAGTTTAGGGCTGCTCTGTTGACAAGAACCCCCACTTCATTACACCTTAAATATCCTAGGAAAGAGAAAAATAGATAAAGAAGTTGTGGTCCTCATGTACAATGGAATATCACTCAGCCATGAAATCAACGTCATAAGGCTAGTAGCAGCACGATGAGTGGATTTAGGTACGACGATTCTAAGTGAAATAAGTCACACAGAAAAAGACACTTATCCTAAGATATCACTTCTAGAGGGAATGTAAAAACCACTACACTTGAACTGAATTGCAAAACAGAACAGAGTCACATGTTTAGGAAACACACTATGGCTGCTGAACGGGAAAGGTGAGGTGGGGTGATGCATAAAACAAGGGTTTCAAATTAGCTCAGATACCGTTCCATAAACCCAATATGTAATAGACAAGACCTATTCCTTGCTCAGTGAACTGGACTCAACAACCCCTATTCACCGCACAAGAATATATCTGACTAGTAAGAATCTTCAAACCTATGTATTGATATCTCTCTGTAAGTGAGTCAAGGGGGTGTAAAGCGGCATAAACACAGCCGTGAAAAGCAGCTAAACCCCATTATAAAAATAAATTACTTTTCAAAACCCGTGAAACAAAGACAGTGAAAGAGAGAGAAATTCTTACAAAATTCGTTCAGGGGCTGTGATGCAACCTGGATTGACCATATCTAGACCCACAGCTGATTGAGACATAAGGGTGGACACTCTTGGGGCTGAGAGGTTCGGTGAGGTTGGGTGAGCCAACGCAGACCCTTTCAAGTAATACTGCATGGTACCCATTCCATGGGTCCCAAATCTCCAGGTTCAAGGGCATCTTCCTACATCGAAAACAGGCATGAGAAACCCAGAAGATGGTACACCGTGTAATCGGGAAAGGTTAATAAAACGCACCTCATTTCTCATCTCCTTTGCTCGGGTTCACCCTTCCAGCCGATTTACTAGCCATCTCCCTCCTTGGAGAATCAGCACGTTTAACCTCCTGTTCCGTACAGGTTGCAATTTGTCCTGAGGATGAACGGGAAGAGGGGGAACCAATGAGAGACTAGCTCTAGGTGTTGGGACAGGCACAGGTCACTCTATTTTCCCATCAGGAAGAAGAATTAAGCACAAGCTCACCCTGCCCCCCAGAACCAGAAGAGGGCCTGAAGCAATCCTGCGCTTTTGCGGCCAGCTCCCAAAAAAGCGAGTTGAAAAATGGAGCTCAGGGGCCCTGCAATTCACAAACCTGCAGAGTTTTAAATGATACCTCTCGTTCAAAAATATATTAAGGGAAGGCAACGAAGAGACTTTGAAAGCAAGGCAGAATTGCAGGAAACAGATTTCAGGAAGTAGATTCGAATCGTCTTGAAAGCACATGAAAAGCGGCAGAACGTGGACAATGATGCCCTTGGCCAAAAGGGCGTATGCGTTTTTTCCTGAATATATTCAGGAAAAAACGCATACGCCCTTTTTGGCCAACCAGCAACCTGGAAAGGCAAATCAGCGCTCCAAAGAAGTCTCGCTTCCCAGCGGGCTAAAGGGCCATGCGGAAAAAAGTGTCCAAACCAGAAATGCAGGACCGGCCATGGAGAAATGGGAGCCTTGCTACGCTGATGGGTGGGATGTAAATTGCCAACAGCCACTCTGGAGAAGTGTACGGTGTGTTCTGAAACATCTAAAAAACACAGCTTGGAGAGCATAGGGCACTTCCACTCATGGGCGTATAAATTGGGGAAAACTAAAAATCAGCAAGACACAGGCACCCCAAAGTTGAGGGCTGCTCTGTTGACAAGAACCCCCACTTCATTACAACTTAAATATCCTAGGAAAGAGAAAAATGGATAAAGAATTTGTGGTCCTCATGTACAATGGAATATCACTCATCCTTGAAATCAACGTCATAAGGCTAGTAGCAGCACGATGAGTGGATTTAGGTACGATGATTCTAAGTGAAATAAGTCACACAGAAAAAGACACTTATCCTAAGATATCACTTCTAGAGGGAATGTAAAAACCGCTACACTTGAACTGAATTGCAAAACAGAACAGAGTCACACGTTTAGGAAACACACTATGGCTGCTGAACGGGAAAGGTGAGGTGGGGTGATGCATAAAACAAGGGTTTCAAATTAGCTCAGATACCGTTCCATAAACCCAATATGTAATAGACAAAACCTATTCCTTGCTCAGTGAACTGGACTCAACACCCCCTATTCACCGCACAAGAATATATCTGACTAGTAAGAATCTTCAAACCTATGTATTAATATCTCTCTGTAAGTGAGTCAAGGGGGTGTAAAGCGGCATAAACACAGCCATGAAAAGCAGCTAAACCCCATTATAAAAATACATTACTTTTAAAAACCAGTGAAACAAAGACAGTGAAAGAGAGAGAAATTCTTACAAAATTCGTTCAGGGGCTGTGATGCAACCTGGATTGACCATATCTAGACCCACAGCTGATTGAGACATAAGGGTGGACACTCTTGGGGCTGAGAGGTTCGGTGAGGTTGGGTGAGCCAACGCAGACCCTTTCAAGTAATACTGCATGGTACCCATCCCATGGGTCCCAAATCTCCAGGTTCAAGGGCGTTTTCCTACAACGAAAACATGCATGGGAAACCCAGAAAATGGTACACCGTGTGATCGGGAAAGGTTTCTAAAACGCACCTCATTTCTCATCTCCTTTGCTCGGGTTCGCCATTCCAGCTGATTTACTAGCCATCTCCCTCCTTGGAGAATCAGCACCTTTAACCTCCTGTTCCGTACAGGTTGCAATTTGTCCTGAGGATGAACGGGAAGAGGGGCAACCAATGAGAGACTAGCTCTAGGTGTTGGGACAGGCACAGGTCACTCTATTTTCCCATCAGGAAGAAGAATTAAGCACAAGCTCAGCCTGCCCCCCAGAACCAGAAGAGGGCCTGAAGCAATCCTGCGCTTTTGCGGCCAGCTCCCAAAAAAGCAAGTTGAAAAATGGAGCTCAGGGGCTCTGCAATTCACAAACCTGCAGAGTTTTAAATGATACCTCTCTTCCACAAATATATTAAGGGAAGGCAACGAAGAGGCTTTGAAAGCAAGGCAGAATTGCAGGAAACAGATTTCAGGAGGTAGATTCGAATCGCCTTGAAAGCACATGAAAAGCGGCAAAACGTGGACAATGATGCCCTTGGCCAAAAAGGGCGTATGCGTTTTTTCCTGAATATATTCAGGAAAAAACGCATACGCCCTTTTTGGCCAACCAAGCAACCTGGAAAGGCAAATCAGCGCTCCAAAGAAGTCTGGCTTCCCAGCGGGCAAAAGAGCCATGCGGAAAAAAGTGTCCAAAGCAGAAATGCAGGACCGTCCATGGAGAAATGGGAGCCTTGCTACGCTGATGGGTGGGATGTAAATTGCCAACAGCCACTCTGGAGAAGTGTACGGTGTGTTCTGAAACATCTAAAAAACACAGGTTTGAGAGCATAGGGCACTTCCACTCATGGGCATATAAATTGGGAAAACTGAAAATCAGCAAGACACAGGCACCCCAAAGTTTAGGGCTGCTCTGTTGACAAGAACCCCCACTTCATTACACCTTAAATATCCTAGGAAAGAGAAAAATGGATAAAGAAGTTGTGGTCCTCATGTACAATGGAATATCACTCAGCCATGAAATCAACGTCATAAGGCTAGTAGCAGCACGATGAGTGGATTTAGGTACGACGATTCTAAGTGAAATAAGTCACACAGAAAAAGACACTTATCCTAAGATATCACTTCTAGAGGGAATGTAAAAACCGCTACACTTGAACTGAATTGCAAAACAGAACAGAGTCACATGTTTAGGAAACACACTATGGCTGCTGAACGGGAAAGGTGAGGTGGGGTGATGCATAAAACAAGGGTTTCAAATTAGCTCAGATACCGTTCCATAAACCCAATATGTAATAGACAAGACCTATTCCTTGCTCACTGAACTGGACTCAACACCCCCTATTCACCGCAAAAGAATATATCTGACTATTAAGAATCTTCAAACCTATGTATTGATATCTCTCTGTAAGTGAGTCAAGGGGGTGTAAAGCGGCATAAACACAGCCGTGAAAAGCAGCTAAACCCCATTATAAAAATACATTACTTTTAAAAACCCGTGAAACAAAGACAGTGAAAGAGAGAGAAATTCTTACAAAATTCGTTCAGGGGCTGTGATGCAACCTGGATTGACCATATCTAGACCCACAGCTGATTGAGACATAAGGGTGGACACTCTTGGGGCTGAGAGGTTCGGTGAGGTTGGGTGAGCCAACGCAGACCCTTTCAAGTAATACTGCATGGTACCCATCCCATGGGTCCCAAATCTCCAGGTTCAAGGGCGTCTTCCTACAACGAAAACATGCATTGGAAACCCAGAAGATGGTACACCGTGTGATCGGGAAAGGTTTCTAAAACGCACCTCATTTCTCATCTCCTTTGCTCGGGTTCGCCATTCCAGCCGATTTACTAGCCATCTCCCTCCTTGGAGAAACAGCACGTTTAACCTCCTGTTCCGTACAGGTTGCAATTTGTCCTGAGGATGAACGGGAAGAGGGGGAACCAATGAGAGACTAGCTCTAGGTGTTGGGACAGGCACAAGTCACTCTATTTTCCCATCAGGAAGAAGAATTAAGCACAAGCTCAGCCTGCCCCCCAGAACCAGTAGAGGGCCTGAAGCAATCCTGCGCTTTTGCAGCCAGCTCCCAAAAAAGCGAGTTGAAAAATGGAGCTAAGGGGCCCTGCAATTCACAAACCTGCAGAGTTTTAAATGATACCTCTCGTCCACAAATATATTAAGGGAAGGCAATGAAGAGTCTTTGAAAGCAAGGCAGAATTGCAGGAAACAGATTTCAGGAGGTAGATTCGAATCGCCTTGAAAGCACATGAAAAGCGGCAAAACGTGGACAATGATGCCCTTGGCCAAAAAGGGCGTATGCGTTTTTTCCTGAATATATCCAGGAAAAAACGCATACGCCCGTTTTGGCCAACCAAGCAACCTGGAAAGGCAAATCAGCGCTCCAAAGAAGTCTCGCTTCCCAGCGGGAAAAGGGCCATGCGGAAAAAAGTGTCCAAACCAGAAATGCAGGAACGGCCATGGAGAAATGGGAGCCTTGCTACGCTGATGGGTCCGATGTAAATTGCCAACAGCCCCTCTGGAGAAGTGTACGGTGTGTTCTGAAACATCTAAAAAACACAGCTTGGAGAGCATAGGGCACTTCCACTCATGGGCGTTTAAATTGGGAAAACTAAAAATCAGCAAGACACAGGCACCCCAAAGTTGAGGGCTGCTCTGTTGACAAGAACCCCCACTTCATTACACCTTAAATATCCTAGGAAAGAGAAAAATGGATAAAGAAGTTGTGGTCCTCATGTACAATGGAATATCACTCAGCCATGAATTCAACGTCATAAGGCTAGTAGCAGCACGATGAGTGGATTTAGGTACGACGATTCTAAGTGAAATAAGTCACACAGAAAAAGACACTTATCCTAAGATATCACTTCTAGAGGGAATGTAAAAACCGCTACACTTGAACTGAATTGCAAAACAGAACAGAGTCACACGTTTAGGAAACACACTATGGCTGCTGAACGGGAAAGGTGAGGTGGGGTGATGCATAAAACAAGGGTTTCAAATTAGCTCAGATACCGTTCCATAAACCCAATATGTAATAGACAAGACCTATTCCTTGCTCACTGAACTGGACTCAACACCCCCTATTCACCGCACAAGAATATATCTGACTAGTAAGAATCTTCAAACCTATGTATTGATATCTCTCTGGAAGTGAGTCAAGGGGGTGTAAAGCGGCATAAACACAGCCGTGAAAAGCAGCTAAACCCCATTATAAAAATAAATTACTTTTAAAAACCCGTGAAACAAAGACAGTGAAAGAGAGAGAAATTCTTACAAAATTCGTTCAGGGGCTGTGATGCAACCTGTATTGACCATATCTAGACCCACAGCTGATTGAGACATAAGGGTGGACACTCTTGGGGCTGAGAGGTTCGGTGAGGTTGGGTGAGCCAGCACAGACACTTTCAAGTAATACTGCATGGTACCCATCCCATGGGTCCCAAATCTCCAGGTTCAAGGGCATCTTCCTACATCGAAAACAGGCATGAGAAACCCAGAAGATGATACACCGTGTGATCGGGAAAGGTTTCTAAAACGCACCTCATTTCTCATCTCCTTTGCTCGGGTTCGCCCTTCCAGCCGATTTACTAGCCATCTCCCTCCTTGGAGAATCAGCACCTTTAACCTCCTGTTTCGTACAGGGTGCAATTTGTCCTGAGGATGAACGGGAAGAGGGGGAACCAATGAGAGACTAGCTCTAGGTGTTGGGACAGGCACAGGTCACTCTATTTTCCCATCAGGAAGAAGAATTAAGCACAAGCTCAGCCTGCCCCCCAGAACCAGAAGAGGGCCTGAAGCAATCCTGCGCTTTTGCGGCCAGCTCCCAAAAAAGCGAGTTGAAAAATGGAGCTCAGGGGCCCTGCAATTCACAAACCTGCAGAGTTTTAAATGATACCTCTCGTCCACAAATATATTAAGGGAAGGCAACGAAGAGGCTTTGAAAGCAAGGCAGAATTGCAGGAAACAGATTTCAGGAGGTAGATTCGAATCGCCTTGAAAGCACATGAAAAGCGGCAAAACGTGGACAATGATGCCCTTGGCCAAAACGGGCGTATGCGTTTGTTCCTGAATATATTCAGGAAAAAACGCATACGCCCGTTTTGGCCAACCAAGCAACCTGGAAAGGCAAATCAGCGCTCCAAAGAAGTCTCGCTTCCCAGCGGGAAAAGGGCCATGCGGAAAAAATTGTCCAAAGCAGAAATGCAGGACCGGCCATGGAGAAATGGGAGCCTTGCTACGCTGATGGGTGGGATGTAAATTGCCAACAACCACTCTGGAGAAGTGTACGGTGTGTTCTGAAACATCTAAAAAACACAGGTTTGAGAGCATAGGGCACTTCCACTCATGGGCATATAAATTGGGAAAACTAAAAATCAGCAAGACACAGGCACCCCAAAGTTTAGGGCTGCTCTGTTGACAAGAACCCCCACTTCATTACACCTTAAATATCCTAGGAAAGAGAAAAATGGATAAAGAAGTTGTGGTCCTCATGTACAATGGAATATCACTCAGCCATGAAATCAACGTCATAAGGCTAGTAGCAGCACGATGAGTGGATTTAGGTACGACGATTCTAAGTGAAATAAGTCACACAGAAAAAGACACTTATCCTAAGATATCACTTCTAGAGGGAATGTAAAAACCGCTACACTTGAACTGAATTGCAAAACAGAACAGAGTCACACGTTTAGGAAACACACTATGGCTGCTGAATGGGAAAGGTGAGGTGGGGTGATGCATAAAACAAGGGTTTCAAATTAGCTCAGATACCGTTCCATAAACCCAATATGTAAGAGACAAGACCTATTCCTTTTTCAGTGAACTGGACTCAACACCCCCTATTCACCGCAAAAGAATATATCTGACTATTAAGAATCTTCAAACCTATGTATTGATATCTCTCTGTAAGTGAGTCAAGGGGGTGTAAAGCGGCATAAACACAGCCGTGAAAAGCAGTTAAACCCCATTATAAAAATAAATTACTTTTCAAAACGCGTGAAACAAAGACAGTGAAAGAGAGAGAAATTCTTACAAAATTCGTTCAACGGCTGTGATGCAACCTGGATTGACCATATCTAGACCCACAGCTGATTGAGACATAAGGGTGGACACTCTTGGGGCTGAGAGGTTCGGTGAGGTTGGGTGAGCCAACGCAGACCCTTTCAAGTAATACTGCATGGTACCCATCCCATGGGTCCCAAATCTCCAGGTTCAAGGGCATCTTCCTACATCGAAAACAGGCATGAGAAACCCAGAAGATGGTACACCGTGTGATCGGGAAAGGTTTCTAAAACGCACCTCATTTCTCATCTCCTTTGCTCGGGTTCGCCCTTCCAGCCGATTTACTAGCCATCTCCCTCCTTGGAGAATCAGCACCTTTAACCTCCTGTTTCGTACAGGGTGCAATTTGTCCTGAGGATGAACGGGAAGAGGGGGAACCAATGAGAGACTAGCTCTAGGTGTTGGGACAGGCACAGGTCACTCTATTTTCCCATCAGGAAGAAGAATTAAGCACAAGCTCAGCCTGCCCCCCAGAACCGGAAGAGGGCCTGAAGCAATCCTGCGCTTTTGCGGCCAGCTCCCAAAAAAGCGAGTTGAAAAATTGAGCTCAGGGTCACTGCAATTCACAAACCTGCAGAGTTTTAAATGATACCTCTCGTCCACAAATATATTAAGGGAAGGCAACGAAGAGGCTTTGAAAGCAAGGCAGAATTGCAGGAAACAGATTTCAGGAGGTAGATTCGAATCACCTTGAAAGCACATGAAAAGCGGCAAAACGTGGACAATGATGCCCTTGGCCAAAAAGGGCGTATGCGTTTTTTCCTGAATATATTCAGGAAAAAACTCATAAGCCCGTTTTGGCCAACCAAGCAACCTGGAAAGGCAAATCAGCGCTCCAAAGAAGTCTCGCTTCCCAGCGGGAAAAGGGCCATGCGGAAAAAAGTGTCCAAAGCAGAAATGCAGGACCGGCCATGGAGAAATGGGAGCCTTGTTACGCTGATGGGAGGGATGTAAATTGCCAACAGCCACTCTGGAGAAGTGTACGGTGTGTTCTGAAACATCTAAAAAACACAGCTTGGAGAGCATAGGGCACTTCCACTCATGGGCGTATAAATTGGGAAAACTAAAAATCAGCAAGACACAGGCACCCCAAAGTTGAGGGCTGCTCTGTTGACAAGAACCCCCACTTCATTACACCTTAAATATCCTAGGAAAGAGAAAAATGGATAAAGAAGTTGTGGTCCTCATGTACAATGGAATATCACTCAGCCATGAATTCAACGTCATAAGGCTAGTAGCAGCACGATGAGTGGATTTAGGTACGACGATTCTAAGTGAAATAAGTCACACAGAAAAAGACACTTATCCTAAGATATCACTTCTAGAGGGAATGTAAAAACCGCTACACTTGAAGTGAATTGCAAAACAGAACAGAGTCACACGTTTAGGAAACACACTATGGCTGCTGAACGGGAAAGGTGAGGTGGGGTGATGCATAAAACAAGGGTTTCAAATTAGCTCCGATACCGTTCCATAAACCCAATATGTAAGAGACAAGACCTATTCCTTTTTCAGTGAACTGGACTCAACACCCCCTATTCACCGCACAAGAATATATCTGACTAGTAAGAATCTTCAAACCTATGTATTGATATCTCTCTGTAAGTGAGTCAAGGGCTTGTAAAGCGGCATAAACACAGCCGTGAAAAGCAGCTAAACCCCATTATAAAAATAAATTACTTTTCAAAACCCGTGAAACAAAGACAGTGAAAGAGAGAGAAATTCTTTCAAAATTCGTTCAGGGGCTGTGATGCAACCTGGATTGACCATATCTAGACCCACAGCTGATTGAGACATAAGGGTGGACACTCTTGGGGCTGAGAGGTTCGGTGAGGTTGGGTGAGCCAACGCAGACCCTTTCAAGTAATACTGCATGGTACCCATCCCATGGGTCCCAAATCTCCAGGTTCAAGGGCATCTTCCTACATCGAAAACAGGCATGAGAAACCCAGAAGATGGTACACCGTGTGATCGGGAAAGGTTTCTAAAACGCACCTCATTTCTCATCTCCTTTGCTCGGGTTCGCCATTCTAGCCGATTTACTAGCCATCTCCCTCCTTGGAGAATCAGCACCTTTAACCTCCTGTTCCGTACAGGTTGCAATTTGTCCTGAGGATGAACGGGAAGAGGGGCAACCAATGAGAGACTAGCTCTAGGTGTTGGGACAGGCACAGGTCACTCTATTTTCCCATCAGGAAGAAGAATTAAACACAAGCTCAGCCTGCCCCCCAGAACCAGAAGAGGGCCTGAAGCAATCCTGCGCTTTTGCGGCCAGCTCCCAAAAAAGCGAGTTGAAAAATGGAGCTCAGGGGCACTGCAATTCACAAACCTGCAGAGTTTTAAATGATACCTCTCGTCCACAAATATATTAAGGGAAGGCAACGAAGAGGCTTTGAAAGCAAGGCAGAATTGCAGGAAACAGATTTCAGGAGGTAGATTCGAATCGCCTTGAAAGCACATGAAAAGCGGCAAAACGTGGACAATGATGCCCTTGGCCAAAAAGGGCGTATGCGTTTTTTCCTGAATATATTCAGGAAAAAACGCATACGCCCTTTTTGGCCAACCAAGCAACCTGGAAAGGCAAATCAGCGCTCCAAAGAAGTCTGGCTTCCCAGCGGGCAAAAGGGCCATGCGGAAAAAAGTGTCCAAACCAGAAATGCAGGACCGGCCATGGAGAAATGGGAGCCTTGCTACGTTGATGGGTGGGATGTAAATTGCCAACAGCCACTCTGGAGAAGTGTACGGTGTGTTCTGAAACATCTAAAAAACACAGGTTTGAGAGCATAGGGCACTTCCACTCATGGGCATATAAATTGGGAAAACTAAAAATCAGCAAGACACAGGCACCCCAAAGTTTAGGGCTGCTCTGTTGACAAGAAACCCCATTTCATTACATCTTAAATATCCTAGGAAAGAGAAAAATGGATAAAGAAGTTGTGGTCCTCATGTACAATGGAATATCACTCAGCCATGAAATCAACGTCATAAGGCTAGTAGCAGCACGATGAGTGGATTTAGGTACGACGATTCTAAGTGAAATAAGTCACACAGAAAAAGACACTTATCCTAAGATATCACTTCTAGAGGGAATGTAAAAACCGCTACACTTGAACTGAATTGCAAAACAGAACAGAGTCACATGTTTAGGAAACACACTATGGCTGCTGAACGGGAAAGGTGAGGTGGGGTGATGCATAAAACAAGGGTTTCAAATTAGCTCAGATACCGTTCCATAAACCCAATATGTAAGAGACAAGACCTATTCCTTTTTCAGTGAACTGGACTCAACACCCCCTATTCACCGCACAAGAATATATCTGACTAGTAAGAATCTTCAAACCTATGTATTGATATCTCTCTGTAAGTGAGTCAAGGGGGTGTAAAGCGGCATAAACACAGCCGTGAAAAGCAGCTAAACCCCATTATAAAAATAAATTACTTTTCAAAACCCGTGAAACAAAGACAGTGAAAGAGAGAGAAATTCTTACAAAATTCGTTCAGGAGCTGTGATGCAACCTGGATTGACCATATCTAGACCCACAGCTGATTGAGACATAAGGGTGGACACTCTTGGGGCTGAGAGTTTCGGTGAGGTTGGGTGAGCCAACGCAGACCCTTTCAAGTAATACTGCATGGTACCCATCCCATGGGTCCCAAATCTCCAGGTTCAAGGGCATCTTCCTACATCGAAAACAGGCATGAGAAACCCAGAAGATGGTACACCGTGTGATCGGGAAAGGTTTCTAAAACGCACCTCATTTCTCATCTCCTTTGCTCGGGTTCGCCCTTCCAGCCGATTTACTAGCCATCTCCCTCCTTGGAGAATCAGCACCTTTAACCTCCTGTTTCGTACAGGTTGCAATTTGTCCTGAGGATGAACGGGAATAGGGGGAACCAATGAGAGACTAGCTCTAGGTGTTGGGACAGGCACAGGTCACTCTATTTTCCCATCAGGAAGAAGAATTAAGCACAAGCTCAGCCTGCCCCCCAGAACCAGAAGAGGGCCTGAAGCAATCCTGCGCTTTTGCGGCCAGCTCCCAAAAAAGCGAGTTGAAAAATGGAGCTCAGGGGCACTGCAATTCACAAACCTGCAGAGTTTTAAATGATACCTCTCGTCCACAAATATATTAAGGGAAGGCAACGAAGAGGCTTTGAAAGCAAGGCAGAATTGCAGGAAACAGATTTCAGGAGGTAGATTCGAATCGTCTTGAAAGCACATGAAAAGCGGCAAAACGTGGACAATGATGCCCTAGGCCAAAACGGGCGTATGCGTTTTTTCCTGAATATATTCAGGAAAAAACGCATACGCCCGTTTTGGCCAACCAAGCAACCTGGAAAGGCAAATCAGCGCTCCAAAGAAGTCTCGCTTCCCAGCGGGAAAAGGGCCATGCGGAAAAAAGTGTCCAAAGCAGAAATGCAGGACCGGCCATGGAGAAATGGGAGCCTTGCTACGCTGATGGGTGGGATGTAAATTGCCAACAGCCACTCTGGAGAAGTGTACGGTGTGTTCTGAAACATCTAAAAAACACAGCTTGGAGAGCATAGGGCACTTCCACTCATGGGCCTATAAATTGGGAAAACTAAAAATCAGCAAGACACAGGCACCCCAAAGTTTAGGGCTGCTCTGTTGACAAGAACCCCCACTTCATTACACCGTAAATATCCTAGGAAAGAGAAAAATGGATAAAGAAGTTGTGGTCCTCATGTACAATGGAATATCACTCAGCCATGAAATCAACGTCATAAGGCTAGTAGCAGCACGATGAGTGGATTTAGGTACGACGATTCTAAGTGAAATAAGTCACACAGAAAAAGACACTTATCCTAAGATATCACTTCTAGAGGGAATGTAAAAACCGCTACACTTGAACTGAATTGTAAAACAGAACAGAGTCACACGTTTAGGAAACACACTATGGCTGCTGAACGGGAAAGGTGAGGTGGGGTGATGCATAAAACAAGGGTTTCAAATTAGCTCCGATACCGTTCCATAAACCCAATATGTAAGAGACAAGACCTATTCCTTTTTCAGTGAACTGGACTCAACACCCCCTATTCACCGCACAAGAATATATCTGACTAGTAAGAATCTTCAAACCTATGTATTGATATCTCTCTGGAAGTGAGTCAAGGGGGTGTAAAGCGGCATAAACACAGCCGTGAAAAGCAGCTAAACCCCATTATAAAAATAAATTACTTTTCAAAACCCGTGAAACAAAGACAGTGAAAGAGAGAGAAATTCTTCCAAAATTCGTTCAGGGGCTGTGATGCAACCTGGATTGACCATATCTAGACCCACAGCTGATTGAGACATAAGGGTGGACACTCTTGGGGCTGAGAGGTTCGGTGAGGTTGGGTGAGCCAACGCAGACCCTTTCAAGTAATACTGCATGGTACCCATCCCATGGGTCCCAAATCTCCAGGTTCAAGGGCATCTTCCTACATCGAAAACAGGCATGAGAAACCCAGAAGATGGTACACCGTGTGATCGGGAAAGGTTTCTAAAACGCACCTCATTTCTCATCTCCTTTGCTCGGGTTCGCCCTTCCAGCCGATTTACTAGCCATCTCCCTCCTTGGAGAATCAGCACCTTTAACCTCCTGTTTCGTACAGGTTGCAATTTGTCCTGAGGATGAACGGGAAGAGGGGGAACCAATGAGAGACTAGCTCTAGGTGTTGGGACAGGCACAGGTCACTCTATTTTCCCATCAGGAAGAAGAATTAAGCACAAGCTCAGCCTGCCCCCCAGAACAAGAAGAGGGCCTGAAGCAATCCTGCGCTTTTGCGGCCAGCTCCCAAAAAAGCGAGTTGAAAAATGGAGCTCAGGGGCACTGCAATTCACAAACCTGCAGAGTTTTAAATGATACCTCTCGTCCACAAATATATTAAGGGAAGGCAACGAAGAGGCTTTGAAAGCAAGGCAGAATTGCAGGAAACAGATTTCAGGAGGTAGATTCGAATCGTCTTGAAAGCACATGAAAAGCGGCAAAACGTGGACAATGATGCCCTTGGCCAAAACGGGCGTATGCGTTTTTTCCTGAATATATTCAGGAAAAAACGCATACGCCCGTTTTGGCCAACCAAGCAACCTGGAAAGGCAAATCAGCGCTCCAAAGAAGTCTCGCTTCCCAGCGGGAAAAGGGCCATGCGGAAAAAAGTGTCCAAAGCAGAAATGCAGGACCGGCCATGGAGAAATGGGAGCCTTGCTACGCTGATGGGTGGGATGTAAATTGCCAACAGCCACTCTGGAGAAGTGTACGGTGTGTTCTGAAACATCTAAAAAACACAGCTTGGAGAGCATAGGGCACTTCCACTCATGGGCGTATAAATTGGGAAAAGTAAAAATCAGCAAGACACAGGCACCCCAAAGTTTAGGGCTGCTCTGTTGACAAGAACCCCCACTTCATTACACCGTAAATATCCTAGGAAAGAGAAAAATGGATAAAGAAGTTGTGGTCCTCATGTACAATGGAATATCACTCAGCCATGAAATCAACGTCATAAGGCTAGTAGCAGCACGATGAGTGGATTTAGGTACGACGATTCTAAGTGAAATAAGTCACACAGAAAAAGACACTTATCCTAAGATATCACTTCTAGAGGGAATGTAAAAACCGCTACACTTGAACTGAATTGCAAAACAGAACAGAGTCACACGTTTAGGAAACACACTATGGCTGCTGAACGGGAAAGGTGAGGTGGGGTGATGCATAAAACAAGGGTTTCAAATTAGCTCCGATACCGTTCCATAAACCCAATATGTAAGAGACAAGACCTATTCCTTTTTCAGTGAACTGGACTCAACACCCCCTATTCACCGCACAAGAATATATCTGACTAGTAAGAATCTTCAAACCTATGTATTGATATCTCTCTGTAAGTGAGTCAAGGGGGTGTAAAGCGGCATAAACACAGCCGTGAAAAGCAGCTAAACCCCATTATAAAAATAAATTACTTTAAAAAACACGTGAAACAAAGACAGTGAAAGAGAGAGAAATTCTTACAAAATTCGTTCAGGGGCTGTGATGCAACCTGGATTGACAATATCTAGACCCACAGCTGATTGAGACATAAGGGTGGACACTCTTGGGGCTGAGAGGTTCGGTGAGGTTGGGTGAGCCAACGCAGACCCTTTCAAGTAATACTGCATGGTACCCATCCCATGGGTCCCAAATCTCCAGGTTCAAGGGCATCTTCCTACATCGAAAACAGGCATGAGAAACCCAGAAGATGGTACACCGTGTGATCGGGAAAGGTTTCTAAAACGCACCTCATTTCTCATCTCCTTTGCTCGGTTTCGGCATTCCAGCCGATTTACTAGCCATCTCCCTCCTTGGAGAATCAGCACCTTTAACCTCCTGTTCCGTACAGCGTGCAATTTGTCCTGAGGATGAACGGGAAGAGGGGGAACCAATGAGAGACTAGCTCTAGGTGTTGGGACAGGCACAGGTCACTCTATTTTCCCATCAGGAAGAAGAATTAATCACAAGCTCAGCCTGCCCCCCAGAACCAGAAGAGGGCCTGAAGCAATCCTGCGCTTTTGCGGCCAGCTCCCAAAAAAGCGAGTTAAAAAATGGAGCTCAGGGGCACTGCAATTCACAAAAATGCAGAGTCTTAAATGATACCTCTCGTCCACAAATATATTAAGGGAAGGCAACGAAGAGTCTTTGAAAGCAAGGCAGAATTGCAGGAAACAGATTTCAGGAGGTAGATTCGAATCGCCTTGAAAGCACATGAAAAGCGGCCAAACGTGGACAATGATGCCCTTGGCCAAAAAGGGCGTATGCGTTTTTCCTGAATATATTCAGGAAAAAACGCATACGCCCTTTTTGGCCAACCAAGCAACCTGGAAAGGCAAATCAGCGCTCCAAAGAAGTCTCGCTTCCCAGCGGGCAAAAGGGCCATGCGGAAAATAGGATCTAAACCAGAAATGCAGGACCGGCCATGGAGAAATGGGAGCCTTGCTACGCTGATGGGTGGGATGTAAATTGCCAACAGCCACTCTGGAGAAGTGTACGGTGTGTTCTGAAACATCTAAAAAACACAGCTTGGAGAGCATAGGGCACTTCCACTCATGGGCGTATAAATTGGGAAAA
Source organism: Balaenoptera acutorostrata (assembly GCF_949987535.1). NCBI lineage: Eukaryota > Metazoa > Chordata > Mammalia > Artiodactyla > Balaenopteridae > Balaenoptera > Balaenoptera acutorostrata. Next base: position 211,445 of record NW_026645829.1, read on the forward strand.
CTAAAAATCAGCAAGACACAGGCACCCCAAAGTTTAGGGCTGCTCTGTTGACAAGAACCCCCACTTCATTACACCTTAAATATCCTAGGAAAGAGAAAAATGGATAAAGAAGTTGTGGTCCTCATGTACAATGGAATATCACTCAGCCATGAAATCAACGTCATAAGGCTAGTAGCAGCACGATGAGTGGATTTAGGTACGACGATTCTAAGTGAAATAAGTCACACAGAAAAAGACACTTATCCTAAGATATCACTTATATAGGGAATGTAAAAACCGCTACACTTGAACTGAATTGCAAAACAGAACAGAGTCACACGTTTAGGAAACACACTATGGCTGCTGAACGGGAAAGGTGAGGTGGGGTGATGCATAAATCAAAGGTTTCAAATTATCTCAGATACCGTTCCATAAACCCAATATGTAGTAGACAAGACCTACTCCTTGCTCAGTGAACTGGACTCAACACCCCCTATTCACCGCACAAGAATATATCTGACTAGTAAGAATCTTCAAACCTATGTATTGATATCTCTCTGTAAGTGAGTCAAGGGGGTGTAAAGCGGCATAAACACAGCCGTGAAAAGCAGCTAAACCCCATTATAAAAATAAATTACTTTTAAAACCCAGTGAAACAAAGACAGTGAAAGAGAGAGAAATTCTTACAAAATTCGTTCAGGGGCTGTGATGCAACCTGGATTGACCATATCTAGACCCACAGCTGATTGAGACATAAGGGTGGACACTCTTGGGGCTGAGAGGTTCGGTGAGGTTGGGTGAGCCAACGCAGACCCTTTCAAGTAATACTGCATGGTACCCATCCCTTGGGTCTCAAATCTCCAGGTTCAAGGGCATCTTCCTACATCGAAAAAAGGCATGAGAAACCCAGAAGATGGTACACCGTGTGATTGGGAAATGTTTCTAAAACGCACTTCATTTCTCATCTCCTTTGCTCGGCTTCACCCTTCCAGCCGATTTACTAGCCATCTCCCTCCTTGGAGAATCAGCACCTTTAACCTCCTGTTCCGTACATGTTGCAATTTGTCCTGAGGATGAACGGGAAGAGGGGGAACCAATGAGAGACTAGCTCTAGGTGTTGGGACAGGCACAGGTCACTCTATTTTCCCATCAGGAAGAAGAATTAAGCACAAGCTCAGCCTGCCCCCCAGAAGCAGAAGAGGGCCTGAAGCAATCCTGCGCTTTTGCGGCCAGCTCCCAACAAAGCGAGTTGAAAAATGGAGCTCAGGGGCACTGCAATTCACAAACCTGCAGAGTTTTAAATGATACCTCTCGTCCACAAATATATTAAGGGAAGGCAACAAAGAGGCTTTGAAAGCAAGGCAGAATTGAAGGAAACAGATTTCAGGAGGTAGATTCGAATCGCCTTGAAAGCACATGAAAAGCGGCAAAACGTGGACAATGATGCCCTTGGCCATAAAGGGCGTATGCGTTTTTTCCTGAATATATTCAGGAAAAAACGCATACGCCCTTTTTGGCCAACCAAGCAACCTGGAAAGGCAAATCATCGCTCCAAAGAAGTCTCGCTTCCCAGCGGGCAAAAGGGCCATGCGGAAAAAAGTGTCCAAAGCAGAAATGCAGGACCGGCCATGGAGAAATGGGAGCCTTGCTACGCTGATGGGTGGGATGTAAATTGCCCACAGCCACTCTGGAGAAGTGTACGGTGTGTTCCGAAACATCTAAAAAACACAGCTTGGAGAGCATAGGGCACTTCCACTCATGGGCGTATAAATTGGGAAAACTAAAAATCAGCAAGACACAGGCACCCCAAAGTTTCGGGCTGCTCTGTTGACAAGAACCCCCGCTTCATTACACCTTAAATATCCTAGGAAAGAGAAAAATGGATAAAGAAGTTGTGGTCCTCATGTACAATGGAATATCACTCAGCCATGAAATCAACGTCATAAGGCTAGTAGCAGCACGATGAGTGGATTTAGGTACGACGATTCTAAGTGAAATAAGTCACACAGAAAAAGACACTTATCCTAAGATATCACTTCTAGAGGGAATGTAAAAACCGCTACACTTGAAGTGAATTGCAAAACAGAACAGAGTCACACGTTTAGGAAACACACTATGGCTGCTGAACGGGAAAGGTGAGGTGGGGTGATGCATAAAACAAGGGTTTCAAATTAGCTCAGATACCGTTCCATAAACCCAATATGTAATAGACAAGACCTATTCCTTGCTCAGTGAACTGGACTCAACACCCCCTATTCACCGCACAAGAATATATCTGACTAGTAAGAATCTTCAAACCTATGTATTGATATCTCTCTGTAAGTGAGTCAAGGGGGTGTAAAGCGGCATAAACACAGCCGTGAAAAGCAGCTAAACCCCATTATAAAAATAAATTACTTTAAAAAACACGTGAAACAAAGACAGTGAAAGAGAGAGAAATTCTTACAAAATTCGTTCAGGGGCTGTGATGCAACCTGGATTGACAATATCTAGACCCACAGCTGATTGAGACATAAGGGTGGACACTCTTGGGGCTGAGAGGTTCGGTGAGGTTGGGTGAGCCAACGCAGACCCTTTCAAGTAATACTGCATGGTACCCATCCCATGGGTCCCAAATCTCCAGGTTCAAGGGCATCTTCCTACATCGAAAACAGGCATGAGAAACCCAGAAGATGGTACACCGTGTGATCGGGAAAGGTTTCTAAAACGCACCTCATTTCTCATCTCCTTTGCTCGGTTTCGGCATTCCAGCCGATTTACTAGCCATCTCCCTCCTTGGAGAATCAGCACCTTTAACCTCCTGTTCCGTACAGGGTGCAATTTGTCCTGAGGATGAACGGGAAGAGGGGGAACCAATGAGAGACTAGCTCTAGGTGTTGGGACAGGCACAGGTCACTCTATTTTCCCATCAGGAAGAAGAATTAATCACAAGCTCAGCCTGCCCCCCAGAACCAGAAGAGGGCCTGAAGCAATCCTGCGCTTTTGCGGCCAGCTCCCAAAAAAGCGAGTTAAAAAATGGAGCTCAGGGGCACTGCAATTCACAAAAATGCAGAGTCTTAAATGATACCTCTCGTCCACAAATATATTAAGGGAAGGCAACGAAGAGTCTTTGAAAGCAAGGCAGAATTGCAGGAAACAGATTTCAGGAGGTAGATTCGAATCGCCTTGAAAGCACATGAAAAGCGGCCAAACGTGGACAATGATGCCCTTGGCCAAAAAGGGCGTATGCGTTTTTTCCTGAATATATTCAGGAAAAAACGCATACGCCCTTTTTGGCCAACCAAGCAACCTGGAAAGGCAAATCAGCGCTCCAAAGAAGTCTCGCTTCCCAGCGGGCAAAAGGGCCATGCGGAAAATAGGATCTAAACCAGAAATGCAGGACCGGCCATGGAGAAATGGGAGCCTTGCTACGCTGATGGGTGGGATGTAAATTGCCAACAGCCACTCTGGAGAAGTGTACGGTGTGTTCTGAAACATCTAAAAAACACAGCTTGGAGAGCATAGGGCACTTCCACTCATGGGCGTATAAATTGGGAAAACTAAAAATCAGCAAGACACAGGCACCCCAAAGTTTAGGGCTGCTCTGTTGACAAGAACCCCCACTTCATTACACCTTAAATATCCTAGGAAAGAGAAAAATGGATAAAGAAGTTGTGGTCCTCATGTACAATGGAATATCACTCAGCCATGAAATCAACGTCATAAGGCTAGTAGCAGCACGATGAGTGGATTTAGGTACGACGATTCTAAGTGAAATAAGTCACACAGAAAAAGACACTTATCCTAAGATATCACTTATATAGGGAATGTAAAAACCGCTACACTTGAACTGAATTGCAAAACAGAACAGAGTCACACGTTTAGGAAACACACTATGGCTGCTGAACGGGAAAGGTGAGGTGGGGTGATGCATAAATCAAAGGTTTCAAATTATCTCAGATACCGTTCCATAAACCCAATATGTAGTAGACAAGACCTACTCCTTGCTCAGTGAACTGGACTCAACACCCCCTATTCACCGCACAAGAATATATCTGACTAGTAAGAATCTTCAAACCTATGTATTGATATCTCTCTGTAAGTGAGTCAAGGGGGTGTAAAGCGGCATAAACACAGCCGTGAAAAGCAGCTAAACCCCATTATAAAAATAAATTACTTTTAAAACCCAGTGAAACAAAGACAGTGAAAGAGAGAGAAATTCTTACAAAATTCGTTCAGGGGCTGTGATGCAACCTGGATTGACCATATCTAGACCCACAGCTGATTGAGACATAAGGGTGGACACTCTTGGGGCTGAGAGGTTCGGTGAGGTTGGGTGAGCCAACGCAGACCCTTTCAAGTAATACTGCATGGTACCCATCCCTTGGGTCTCAAATCTCCAGGTTCAAGGGCATCTTCCTACATCGAAAAAAGGCATGAGAAACCCAGAAGATGGTACACCGTGTGATTGGGAAATGTTTCTAAAACGCACTTCATTTCTCATCTCCTTTGCTCGGCTTCACCCTTCCAGCCGATTTACTAGCCATCTCCCTCCTTGGAGAATCAGCACCTTTAACCTCCTGTTCCGTACAGGTTGCAATTTGTCCTGAGGATGAACGGGAAGAGGGGGAACCAATGAGAGACTAGCTCTAGGTGTTGGGACAGGCACAGGTCACTCTATTTTCCCATCAGGAAGAAGAATTAAGCACAAGCTCAGCCTGCCCCCCAGAAGCAGAAGAGGGCCTGAAGCAATCCTGCGCTTTTGCGGCCAGCTCCCAACAAAGCGAGTTGAAAAATGGAGCTCAGGGGCACTGCAATTCACAAACCTGCAGAGTTTTAAATGATACCTCTCGTCCACAAATATATTAAGGGAAGGCAACAAAGAGGCTTTGAAAGCAAGGCAGAATTGAAGGAAACAGATTTCAGGAGGTAGATTCGAATCGCCTTGAAAGCACATGAAAAGCGGCAAAACGTGGACAATGATGCCCTTGGCCATAAAGGGCGTATGCGTTTTTTCCTGAATATATTCAGGAAAAAACGCATACGCCCTTTTTGGCCAACCAAGCAACCTGGAAAGGCAAATCATCGCTCCAAAGAAGTCTCGCTTCCCAGCGGGCAAAAGGGCCATGCGGAAAAAAGTGTCCAAAGCAGAAATGCAGGACCGGCCATGGAGAAATGGGAGCCTTGCTACGCTGATGGGTGGGATGTAAATTGCCCACAGCCACTCTGGAGAAGTGTACGGTGTGTTCCGAAACATCTAAAAAACACAGCTTGGAGAGCATAGGGCACTTCCACTCATGGGCGTATAAATTGGGAAAACTAAAAATCAGCAAGACACAGGCACCCCAAAGTTTCGGGCTGCTCTGTTGACAAGAACCCCCGCTTCATTACACCTTAAATATCCTAGGAAAGAGAAAAATGGATAAAGAAGTTGTGGTCCTCATGTACAATGGAATATCACTCAGCCATGAAATCAACGTCATAAGGCTAGTAGCAGCACGATGAGTGGATTTAGGTACGACGATTCTAAGTGAAATAAGTCACACAGAAAAAGACACTTATCCTAAGATATCACTTCTAGAGGGAATGTAAAAACCGCTACACTTGAACTGAATTGCAAAACAGAACAGAGTCACACGTTTAGGAAACACACTATGGCTGCTGAACGGGAAAGGTGAGGTGGGGTGATGCATAAAACAAGGGTTTCAAATTAGCTCAGATACCGTTCCATAAACCCAATATGTAATAGACAAGACCTATTCCTTGCTCAGTGAACTGGACTCAACACCCCCTATTCACCGCACAAGAATATATCTGACTAGTAAGAATCTTCAAACCTATGTATTGATATCTCTCTGTAAGTGAGTCAAGGGGGTGTAAAGCGGCATAAACACAACCGTGAAAAGCAGCTAAACCCCATTATAAAAATAAATTACTTTTAAAACCCAGTGAAACATAGACAGTGAAAGAGAGAGAAATTCTTACAAAATTCGTTCAGGGGCTGTGATGCAACCTGGATTGACCATATCTAGACCCACAGCTGATTGAGACATAAGGGTGGACACTCTTGGGCCTGAGAGGTTCGGTGAGGTTGGGTGAGCCAATGCAGACCCTTTCAAGTAATACTGCATGGTACTCATCCCATGGGTCCCAAATCTCCAGGTTCAAGGGCATCTTCCTACATCGAAAACAGGCATGAGAAACCCAGAAGATGGTACACCGTGTGATCGGGAAAGGTTTCTAAAACACATCTCTTTTCTCATCTCCTTTGCTCGCGTTTGCCCTTCCAGCCGATTTACTAGCCATCTCCTTCCTTGGAGAATCAGCACCTTTAACCTCCTGTTCCGTACAGGTTGCAATTTGTCCTGAGGATGAACGGGAAGAGGGGGAACCAATGAGAGACTAGCTCTAGGTGTTGGGACAGGCACAGGTCACTCTATTTTCCCATCAGGAAGAAGAATTAAGCACAAGCTCAGCCTGCCCCCCAGAACCAGAATAGGGCCTGAAGCAATCCTGCGCTTTTGCGGCCAGCTCCCAAAAAAGCGAGTTGAAAAATGGAGCTCAGGGGCACTGCAATTCACAAACCTGCAGAGTTTTAAATGATACCTCTCGTCCACAAATATATTAAGGGAAGGCAACGAAGAGTCTTTGAAAGCAAGGCAGAATTGCAGGAAACAGATTTCAGGAGGTAGATTCGAATCGCCTTGAAAGAACATGAAAAGCGGCAAAACGTGGACAATGATGCCCTTGGCCAAAAAGGGCGTATGCGTTTTTTCCTGAATATATTCAGGAAAAAACGCATACGCCCTTTTTGGCCAACCAAGCAACCTGGAAAGGCAAATCATCGCTCCAAAGAAGTCTCGCTTCCCAGCGGGCAAAAGGGCCATGCCGAAAAAAGTGTCCAAAGCAGAAATGCAGGACCGGCCATGGAGAAATGGGAGCCTTGCTACGCTGATGGGTGGGATGTAAATTGCCAACAGCCACTCTGGAGAAGTGTATGGTGTGTTCTGAAACATCTAAAAAACACAGCTTGGAGAGCATAGGGCACTTCCACTCATGGGCGTATAAATTGGGAAAACTAAAAATCAGCAAGACACAGGCACCCCAAAGTTGAGGGCTGCTCTGTTGACAAGAACCCCCACTTCATTACACCTTAAATATCCTAGGAAAGAGAAAAATGGATAAAGAAGTTGTGGTCCTCATGTACAATGGAATATCACTCAGCCATGAAATCAACGTCATAAGGCTAGTAGCAGCACGATGAGTGGATTTAGGTACGACGATTCTAAGTGAAATAAGTCACACAGAAAAAGACACTTATCCTAAGATATCACTTCTAGAGGGAATGTAAAAACCGCTACACTTGAACTGAATTGCAAAACAGAACAGAGTCACACGTTTAGGAAACACACTATGGCTGCTGAACGGGAAAGGTGAGGTGGGGTGATGCATAAAACAAGGGTTTCAAATTAGCTCCGATACCGTTCCATAAACCCAATATGTAAGAGACAAGACCTATTCCTTTTTCAGTGAACTGGACTCAACACCCCCTATTCACCGCACAAGAATATATCTGACTAGTAAGAATCTTCAAACCTATGTATTGATATCTCTCTGTAAGTGAGTCAAGGGGGTGTAAAGCGGCATAAACACAGCCGTGAAAAGCAGCTAAACCCCATTATAAAAATAAATTACTTTTCAAAACCCGTGAAACAAAGACAGTGAAAGAGAGAGAAATTCTTACAAAATTCGTTCAGGGGCTGTGATGCAACCTGGATTGACCATATCTAGACCCACAGCTGATTGAGACATAAGGGTGGACACTCTTGGGGCTGAGAGGTTCGGTGAGGTTGGGTGAGCCAACGCAGACCCTTTCAAGTAATACTGCATGGTACCCATCCCATGGGTCCCAAATCTCCAGGTTCAAGGGCATCTTCCTACATCGAAAACAGGCATGAGAAACCCAGAAGATGGTACACCGTGTGATCGGGAAAGGTTTCTAAAACGCACCTCATTTCTCATCTCCTTTGCTCGGGTTCGCCATTCTAGCCGATTTACTAGCCATCTCCCTCCTTGGAGAATCAGCACCTTTAACCTCCTGTTCCGTACAGGTTGCAATTTGTCCTGAGGATGAACGGGAAGAGGGGCAACCAATGAGAGACTAGCTCTAGGTGTTGGGACAGGCACAGGTCACTCTATTTTCCCATCAGGAAGAAGAATTAAACACAAGCTCAGCCTGCCCCCCAGAACCAGAAGAGGGCCTGAAGCAATCCTGCGCTTTTGCGGCCAGCTCCCAAAAAAGCAATTTGAAAAATGGAGCTCAGGGGCCCTGCAATTCACAAACCTGCAGAGTTTTAAATGATACCTTTCGTCCACAAATATATTAAGGGAAGGCAACGAAGAGGCTTTGAAAGCAAGGCAGAATTGCAGGAAACAGATTTCAGGAGGTAGATTAGAATCGCCTTGAAAGCACATGAAAAGCGGCAAAACGTGGACAATGATGCCCTTGGCCAAAAAGGGCGTATGCGTTTTTTCCTGAATATATTCAGGAAAAAACGCATACGCCCTTTTTGGCCAACCAAGCAACCTGGAAAGGCAAATCAGCGCTCCAAAGAAGTCTGGCTTCCCAGCGGGCAAAAGAGCCATGCGGAAAAAAGTGTCCAAACCAGAAATGCAGGACCGGCCATGGAGAAATGGGAGCCTTGCTACGCTGATGGGTGGGATGTAAATTGCCAACAGCCACTCTGGAGAAGTGTACGGTGTGTTCTGAAACATCTAAAAAACACAGCTTGGAGAGCATAGGGCACTTCCACTCATGGGCGTATAAATTGGGAAAACTAAAAATCAGCAAGACACAGGCACCCCAAAGTTTAGGGCTGCTCTGTTGACAAGAACCCCCACTTCATTACACCGTAAATATCCTAGGAAAGAGAAAAATGGATAAAGAAGTTGTGGTCCTCATGTACAATGGAATATCACTCAGCCATGAAATCAACGTCATAAGGCTAGTAGCAGCACGATGAGTGGATTTAGGTACGACGATTCTAAGTGAAATAAGTCACACAGAAAAAGACACTTATCCTAAGATATCACTTCTAGAGGGAATGTAAAAACCGCTACACTTGAACTGAATTGCAAAACAGAACAGAGTCACACGTTTAGGAAATACACTATGGCTGCTGAACGGGAAAGGTGAGGTGGGGTGATGCATAAAACAAGGGTTTCAAATTAGCTCCGATACCGTTCCATAAACCCAATATGTAAGAGACAAGACCTATTCCTTTTTCAGTGAACTGGACTCAACACCCCCTATTCACCGCACAAGAATATATCTGACTAGTAAGAATCTTCAAACCTATGTATTGATATCTCTCTGTAAGTGAGTCAAGGGGGTGTAAAGCGGCATAAACACAGCCGTGAAAAGCAGCTAAACCCCATTATAAAAATAAATTACTTTTCAAAACCCGTGAAACAAAGACAGTGAAAGAGAGAGAAATTCTTCCAAAATTCGTTCAGGGGCTGTGATGCAACCTGGATTGACCATATCTAGACCCACAGCTGATTGAGACATAAGGGTGGACACTCTTGGGGCTGAGAGGTTCGGTGAGGTTGGGTGAGCCAACGCAGACCCTTTCAAGTAATACTGCATGGTACCCATCCCATGGGTCCCAAATCTCCAGGTTCAAGGGCATCTTCCTACATCGAAAACAGGCATGAGAAACCCAGAAGATGGTACACCGTGTGATCGGGAAAGGTTTCTAAAACGCACCTCATTTCTCATCTCCTTTGCTCGGGTTCGCCCTTCCAGCCGATTTACTAGCCATCTCCCTCCTTGGAGAATCAGCACCTTTAACCTCCTGTTTCGTACAGGTTGCAATTTGTCCTGAGGATGAACGGGAAGAGGGGGAACCAATGAGAGACTAGCTCTAGGTGTTGGGACAGGCACAGGTCACTCTATTTTCCCATCAGGAAGAAGAATTAAGCACAAGCTCAGCCTGCCCCCCAGAACCAGAAGAGGGCCTGAAGCAATCCTGCGCTTTTGCGGCCAGCTCCCAAAAAAGCGAGTTGAAAAATGGAGCTCAGGGGCACTGCAATTCAGAAACCTGCAGAGTTTTAAATGATACCTCTCGTCCACAAATATATTAAGGGAAGGCAACGAAGAGGCTTTGAAAGCAAGGCAGAATTGCAGGAAACAGATTTCAGGAGGTAGATTCGAATCGTCTTGAAAGCACATGAAAAGCGGCCAAACGTGGACAATGATGCCCTTGGCCAAAAAGGGCGTATGCGTTTTTTCCTGAATATATTCAGGAAAAAACGCATACGCCCGTTTTGGCCAACCAAGCAAGCTGGAAAGGCAAATCAGCGCTCCAAAGAAGTCTCGCTTCCCAGCGGGAAAAGGGCCATGCGGAAAAAAGTGTCCAAAGCAGAAATGCAGGACTGGCCATGGAGAAATGGGAGCCTTGCTACGCTGATGGGTGGGATGTAAATTGCCAACAGCCACTCTGGAGAAGTGTACGGTGTGTTCTGAAACATCTAAAAAACACAGCTTGGAGAGCATAGGGCACTTCCACTCATGGGCGTATAAATTGGGAAAACTAAAAATCAGCAAGACACAGGCACCCCAAAGTTTAGGGCTGCTCTGTTGACAAGAACCCCCACTTCATTACACCTTAAATATCCTAGGAAAGAGAAAAATGGATAAAGAAGTTGTGGTCCTCATGTACAATGGAATATCACTCAGCCATGAAATGAACGTCATAAGGCTAGTAGCAGCACGATGAGTGGATTTAGGTACGACGATTCTAAGTGAAATAAGTCACACAGAAAAAGACACTTATCCTAAGATATCACTTCTAGAGGGAATGTAAAAACCGCTACACTTGAACTGAATTGCAAAACAGAACAGAGTCACACGTTTAGGAAACACACTATGGCTGCTGAACGGGAAAGGTGAGGTGGGGTGATGCATAAAACAAGGGTTTCAAATTAGCTCCGATACCGTTCCATAAACCCAATATGTAAGAGACAAGACCTATTCCTTTTTCAGTGAACTGGACTCAACACCCCCTATTCACCGCACAAGAATATATCTGACTAGTAAGAATCTTCAAACCTATGTATTGATATCTCTCTGTAAGTGAGTCAAGGGGGTGTAAAGCGGCATAAACACAGCCGTGAAAAGCAGCTAAACCCCATTATAAAAATAAATTACTTTAAAAAACACGTGAAACAAAGACAGTGAAAGAGAGAGAAATTCTTACAAAATTCGTTCAGGGGCTGTGATGCAACCTGGATTGACAATATCTAGACCCACAGCTGATTGAGACATAAGGGTGGACACTCTTGGGGCTGAGAGGTTCGGTGAGGTTGGGTGAGCCAACGCAGACCCTTTCAAGTAATACTGCATGGTACCCATCCCATGGGTCCCAAATCTCCAGGTTCAAGGGCATCTTCCTACATCGAAAACAGGCATGAGAAACCCAGAAGATGGTACACCGTGTGATCGGGAAAGGTTTCTAAAACGCACCTCATTTCTCATCTCCTTTGCTCGGTTTCGGCATTCCAGCCAATTTACTAGCCATCTCCCTCCTTGGAGAATCAGCACCTTTAACCTCCTGTTCCGTACAGGGTGCAATTTGTCCTGAGGATGAACGGGAAGAGGGGGAACCAATGAGAGACTAGCTCTAGGTGTTGGGACAGGCACAGGTCACTCTATTTTCCCATCAGGAAGAAGAATTAATCTCAAGCTCAGCCTGCCCCCCAGAACCAGAAGAGGGCCTGAAGCAATCCTGCGCTTTTGCGGCCAGCTCCCAAAAAAGCGAGTTAAAAAATGGAGCTCAGGGGCACTGCAATTCACAAAAATGCAGAGTCTTAAATGATACCTCTCGTCCACAAATATATTAAGGGAAGGCAACGAAGAGTCTTTGAAAGCAAGGCAGAATTGCAGGAAACAGATTTCAGGAGGTAGATTCGAATCGCCTTGAAAGCACATGAAAAGCGGCCAAACGTGGACAATGATGCCCTTGGCCAAAAAGGGCGTATGCGTTTTTTCCTGAATATATTCAGGAAAAAACGCATACGCCCTTTTTGGCCAACCAAGCAACCTGGAAAGGCAAATCAGCGCTCCAAAGAAGTCTCGCTTCCCAGCGGGCAAAAGGGCCATGCGGAAAATAGGATCTAAACCAGAAATGCAGGACCGGCCATGGAGAAATGGGAGCCTTGCTACGCTGATGGGTGGGATGTAAATTGCCAACAGCCACTCTGGAGAAGTGTACGGTGTGTTCTGAAACATCTAAAAAACACAGCTTGGAGAGCATAGGGCACTTCCACTCATGGGCGTATAAATTGGGAAAACTAAAAATCAGCAAGACACAGGCACCCCAAAGTTTAGGGCTGCTCTGTTGACAAGAACCCCCACTTCATTACACCTTAAATATCGTAGGAAAGAGAAAAATGGATAAAGAAGTTGTGGTCCTCATGTACAATGGAATATCACTCAGCCATGAAATCAACGTCATAAGGCTAGTAGCAGCACGATGAGTGGATTTAGGTACGACGATTCTAAGTGAAATAAGTCACACAGAAAAAGACACTTATCCTAAGATATCACTTATATAGGGAATGTAAAAACCGCTACACTTGAACTGAATTGCAAAACAGAACAGAGTCACACGTTTAGGAAACACACTATGGCTGCTGAACGGGAAAGGTGAGGTGGGGTGATGCATAAATCAAGGGTTTCAAATTATCTCAGATACCGTTCCATAAACCCAATATGTAGTAGACAAGACCTACTCCTTGCTCAGTGAACTGGACTCAACACCCCCTATTCACCGCACAAGAATATATCTGACTAGTAAGAATCTTCAAACCTATGTATTGATATCTCTCTGTAAGTGAGTCAAGGGGGTGTAAAGCGGCATAAACACAGCCGTGAAAAGCAGCTAAACCCCATTATAAAAATAAATTACTTTTAAAACCCAGTGAAACAAAGACAGTGAAAGAGAGAGAAATTCTTACAAAATTCGTTCAGGGGCTGTGATGCAACCTGGATTGACCATATCTAGACCCACAGCTGATTGAGACATAAGGGTGGACACTCTCGGGGCTGAGAGGTTCGGTGAGGTTGGGTGAGCCAACGCAGACCCTTTCAAGTAATACTGCATGGTACCCATCCCTTGGTTCTCAAATCTCCAGGTTCAAGGGCATCTTCCTACATCGAAAAAAGGCATGAGAAACCCAGAAGATGGTACACCGTGTGATTGGGAAATGTTTCTAAAACGCACTTCATTTCTCATCTCCTTTGCTCGGCTTCACCCTTCCAGCCGATTTACTAGCCATCTCCCTCCTTGGAGAATCAGCACGTTTAACCTCCTGTTCCGTACAGGTTGCAAATTGTGCTGAGGATGAACGGGAAGAGGGGGAACCAATGAGAGACTAGCTCTAGGTGTTGGGACAGGCACAGGTCACTCTATTTTCCCATCTGGAAGAAGAATTAAGCACAAGCTCAGCCTGCCCCCCAGAACCAGAAGAGGGCCTGAAGCAATCCTGCGCTTTTGCGGCCAGCTCCCAAAAAAGCGAGTTGAAAAATGGAGCTCAGGGGCACTGCAATTCACAAACCTGCAGAGTTTTAAATGATACCTCTCGTCCACAAATATATTAAGGGAAGGCAACGAAGAGGCTTTGAAAGCAAGGCAGAATTGCAGGATACAGATTTCAGGAGGTAGATTTGAATCGCCTTGAAAGCACATGAAAAGCGGCAAAACGTGGACAATGATGCCCTTGGCCAAAAAGGGCGTATGCGTTTTTTCCTGAATATATTCAGGAAAAAACGCATGAGCCCTCTTTGGCCAACCAAGCAACCTGGAAAGGCAAATCATCGCTCCAAAGAAGTCTCGCTTCCCAGCGGGTAAAAGGGCCATGCCGAAAAAAGTGTCCAAACCAGAAATGCAGGACCGGCCATGGAGAAATGGGAGCCTTGCTACGCTGATGGGTGGGATGTAAATTGCCAACAGCCACTCTGGAGAAGTGTACGGTGTGTTCTGAAACATCTAAAAAACACAGCTTGGAGAGCATAGGGCACTTCCACTCATGGGCGTATAAATTGGGAAAACTAAAAATCAGCAAGACACAGGCACCCCAAAGTTTAGGGCTGCTCTGTTGACAAGAACCCCCACTTCATTACACCTTAAATATCCTAGGAAAGAGAAAAATGGATAAAGAAGTTGTGGTCCTCATGTACAATGGAATATCACTCAGCCATGAAATCAACGTCATAAGGCTAGTAGCAGCACGATGAGTGGATTTAGGTACGACGATTCTAAGTGAAATAAGTCACACAGTAAAAGACACTTATCCTAAGATATCACTTCTAGAGGGAATGTAAAAACCGCTACACTTGAACTGAATTGCAAAACAGAACAGAGTCACACGTTTAGGAAACACACTATGGCTGCTGAACGGGAAAGGTGAGGTGGGGTGATGCATAAAACAAGGGTTTCAAATTAGCTCAGATACCGTTCCATAAACCCAATATGTAATAGACAAGACCTATTCCTTGCTCAGTGAACTGGACTCAACACCCCCTATTCACCGCACAAGAATATATCTGACTAGTAAGAATCTTCAAACCTATGTATTGATATCTCTCTGTAAGTGAGTCAAGGGGGTGTAAAGCAGCATAAACACAGCCGTGAAAAGCAGCTACACCCCATTATAAAAATAAATTACTTTTCAAAACCCGTGAAACAAAGACAGTGAAAGAGAGAGAAATTCTTCCAAAATTCGTTCAGGGGCTGTGATGCAACCTGGATTGACCATATCTAGACCCACAGCTGATTGAGACATAAGGGTGGACACTCTTGGGGCTGAGAGGTTCGGTGAGGTTGGGTGAGCCAACGCAGACCCTTTCAAGTAATACTGCATGGTACTCATCCCATGGGTCCCAAATCTCCAGGTTCAAGGGCATCTTCCTACATCGAAAACAGGCATGAGAAACCCAGAAGATGGTACACCGTGTGATCGGGAAAGGTTTCTAAAACACACCTCTTTTCTCATCTCCTTTGCTCGCGTTTGCCCTTCCAGCCGATTTACTAGCCATCTCCTTCCTTGGAGAATCAGCACCTTTAACCTCCTGTTCCGTACAGGTTGCAATTTGTCCTGAGGATGAACGGGAAGAGGGGGAACCAATGAGAGACTAGCTCTAGGTGTTGGGACAGGCACAGGTCACTCTATTTTCCCATCAGGAAGAAGAATTAAGCACAAGCTCAGCCTGCCCCCCAGAACCAGAATAGGGCCTGAAGCAATCCTGCGCTTTTGCGGCCAGCTCCCAAAAAAGCGAGTTGAAAAATGGAGCTCAGGGGCACTGCAATTCACAAACCTGCAGAGTTTTAAATGATACCTCTCGTCCACAAATATATTAAGGGAAGGCAACGAAGAGTCTTTGAAAGCAAGGCAGAATTGCAGGAAACAGATTTCAGGAGGTAGATTCGAATCGCCTTGAAAGAACATGAAAAGCGGCAAAAAGTGGGCAATGATGCCCTTGGCCAAAAAGGGCGTATGCGTTTTTTCCTGAATATATTCAGGAAAAAACGCATACGCCCTTTTTGGCCAACCAAGCAACCTGGAAAGGCAAATCATCGCTCCAAAGAAGTCTCGCTTCCCAGCGGGCAAAAGGGCCATGCGGAAAAAAGTGTCCAAAGCAGAAATGCAGGACCGGCCATGGAGAAATGGGAGCCTTGCTACGCTGATGGGTGGGATGTAAATTGCCAACAGCCACTCTGGAGAAGTGTATGGTGTGTTCTGAAACATCTAAAAAACACAGCTTGGAGAGCATAGGGCACTTCCACTCATGGGCGTATAAATTGGGAAAACTAACAATCAGCAAGACACAGGCACCCCAAAGTTGAGGGCTGCTCTGTTGACAAGAACCCCCACTTCATTACACCTTAAATATCCTAGGAAAGAGAAAAATGGATAAAGAAGTTGTGGTCCTCATGTACAATGGAATATCACTCAGCCATGAAATCAACGTCATAAGGCTAGTAGCAGCACGATGAGTGGATTTAGGTACGACGATTCTAAGTGAAATAAGTCACACAGAAAAAGACACTTATCCTAAGATATCACTTCTAGAGGGAATGTAAAAACCGCTACACTTGAACTGAATTGCAAAACAGAACAGAGTCACACGTTTAGGAAACACACTATGGCTGCTGAACGGGAAAGGTGAGGTGGGGTGATGCATAAAACAAGGGTTTCAAATTAGCTCCGATACCGTTCCATAAACCCAATATGTAAGAGACAAGACCTATTCCTTTTTCAGTGAACTGGACTCAACACCCCCTATTCACCGCACAAGAATATATCTGACTAGTAAGAATCTTCAAACCTATGTATTGATATCTCTCTGTAAGTGAGTCAAGGGGGTGTAAAGCGGCATTAACACAGCCGTGAAAAGCAGCTAAACCCCATTATAAAAATAAATTACTTTTCAAAACCCGTGAAACAAAGACAGTGAAAGAGCGAGAAATTCTTACAAAATTCGTTCAGGGGCTGTGATGCAACCTGGATTGACCATATCTAGACCCACAGCTGATTGAGACATAAGGGTGGACACTCTTGGGGCTGAGAGGTTCGGTGAGGTTGGGTGAGCCAACGCAGACCCTTTCAAGTAATACTGCATGGTACCCATCCCATGGGTCCCAAATCTCCAGGTTCAAGGGCATCTTCCTACATCGAAAACAGGCATGAGAAACCCAGAAGATGGTACACCGTGTGATCGGGAAAGGTTTCTAAAACGCACCTCATTTCTCATCTCCTTTGCTCGGGTTCGCCATTCTAGCCGATTTACTAGCCATCTCCCTCCTTGGAGAATCAGCACCTTTAACCTCCTGTTCCGTACAGGTTGCAATTTGTCCTGAGGATGAACGGGAAGAGGGGCAACCAATGAGAGACTAGCTCTAGGTGTTGGGACAGGCACAGGTCACTCTATTTTCCCATCAGGAAGAAGAATTAAACACAAGCTCAGCCTGCCCCCCAGAACCAGAAGAGGGCCTGAAGCAATCCTGCGTTTTTGCGGCCAGCTCCCAAAAAAGCAAGTTGAAAAATGGAGCTCAGGGGCCCTGCAATTCACAAACCTGCAGAGTTTTAAATGATACCTTTCGTCCACAAATATATTAAGGGAAGGCAACGAAGAGGCTTTGAAAGCAAGGCAGAATTGCAGGAAACAGATTTCAGGAGGTAGATTCGAATCGCCTTGAAAGCACATGAAAAGCGGCAAAACGTGGACAATGATGCCCTTGGCCAAAAAGGGCGTATGCGTTTTTTCCTGAATATATTCAGGAAAAAACGCATACGCCCTTTTTGGCCAACCAAGCAACCTGGAAAGGCAAATCAGCGCTCCAAAGAAGTCTGGCTTCCCAGCGGGCAAAAGAGCCATGCGGAAAAAAGTGTCCAAACCAGAAATGCAGGACCGGCCATGGAGAAATGGGAGCCTTGCTACGCTGATGGGTGGGATGTAAATTGCCAACAGCCACTCTGGAGAAGTGTACGGTGTGTTCTGAAACATCTAAAAAACACAGCTTGGAGAGCATAGGGCACTTCCACTCATGGGCGTATAAATTGGGAGAACTAAAAATCAGCAAGACACAGGCACCCCAAAGTTTAGGGCTGCTCTGTTGACAAGAACCCCCACTTCATTACACCGTAAATATCCTAGGAAAGAGAAAAATGGATAAAGAAGTTGTGGTCCTCATGTACAATGGAATATCACTCAGCCATGAAATCAACGTCATAAGGCTAGTAGCAGTACGATGAGTGGATTTAGGTACGACGATTCTAAGTGAAATAAGTCACACAGAAAAAGACACTTATCCTAAGATATCACTTCTAGAGGGAATGTAAAAACCGCTACACTTGAACTGAATTGCAAAACAGAACAGAGTCACACGTTTAGGAAACACACTATGGCTGCTGAACGGGAAAGGTGAGGTGGGGTGATGCATAAAACAAGGGTTTCAAATTAGCTCCGATACCGTTCCATAAACCCAATATGTAAGAGACAAGACCTATTCCTTTTTCAGTGAACTGGACTCAACACCCCCTATTCACCGCACAAGAATATATCTGACTAGTAAGAATCTTCAAACCTATGTATTGATATCTCTCTGTAAGTGAGTCAAGGGGGTGTAAAGCGGCATAAACACAGCCGTGAAAAGCAGCTAAACCCCATTATAAAAATAAATTACTTTTCAAAACCCGTGAAACAAAGACAGTGAAAGAGAGAGAAATTCTTCCAAAATTCGTTCAGGGGCTGTGATGCAACCTGGATTGACCATATCTAGACCCACAGCTGATTGAGACATAAGGGTGGACACTCTTGGGGCTGAGAGGTTCGGTGAGGTTGGGTGAGCCAACGCAGACCCTTTCAAGTAATACTGCATGGTACCCATCCCATGGGTCCCAAATCTCCAGGTTCAAGGGCATCTTCCTACATCGAAAACAGGCATGAAAAACCCAGAAGATGGTACACCGTGTGATCGGGAAAGGTTTCTAAAACGCACCTCATTTCTCATCTCCTTTGCTCGGGTTCGCCCTTCCAGCCGATTTACTAGCCATCTCCCTCCTTGGAGAATCAGCACCTTTAACCTCCTGTTTCGTACAGGTTGCAATTTGTCCTGAGGATGAACGGGAAGAGGGGGAACCAATGAGAGACTAGCTCTAGGTGTTGTGACAGGCACAGGTCACTCTATTTTCCCATCAGGAAGAAGAATTAAGCACAAGCTCAGCCTGCCCCCCAGAACCAGAAGAGGGCCTGAAGCAATCCTGCGCTTTTGCGGCCAGCTCCCAAAAAAGCGAGTTGAAAAATGGAGCTCAGGGGCACTGCAATTCACAAACCTGCAGAGTTTTAAATGATACCTCTCGTCCACAAATATATTAAGGGAAGGCAACGAAGAGGCTTTGAAAGCAAGGCAGAATTGCAGGAAACAGATTTCAGGAGGTAGATTCGAATCGTCTTGAAAGCACATGAAAAGCGGCAAAACGTGGACAATGATGCCCTTGGCCAAAACGGGCGTATGCGTTTTTTCCTGAATATATTCAGGAAAAAACGCATACGCCCGTTTTGGCCAACCAAGCAACCTGGAAAGGCAAATCAGCGCTCCAAAGAAGTCTCGCTTCCCAGCGGGAAAAGGGCCATGCGGAAAAAAGTGTCCAAAGCAGAAATGCAGGACCGGCCATGGAGAAATGGGAGCCTTGCTACGCTGATGGGTGGGATGTAATTTGCCAACAGCCACTCTGGAGAAGTGTACGGTGTGTTCTGAAACATCTAAAAAACACAGCTTGGAGAGCATAGGGCACTTCCACTCATGGGCGTATAAATTGGGAAAACTAAAAATCAGCAAGACACAGGCACCCCAAAGTTTAGGGCTGCTCTGTTGACAAGAACCCCCACTTCATTACACCGTAAATATCCTAGGAAAGAGAAAAATGGATAAAGAAGTTGTGGTCCTCATGTACAATGGAATATCACTCAGCCATGAAATCAACGTCATAAGGCTAGTAGCAGCACGATGAGTGGATTTAGGTACGACGATTCTAAGTGAAATAAGTCACACAGAAAAAGACACTTATCCTAAGATATCACTTCTAGAGGGAATGTAAAAACCGCTACACTTGAACTGAATTGCAAAACAGAACAGAGTCACATGTTTAGGAAACACACTATGGCTGCTGAACGGGAAAGGTGAGGTGGGGTGATGCATAAAACAAGGGTTTCAAATTAGCTCCGATACCGTTCCATAAACCCAATATGTAAGAGACAAGACCTATTCCTTTTTCAGTGAACTGGACTCAACACCCCCTATTCACCGCACAAGAATATAACTGACTAGTAAGAATCTTCAAACCTATGTATTGATATCTCTCTGTAAGTGAGTCAAGGGGGTGTAAAGCGGCATAAACACAGCCGTGAAAAGCAGCTAAACCCCATTATAAAAATAAATTACTTTTCAAAACCCGTGAAACAAAGACAGTGAAAGAGAGAGAAATTCTTCCAAAATTCGTTCAGGGGCTGTGATGCAACCTGGATTGACCATATCTAGACCCACAGCTGATTGAGACATAAGGGTGGACACTCTTGGGGCTGAGAGGTTCGGTGAGGTTGGGTGAGCCAACGCAGACCCTTTCAAGTAATACTGCATGGTACCCATCCCATGGGTCCCAAATCTCCAGGTTCAAGGGCATCTTCCTACATCGAAAACAGGCATGAGAAACCCAGAAGATGGTACACCGTGTGATCGGGAAAGGTTTCTAAAACGCACCTCATTTCTCATCTCCTTTGCTCGGGTTCGGCATTCCAGCCGATTTACTAGCCATCTCCCTCCTTGGAGAATCAGCACCTTTAACCTCCTGTTTCGTACAGGTTGCAATTTGTCCTGAGGATGAACGGGAAGAGGGGGAACCAATGAGAGACTAGCTCTAGGTGTTGGGACAGGCACAGGTCACTCTATTTTCCCATCAGGAAGAAGAATTAAGCACAAGCTCAGCCTGCCCCCCAGAACCAGAAGAGGGCCTGAAGCAATCCTGCGCTTTTGCGGCCACCTCCCAAAAAAGCGAGTTGAAAAATGGAGCTCAGGGGCACTGCAATTCACAAACCTGCAGAGTTTTAAATGATACCTCTCGTCCACAAATATATTAAGGGAAGGCAACGAAGAGGCTTTGAAAGCAAGGCAGAATTGCAGGAAACAGATTTCAGGAGGTAGATTCGAATCGCCTTGAAAGCACATGAAAAGCGGCCAAACGTGGACAATGATGCCCTTGGCCAAAAAGGGCGTATGCGTTTTTTCCTGAATATATTCAGGAAAAAACGCATACGCCCTTTTTGGCCAACCAAGCAACCTGGAAAGGCAAATCAGCGCTCCAAAGAAGTCTCGCTTCCCAGCGGGCAAAAGGGCCATGCGGAAAATAGGATCCAAACCAGAAATGCAGGACCGGCCATGGAGAAATGGGAGCCTTGCTACGCTGATGGGTGGGATGTAAATTGCCAACAGCCACTCTGGAGAAGTGTACGGTGTGTTCTGAAACATCTAAAAAACACAGCTTGGAGAGCATAGGGCACTTCCACTCATGGGCGTATAAATTGGGAAAACTAAAAATCAGCAAGACACAGGCACCCCAAAGTTTAGGGCTGCTCTGTTGACAAGAACCCCCACTTCATTACACCTTAAATATCCTAGGAAAGAGAAAAATGGATAAAGAAGTTGTGGTCCTCATGTACAATGGAATATCACTCAGCCATGAAATCAACGTCATAAGGCTAGTAGCAGCACGATGAGTGGATTTAGGTACGACGATTCTAAGTGAAATAAGTCACACAGAAAAAGACACTTATCCTAAGATATCACTTCTAGAGGGAATGTAAAAACCGCTACACTTGAACTGAATTGCAAAACAGAACAGAGTCACACGTTTAGGAAACACACTATGGCTGCTGAACGGGAAAGGTGAGGTGGGGTGATGCATAAATCAAGGGTTTCAAATTATCTCAGATACCGTTCCATAAACCCAATATGTAGTAGAGAAGACCTACTCCTTGCTCAGTGAACTGGACTCAACACCCCCTATTCACCGCACAAGAATATATCTGACTAGTAAGAATCTTCAAACCTATGTATTGATATCTCTCTGTAAGTGAGTCAAGGGGGTGTAAAGCGGCATAAACACAGCCGTGAAAAGCAGCTAAACCCCATTATAAAAATAAATTACTTTTAAAACCCAGTGAAACATAGACAGAGAAAGAGAGAGAAATTCTTACAAAATTCGTTCAGGGGCTGTGATGCAACCTGGATTGACCATATCTAGACCCACAGCTGATTGAGACATCAGGGTTGACACTCTTGGGGCTGAGAGATTCGGTGAGGTTGGGTGAGCCAACGCAGACCCTTTCAAGTAATACTGCATGGTACCCATCCCATGGGTCCCAAATCTCCAGGTTCAAGGGCACCTTCCTACAACGAAAACATGCATGAGAAACCCAGAAGATGGTACACCGTGTGATCGGGAAAGGTTTCTAAAACGCACTTCATTTCTCATCTCCTTTGCTCGGGTTCGCCATTCCAGCCGATTTACTAGCCATCTCCCTCCTTGGAGAATCAGCACGTTTAACCTCCTGTTCCGTACAGGTTGCAAATTGTCCTGAGGATGAACGGGAAGAGGGGGAACCAATGAGAGACTAGCTCTAGGTGTTGGGACAGGCACAGGTCACTCTATTTTCCCATCTGGAAGAAGAATTAAGCACAAGCTCAGCCTGCCCCCCAGAACCAGAAGAGGGCGTGAAGCAATCCTGCGCTTTTGCGGCCAGCTCCCAAAAAAGCGAGTTGAAAAATGGAGCTCAGGGGCACTGCAATTCACAAACCTGCAGAGTTTTAAATGATACCTCTCGTCCACAAATATATTAAGGGAAGGCAACGAAGAGGCTTTGAAAGCAAGGCAGAATTGCAGGATACAGATTTCAGGAGGTAGATTTGAATCGCCTTGAAAGCACATGAAAAGCGGCAAAACGTGGACAATGATGCCCTTGGCCAAAAAGGGCGTATGCGTTTTTTCCTGAATATATTCAGGAAAAAACGCATGCGCCCTCTTTGGCCAACCAAGCAACCTGGAAAGGCAAATCATCGCTCCAAAGAAGTCTCGCTTCCCAGCGGGCAAAAGGGCCATGCGGAAAAAAGTGTCCAAACCAGAAATGCAGGACCGGCCATGGAGAAATGGGAGCCTTGCTACGCTGATGGGTGGGATGTAAATTGCCAACAGCCACTCTGGAGAAGTGTACGGTGTGTTCTGAAACATCTAAAAAACACAGCTTGGAGAGCATAGGGCACTTCCACTCATGGGCGTATAAATTGGGAAAACTAAAAATCAGCAAGACACAGGCACCCCAAAGTTTAGGGCTGCTCTGTTGACAAGAACCCCCACTTCATTACACCTTAAATATCCTAGGAAAGAGAAAAATGGATAAAGAAGTTGTGGTCCTCATGTACAATGGAATATCACTCAGCCATGAAATCAACGTCATAAGGCTAGTAGCAGCACGATGAGTGGATTTAGGTACGACGATTCTAAGTGAAATAAGTCACACAGTAAAAGACACTTATCCTAAGATATCACTTCTAGAGGGAATGTAAAAACCGCTACACTTGAACTGAATTGCAAAACAGAACAGAGTCACACGTTTAGGAAACACACTATGGCTGCTGAACGGGAAAGGTGAGGTGGGGTGATGCATAAAACAAGGGTTTCAAATTAGCTCCGATACCGTTCCATAAACCCAATATGTAAGAGACAAGACCTATTCCTTTTTCAGTGAACTGGACTCAACACCCCCTATTCACCGCACAAGAATATATCTGACTAGTAAGAATCTTCAAACCTATGTATTGATATCTCTCTGGAAGTGAGTCAAGGGGGTGTAAAGCGGCATAAACACAGCCGTGAAAAGCAGCTAAACCCCATTATAAAAATAAATTACTTTTCAAAACCCGTGAAACAAAGACAGTGAAAGAGAGAGAAATTCTTACAAAATTCGTTCAGGGGCTGTGATGCAACCTGGATTGACCATATCTAGACCCACAGCTGATTGAGACATAAGGGTGGGCACTCTTGGGGCTGAGAGGTTCGATGAGGTTGGGTGAGCCAGCACAGACACTTTCCAGTAATACTGCATGGTACCCATCCCATGGGTCCCAAATCTCCAGGTTCAAGGGCGTCTTCCTACAACGAAAACATGCATGGGAAACCCAGAAGATGGTACACCGTGTGATCGGGTAATGTTTCTAAAACGCACCTCATTTCTCATCTCCTTTGGTCGGGTTCGCCATTCCAGCCGATTTACTAGCCATCTCCCTCCTTGGAGAATCAGCACGTTTAACCTCCTGTTCCGTACAGGTTGCAATTTGTCCTGAGGATGAACGGGAAGAGGGGGAACCAATGAGAGACTAGCTCTAGGTGTTGGGACAGGCACAGGTCACTCTATTTTCCCATCAGGAAGAAGAATTAAGCACAAGCTCAGCCTGCCCCCCAGAACCAGAAGAGGGCCTGAAGCAATCCTGCGCTTTTGCGGCCAGCTCCCAAAAAAGCGAGTTGAAAAATGGAGCTCAGGGGCCCTGCAATTCACAAACCTGCAGAGTTTTAAATGATACCTCTCGTCCACAAATATATTAAGGGAAGGCAACGAAGAGTCTTTGAAAGCAAGGCAGAATTGCAGGAAACAGATTTCAGGAGGTAGATTCGAATCGCCTTGAAAGCACATGAAAAGCGGCAAAACGTGGACAATGATGTCCTTGGCCAAAAAGGGCGTATGCGTTTTTTCCTGAATATATTCAGGAAAAAACGCATGCGCCCTTTTTGGCCAACCAAGCAACCTGGAAATGCAAATCATCGCTCCAAAGAAGTCTCGCATCCCAGCGGGCAAAAGGGCCATGCGGAAAAAAGTGTCCAAAGCAGAAATGCAGGACCGGCCATGGAGAAATGGGAGCCTTGCTACGCTGATGGGCGGGATGTAAATTGCCAACAGCCACTCTGGAGAAGTGTACGGTGTGTTCTGAAACATCTAAAAAACACAGCTTGGAGAGCATAGGGCACTTCCACTCATGGGCGTATAAATTGGGAAAACTAAAAATCAGCAAGACACAGGCACCCCAAAGTTTAGGGCTGCTCTGTTGACAAGAACCCCCACTTCATTACACCTTAAATATCCTAGGAAAGAGAAAAATGGATAAAGAAGTTGGGGTCCTCATGTACAATGGAATATCACTCAGCCATGAAATCAACGTCATAAGGCTAGTAGCAGCACGATGAGTGGATTTAGGTACGATGATTCTAAGTGAAATAAGTCACACAGAAAAAGACACTTATCCTAAGATATCACTTCTAGAGGGAATGTAAAAACCGCTACACTTGAACTGAATTGCAAAACAGAACAGAGTCACACGTTTAGGAAACACACTATGGCTGCTGAACGGGAAAGGTGAGTTGGGGTGATGCATAAAACAAGGGTTTCAAATTAGCTCAGATACCGTTCCATAAACCCAATATGTAATAGACAAGACCTATTCCTTGCTCAGTGAACTGGACTCAACACCCCCTATTCACCGCACAAGAATATATCTGACTAGTAAGAATCTTCAAACCTATGTATTGATATCTCTCTGTAAGTGAGTCAAGGGTGCGTAAAGCGGCATAAACACAGCCGTGAAAAGCAGCTAAACCCCATTATAAAAATAAATTACTTTTCAAAACCCGTGAAACAAAGACAGTGAAAGAGAGAGAAATTCTTACAAAATTCGTTCAGAGGCTGTGATGCAAACTGGATTGACCATATCTAGAACCACAGCTGATTGAGACATAAGGGTGGACACTCTCGGGGCTGAGAGGTTCGGTGAGGTTGGGTGAGCCAACGCAGACCCTTTCAAGTAATACTGCATGGTACCCATCCCATGGGTCCCAAATCTCCAGGTTCAAGGGCATCTTCCTACATCGAAAACAGGCATGAGAAACCCAGAAGATGGTACACCGTGTGATCGGGAACGGTTTCTAAAACGCACCTCATTTCTCATCTCCTTTGCTCGGGTTCGCCATTCCAGCCGATTTACTAGCCATCTCCCTCCTTGGAGAATCAGCACCTTTAACCTCCTGTTCCGTACAGGTTGCAATTTGTCCTGAGGATGAACGGGAAGAGGGGGAACCAATGAGAGACTAGCTCTAGGTGTTGGGACAGGCACAGGTCACTCTATTTTCCCATCAGGAAGAAGAATTAAGCACAAGCTCAGCCTGCCCCTCAGAACCAGAAGAGGGCCTGAAGCAATCCTGCGCTTTTGCGGCCAGCTCCCAAAAAAGCGAGTTGAAAAATGGAGCTCAGGGGCTCTGCAATTCACAAACCTGCAGAGTTTTAAATGATACCTCTCGTCCGCAAATATATTAAGGGAAGGAAACGAAGAGGCTTTGAAAGCAAGGCAGAATTGCAGGAAACAGATTTCAGGAGGTAGATTCGAATCGCCTTGAAAGCACATGAAAAGCGGCAAAACGTGGACAATGATGCCCTTGGCCAAAAAGGGCGTATGCGTTTTTTCCTGAATATATTCAGGAAAAAACGCATTCGCCCTTTTTGGCCAACCAAGCAACCTGGAAAGGCAAATCAGCCCTCCAAAGAAGTCTGGCTTCCCAGCGGGCAAAAGGGCCATGCGGAAAAAAGTGTCCAAACCAGAAATGCAGGACCGGCCATGGAGAAATGGGAGCCTTGCTACGCTGATGGGCGGGATGTAAATTGCCAACAGCCACTCTGGAGAAGTGTACGGTGTGTCCTGAAACATCTGAAAAAGACAGCTTGGAGAGCATAGGGCACTTCAACTCATGGGCGTATAAATTGGGAAAACTAAAAATCAGCAAGACACAGGCACCCCAAAGTTGAGGGCTGCTCTGTTGACAAGAACCCCCACTTCATTTCACCTTAAATATCCAAGGAAAGAGAAAAATGGATAAAGAAGTTGTGGTCCTCATGTACAATGGAATATCACTCAGCCATGAAATCAACGTCATAAGGCTAGTAGCAGCACGATGAGTGGATTTAGGTACGACGATTCTAAGTGAAATAAGTCACACAGAAAAAGACACTTATCCTAAGATATCACTTCTAGAGGGAATGTAAAAACCGCTACACTTGAACTGAATTGCAAAACAGAACAGAGTCACACGTTTAGGAAACACACTATGGCTGCTGAACGGGAAAGGTGAGGTGGGGTGATGCATAAAACAAGGGTTTCAAATTAGCTCAGATACCGTTCCATAAACCCAATATGTAAGAGACAAGACCTATTCCTTTTTCAGTGAACTGGACTCAACACCCCCTATTCACCGCACAAGAATATATCTGACTAGTAAGAATCTTCAAACCTATATATTGATATCTCTCTGTAAGTGAGTCAAGGGGGTGTAAAGCGGCATAAACACAGCCGTGAAAAGCAGCTAAACCCCATTATAAAAATAAATTACTTTTCAAAACCCGTGAAACAAAGACAGTGAAAGAGAGAGAAATTCTTACAAAATTCTTTCAGGGGCTGTGATGCAAACTGGATTGACCATATCTAGAACCACAGCTGATTGAGACATAAGGGTGGACACTCTCGGGGCTGAGAGGTTCGGTGAGGTTGGGTGAGCCAACGCAGACCCTTTCAAGTAATACTGCATGGTACCCATCCCATGGGTCCCAAATCTCCAGGTTCAAGGGCATCTTCCTACATCGAAAACAGGCATGAGAAACCCAGAAGATGGTACACCGTGTGATCGGGAACGGTTTCTAAAACGCACCTCATTTCTCATCTCCTTTGCTCGGGTTCGCCATTCCAGCCGATTTACTAGCCATCTCCCTCCTTGGAGAATCAGCACCTTTAACCTCCTGTTCCGTACAGGTTGCAATTTGTCCTGAGGATGAACGGGAAGAGGGGGAACCAATGAGAGACTAGCTCTAGGTGTTGGGACAGGCACAGGTCACTCTATTTTCCCATCAGGAAGAAGAATTAAGCACAAGCTCAGCCTGCCCCTCAGAACCAGAAGAGGGCCTGAAGCAATCCTGCGCTTTTGCGGCCAGCTCCCAAAAAAGCGAGTTGAAAAATGGAGCTCAGGGGCTCTGCAATTCACAAACCTGCAGAGTTTTAAATGATACCTCTCGTCCGCAAATATATTAAGGGAAGGAAACGAAGAGGCTTTGAAAGCAAGGCAGA
The DNA here is from genome assembly GCF_949987535.1 of Balaenoptera acutorostrata. Lineage (NCBI taxonomy): Eukaryota > Metazoa > Chordata > Mammalia > Artiodactyla > Balaenopteridae > Balaenoptera > Balaenoptera acutorostrata. Next base: position 239,173 of record NW_026645829.1, read on the forward strand.
ATTGCAGGAAACAGATTTCAGGAGGTAGATTCGAATCGCCTTGAAAGCACATGAAAAGCGGCAAAACGTGGACAATGATGCCCTTGGCCAAAAAGGGCGTATGCGTTTTTTCCTGAATATATTCAGGAAAAAACGCATTCGCCCTTTTTGGCCAACCAAGCAACCTGGAAAGGCAAATCAGCGCTCCAAAGAAGTCTGGCTTCCCAGCGGGCAAAAGGGCCATGCGGAAAAAAGTGTCCAAACCAGAAATGCAGGACCGGCCATGGAGAAATGGGAGCCTTGCTACGCTGATGGGCGGGATGTAAATTGCCAACAGCCACTCTGGAGAAGTGTACGGTGTGTCCTGAAACATCTGAAAAAGACAGCTTGGAGAGCATAGGGCACTTCAACTCATGGGCGTATAAATTGGGAAAACTAAAAATCAGCAAGACACAGGCACCCCAAAGTTGAGGGCTGCTCTGTTGACAAGAACCCCCACTTCATTTCACCTTAAATATCCAAGGAAAGAGAAAAATGGATAAAGAAGTTGTGGTCCTCATGTACAATGGAATATCACTCAGCCATGAAATCAACGTCATAAGGCTAGTAGCAGCACGATCAGTGGATTTAGGTACCACGATTCTAAGTGAAATAAGTCACACAGAAAAAGACACTTATCCTAAGATATCACTTCTAGAGGGAATGTAAAAACCGCTACACTTGAACTGAATTGCAAAACAGAACAGAGTCACACGTTTAGGAAACACACTATGGCTGCTGAACGGGAAAGGTGAGGTGGGGTGATGCATAAAACAAGGGTTTCAAATTAGCTCAGATACCGTTCCATAAACCCAATATGTAATAGACAATACCTATTCCTTGCTCAGTGAACTGGACTCAACACCCCCTATTCACCGCACAAGAATATATCTGACTAGTAAGAATCTTCAAACCTATGTATTGATATCTCTCTGGAAGTGAGTCAAGGGGGTGTAAAGCGGCATAAACACAGCCGTGAAAAGCAGCTAAACCCCATTATAAAAATAAATTACTTTTCAAAACCCGTGAAACAAAGACAGTGAAAGAGAGAGAAATTCCTACAAAATTCGTTCAGGGGCTGTGATGCAACCTGGATTGACAATATCTAGACCCACAGCTGATTGAGACATAAGGGTGGACACTCTTGGGGCTGAGAGGTTCGGTGAGGTTGGGTGAGCCAACGCAGACCCTTTCAAGTAATACTGCATGGTACCCATCCCATGGGTCCCAAATCTCCAGGTTCAAGGGCATCTTCCTACATCGAAAACAGGCATGAGAAACCCAGAAGATGGTACACCGTGTGATCGGGAAAGGTTTCTAAAACGCACCTCATTTCTCATCTCCTTTGCTCGGGTTTGCCCTTCCAGCCGATTTACTAGCCATCTCCCTCCTTGGAGAATCAGCACCTTTAACCTCCTGTTCCGTACAGGTTGCAATTTGTCCTGAGGATGAACGGGAAGAGGGGGAACCAATGAGAGACTAACTCTAGGTGTTGGGACAGGCACAGGTCACTCTATTTTCCCATCAGGAAGAAGAATTAAGCACAAGCTCAGCCTGCCCCCCAGAACCAGAAGAGGGCCTGAAGCAATCCTGCGCTTTTGCGGCCAGCTCCCAAAAAAGCGAGTTGAAAAATGGAGCTCAGGGGCCCTGCAATTCACAAACCTGCAGAGTTTTAAATGATACCTCTCGTCCACAAATATATTAAGGGAAGGCAACGAAGAGTCTTTGAAAGCAAGGCAGAATTGCAGGAAACAGATTTCAGGAGGTAGATTCGAATCGCCTTGAAAGCACATGAAAAGCGGCAAAACGTGGACAATGATGCCCTTGGCCAAAAAGGGCGTATGCGTTTTTTCCTGAATATATTCAGGAAAAAACGCATACGCCCTTTTTGGCCAACCAAGCAACCTGGAAAGGCAAATCAGCGCTCCAAAGAAGTCTGGCTTCCCAGCGGGCAAAAGGGCCATGCGGAAGAAAGTGTCCAAAGCAGAAATGCAGGACCGGCCATGGAGAAATGGGAGCCTTGCTACGCTGATGGGCGGGATGTAAATTGCCAACAGCCACTCTGGAGAAGTGTACGGTGTGTCCTGAAACATCTGAAAAACACAGCTTGGAGAGCATAGGGCACTTCCACTCATGGGCGTATAAATTGGGAAAACTAAAAATCAGCAAGACACAGGCACCCCAAAGTTTAGGGCTGCTCTGTTGACAAGAACCCCCACTTCATTACACCTTAAATATCCTAGGAAAGAGAAAAATGGATAAAGAAGTTGGGGTCCTCATGTACAATGGAATATCACTCAGCCATGAAATCAACGTCATAAGGCTAGTAGCAGCACGATGAGTGGATTTAGGTACGACGATTCTAAGTGAAATAAGTCACACAGAAAAAGACACTTATCCTAAGATATCACTTCTAGAGGGAATGTAAAAACCGCTACACTTGAACTGAATTGCAAAACAGAACAGAGTCACACGTTTAGGAAACACACTATGGCTGCTGAACGGGAAAGGTGAGTTGGGGTGATGCATAAAACAAGGGTTTCAAATTAGCTCAGATACCGTTCCATAAACCCAATATGTAATAGACAAGACCTATTCCTTGCTCAGTGAACTGGACTCAACACCCCCTATTCACCGCACAAGAATATATCTGACTAGTAAGAATCTTCAAACCTATGTATTGATATCTCTCTGTAAGTGAGTCAAGGGGGTGTAAAGCGGCATAAACACAGCCGTGAAAAGCAGCTAAACCCCATTATAAAAATAAATTACTTTTCAAAACCCGTGAAACAAAGACAGTGAAAGAGAGAGAAATTCTTACAAAATTCGTTCAGGGGCTGTGATGCAACCTGGATTGACCATATCTAGACCCACAGCTGATTGAGACATAAGGGTGGACACTCTTGGGGCTGAGAGGTTCGGTGAGGTTGGGTGAGCCAACGCAGACCCTTTCAAGTAATACTGCATGGTACTCATCCCATGGGTCCCAAATCTCCAGGTTCAAGGGCATCTTCCTACATCGAAAACAGGCATGAGAAACCCAGAAGATGGTACACCGTGTGATCGGGAAAGGTTAATAAAACGCACCTCATTTCTCATCTCCTTTGCTCGGGTTCTCCATTCCAGCCGATTTACTAGCCATCTCCCTCCTTGGAGAATCAGCACCTTTAACCTCCTCTTCCGTACAGGTTGCAAATTGTCCTGAGGATGAACGGGAAGAGGGGGAACCAATGAGAGACTAGCTCTAGGTGTTGGGACAGGCACAGGTGTACTCTATTTTCCCATCAGGAAGAAGAATTAAGCACAAGCTCAGCCTGCCCCCCAGAACCAGAAGAGGGCCTGAAGCAATCCTGCGCTTTTGCGGCCAGCTCCCAAAAAAGCGAGTTGAAAAATGGAGCTCAGTGGCACTGCAATTCACAAACCTGCAGAGTTTTAAATGATACCTCTCGTCCACAAATATATTAAGGGAAGGCAACGAAGAGGCTTTGAAAGCAAGGCAGAATTGCTGGAAACAGATTTCAGGAGGTAGATTCGAATCGCCTTGAAAGCACATGAAAAGCGGCAAAACGTGGACAATGATGCCCTTGGCCAAAAAGGGCGTATGCGTTTTTTCCTGAATATATTCAGGAAAAAACGCATACGCCCTTTTTGGCCAACCAAGCAACCTGGAAAGGCAAATCAGCGCTCCAAAGAAGTCTCGCTTCCCAGCGGGCAAAAGGGCCATGCGGAAAAAAGTGTCCAAACCAGAAATGCAGGACCGGCCATGGAGAAATGGGAGCCTTGCTACGCTGATGGGCGGGATGTAAATTGCCAACAACCACTCTGGAGAAGTGTACGGTGTGTCCTGAAACATCTAAAAAACACAGCTTGGAGAGCATAGGGCACTTCCACTCATGGGCGTATAAATTGGGAAAACTAAAAATCAGCAAGACACAGGCACCCCAAAGTTTAGGGCTGCTCTGTTGACAAGAACCCCCACTTCATTACACCTTAAATATCCTAGGAAAGAGAAAAATGGATAAAGAAGTTGTGGTCCTCATGTACAATGGAATATCACTCAGCCATGAAATCAACGTCATAAGGCTAGTAGCAGCACGATGAGTGGATTTAGGTAAGACGATTCTAAGTGAAATAAGTCACACAGAAAAAGACACTTATCCTAAGATATCACTTCTAGAGGGAATGTAAAAACCGCTACACTTGAACTGAATTGCAAAACAGAACAGAGTCACACGTTTAGGAAACACACTATGGCTGCTGAACGGGAAAGGTGAGGTGGGGTGATGCATAAAACAAGGGTTTCAAATTAGCTCAGATACCGTTCCATAAACCCAATATGTAAGAGACAAGCCCTATTCCTTTTTCAGTGAACTGGACTCAACACCCCCTATTCACCGCACAAGAATATATCTGACTAGTAAGAATCTTCAAACCTATGTATTGATATCTCTCTGTAAGTGAGTCAAGGGGGTGTAAAGCGGCATAAACACAGCCGTGAAAAGCAGCTAAACCCCATTATAAAAATAAATTACTTTTCAAAACCCGTGAAACAAAGACAGTGAAAGAGAGAGAAATTCTTACAAAATTCGTTCAGGGGCTGTGATGCAACCTGGATTGACCATATCTAGACCCACAGCTGATTGAGACATCATGGTGGACACTCTTGGGGCTGAGAGGTTCGGTGAGGTTGGGTGAGCCAACGCAGACCCTTTCAAGTAACACTGCATGGTACCCATCCCATGGGTCCCAAATCTCCAGGTTCAAGGGCATCTTCCTACATCGAAAACAGGCATGAGAAACCCAGAAGATGGTACACCGTGTGATCGTGAAAGGTTTCTAAAACGCACCTCATTTCTCATCTCCTTTGGTCGGGTTCGCCATTCCAGCCGATTTACTAGCCATCTCCCTCCTTTGAGAATCAGCACCTTTAACCTCCTGTTCCGTACAGGTTGCAAATTGTCCTGAGGATGAACGGGAAGAGGGGGAACCAATGAGAGACTAGCTCTAGGTGTTGGGACAGGCACAGGTCACTCTATTTTCCCATCAGGAAGAAGAATTAAGCACAAGCTCAGCCTGCCCCCCAGAACCAGAAGAGGGCCTGAAGCAATCCTGCGCTTCTGCGGCCAGCTCCCAAAAAAGCGAGTTGAAAAATGGAGCTCAGGGGCACTGCAATTCACAAACCTGCAGAGTTTTAAATGATACCTCTCGTCCACAAATATATTAAGGGAAGGCAACGAAGAGGCTTTGAAAGCAAGGCAGAATTGCCGGAAACAGATTTCAGGAGGTAGATTCGAATCGCCTTGAAAGCACATGAAAAGCGGCAAAACGTGGACAATGATGCCCTTGGCCAAAAAGGGCGTATGCGTTTTTTCCTGAATATATTCAGGAAAAAACGCATACGCCCTTTTTGGCCAACCAAGCAACCTGGAAAGGCAAATCAGCGCTCCAAAGAAGTCTCGCTTCCCAGCGGGCAAAAGGGCCATGCGGAAAAAAGTGTCCAAACCAGAAATGCAGGACCGGCCATGGAGAAATTGGAGCCTTGCTACGCTGATGGGTGGGATGTAAACTGCCAACAGCCACTCTGGAGAAGTGTACGGTGTGTTCTGAAACATCTAAAAAACACAGCTTGGAGAGCATAGGGCACTTCCACTCATGGGCGTATAAATTGGGAAAACTAAAAATCAGCAAGACACAGGCACCCCAAAGTTGAGGGCTGCTCTGTTGACAAGAACCCCCACTTCATTACACCTTAAATATCCTAGGAAAGAGAAAAATGGATAAAGAAGTTGTGGTCCTCATGTACAATGGAATATCACTCAGCCATGAAATCAACGTCATAAGGCTAGTAGCAGCACGATGAGTGGATTTAGGTACGACGATTCTAAGTGAAATAAGTCACACAGAAAAAGACACTTATCCTAAGATATCACTTCTAGAGGGAATGTAAAAACCGCTACACTTGAACTGAATTGCAAAACAGAACAGAGTCACACGTTTAGGAAACACACTATGGCTGCTGAACGGGAAAGGTGAGTTGGGGTGATGCATAAAACAAGGGTTTCAAATTAGCTCAGATACCGTTCCATAAACCCAATATGTAAGAGACAAGACCTATTCCTTTTTCAGTGAACTGGACTCAACACCCCCTATTCACCGCACAAGAATATATCTGACTAGTAAGAATCTTCAAACCTATATATTGATATCTCTCTGTAAGTGAGTCAAGGGGGTGTAAAGCGGCATAAACACAGCCGTGAAAAGCAGCTAAACCCCATTATAAAAATAAATTACTTTTCAAAACCCGTGAAACAAAGACAGTGAAAGAGAGAGAAATTCTTACAAAATTCGTTCAGGGGCTGTGATGCAACCTGGATTGACCATATCTAGACCCACAGCTGATTGAGACATCATGGTGGACACTCTTGGGGCTGAGAGGTTCGGTGAGGTTGGGTGAGCCAACGCAGACCCTTTCAAGTAATACTGCATGGTACCCATCCCATGGGTCCCAAATCTCCAGGTTCAAGGGCATCTTCCTACGTCGAAAACAGGCATGAGAAACCCAGAAGATGGTACACCGTGTGATCGGGAAAGGTTTCTAAAACGCACCTCATTTCTCATCTCCTTGGCTCGGGTTCGCCATTCCAGCCGATTTACTAGCCATCTCCCTCCTTGGAGAATCAGCACCTTTAACCTCCTGTTCCGTACAGGTTGCAAATTGTCCTGAGGATGAACGGGAAGAGGGGGAACCAATGAGAGACTAGCTCTAGGTGTTGGGACAGGCACAGGTCACTCTATTTTCCCATCAGGAAGAAGAATTAAGCACAAGCTCAGCCTGCCCCCCAGAACCAGAAGAGGGCCTGAAGCAATCCTGCGCTTTTGCGGCCAGCTCCCAAAAAAGCGACTGGAAAAATGGAGCTCAGGGGCACTGCAATTCACAAACCTGCAGAGTTTTAAATGATACCTCTCGTCCACAAATATATTAAGGGAAGGCAACGAAGAGGCTTTGAAAGCAAGGCAGAATTGCAGGAAACAGATTTCAGGAGGTAGATTCGAATCGCCTTGAAAGCACATGAAAAGCGGCAAAACGTGGACAATGATGCCCTTGGCCAAAAAGGGCGTATGCGTTTTTTCCTGAATATATTCAGGAAAAAACGCATACGCCCTTTTTGGCCAACCAAGCAACCTGGAAAGGCAAATCAGCGCTCCAAAGTAGTCTGGCTTCCCAGCGGGAAAAAGGGCCATGCGGAAAAAAGTGTCCAAAGCAGAAATGCAGGACCGGCCATGGAGAAATGGGAGCCTTGCTACGCTGATGGGCGGGATGTAAATTGCCAACAGCCACTCTGGAGAAGTGTACGGTGTGTCCTGATACATCTAAAAAACACAGCTTGGAGAGCATAGGGCACTTCCACTCATGGGCGTATAAATTGGGAAAACTAAAAATCAGCAAGACACAGGCACCCCAAAGTTTAGGGCTGCTCTGTTGACAAGAACCCCCACTTCATTACACCTTAAATATCCTAGGAAAGAGAAAAATGGATAAAGAAGTTGGGGTCCTCATGTACAATGGAATATCACTCAGCCATGAAATCAACGTCATAAGGCTAGTAGCAGCACGATGAGTGGATTTAGGTACGACGATTCTAAGTGAAATAAGTCACACAGAAAAAGACACTTATCCTAAGATATCACTTATAGAGGGAATGTAAAAACCGCTACACTTGAACTGAATTGCAAAACAGAACAGAGTCACACGTTTAGGAAACACACTATGGCTGCTGAACGGGAAAGGTGAGGTGGGGTGATGCATAAAACAAGGGTTTCAAATTAGCTCAGATACCGTTCCATAAACCCAATATGTAAGAGACAAGACCTATTCCTTTTTCAGTGACCTGGACTCAACACCCCCTATTCACCGCACAAGAATATATCTGACTAGTAAGAATCTTCAAACCTATGTATTGATATCTCTCTGTAAGTGAGTCAAGGGGGTGTAAAGCGGCATAAACACAGCCGTGAAAAGCAGCTAAACCCCATTATAAAAATAAATTACTTTTCAAAACCCGTGAAACAAAGACAGTGAAAGAGAGAGAAATTCTTACAAAATTCGTTCAGGGGCTGTGATGCAACCTGGATTGACCATATCTAGACCCACAGCTGATTGAGACATAAGGGTGGACACTCTTGGGGCTGAGAGGTTCGGTGAGGTTGGGTGAGCCAACGCAGACCCTTTCAAGTAATACTGCATGGTACCCATCCCATGGGTCCCAAATCTCCAGGTTCAAGGGCATCTTCCTACATCGAAAACAGGCATGAGAAACCCAGAAGATGGTACACCGTGTGATCGGGAAAGGTTAATAAAACGCACCTCATTTCTCATCTCCTTTGGTCGGGTTCGCCATTCCAGCCGATTTACTAGCCATCTCCCTCCTTGGAGAATCAGCACCTTTAACCTCCTGTTCCGTACAGGTTGCAATTTGTCCTGAGGATGAACGGGAAGAGGGGGAACCAATGAGAGACTAGCTCTAGGTGTTGGGACAGGCACAGGTCACTCTATTTTCCCATCAGGAAGAAGAATTAAGCACAAGCTCAGCCTGCCCCCCAGAACCAGAAGAGGGCCTGAAGCAATCCTGCGCTTTTGCGGCCAGCTCCCAAAAAAGCGAGTTGAAAAATGGAGCTCAGGGGCACTGCAATTCACAAACCTGCAGAGTTTTAAATGATACCTCTCGTCCACAAATATATTAAGGGAAGGCAACGAAGAGGCTTTGAAAGCAAGGCAGAATTGCCGGAAACAGATTTCAGGAGGTAGATTCGAATCGCCTTGAAAGCACATGAAAAGCGGCAAAACGTGGACAATGATGCCCTTGGCCAAAAAGGGCGTATGCGTTTTTTCCTGAATATATTCAGGAAAAAACGCATACGCCCTTTTTGGCCAACCAAGCAACCTGGAAAGGCAAATCAGCGCTCGAAAGAAGTCTCGCTTCCCAGCGGGCAAAAGGGCCATGCGGAAAAAAGTGTCCAAACCAGAAATGCAGGACCGGCCATGGAGAAATGGGAGCCTTGCTACGCTGATGGGCGGGATGTAAATTGCCAACAGCCACTCTGGAGAAGTGTACGGTGTGTCCTGAAACATCTAAAAAACACAGCTTGGAGAGCATAGGGCACTTCCACTCATGGGCGTATAAATTGGGAAAACTAAAAATCAGCCAGACACAGGCACCCCAAAGTTTAGGGCTGCTCTGTTGACAAGAACCCCCACTTCATTACACCTTAAATATCCTAGGAAAGAGAAAAATGGATAAAGAAGTTGTGGTCCTCATGTACAATGGAATATCACTCAGCCATGAAATCAACGTCATAAGGCTAGTAGCAGCACGATGAGTGGATTTAGGTACGACGATTCTAAGTGAAATAAGTCACACAGAAAAAGACACTTATCCTAAGATATCACTTCTAGAGGGAATGTAAAAACCGCTACACTTGAACTGAATTGCAAAACAGAACAGAGTCACACGTTTACAAAACACACTATGGCTGCTGAACGGGAAAGGTGAGGTGGGGTGATGCATAAAACAAGGGTTTCAAATTAGCTCAGATACCGTTCCATAAACCCAATATGTAAGAGACAAGACCTATTCCTTTTTCAGTGAACTGGACTCAACACCCCCTATTCACCGCACAAGAATATATCTGACTAGTAAGAATCTTCAAACCTATGTATTGATATCTCTCTGTAAGTGAGTCAAGGGCGTGTAAAGCGGCATAAACACAGCCGTGAAAAGCAGCTAAACCCCATTATAAAAATAAATTACTTTTCAAAACCCGTGAAACAAAGACAGTGAAAGAGAGAGAAATTCTTACAAAATTCGTTCAGGGGCTGTGATGCAACCTGGATTGACCATATCTAGACCCACAGCTGATTGAGACATAAGGGTGGACACTCTTGGGGCTGAGAGGTTCGGTGAGGTTGGGTGAGCCAACGCAGACCCTTTCAAGTAATACTGCATGGTACTCATCCCATGGGTCCCAAATCTCCAGGTTCAAGGGCATCTTCCTACATCGAAAACAGGCATGAGAAACCCAGAAGATGGTACACCGTGTGATCGGGAAAGGTTTCTAAAACGCACCTCATTTCTCATTTCCTTTGGTCGGGTTCGCCATTCCAGCCGATTTACTAGCCATCTCCCTCCTTGGAGAATCAGCACCTTTAACCTCCTGTTCCGTAAAGGTTGCAATTTGTCCTGAGGATGAACGGGAAGAGGGGGAACCAATGAGAGACTAGCTCTAGGTGTTGGGACAGGCACAGGTCACTCTATTTTCCCATCAGGAAGAAGAATTAAGCACAAGCTCAGCCTGCCCCCCAGAACCAGAAGAGGGCCTGAAGCAATCCTGCGCTTTTGCGGCCAGCTCCCAAAAAAGCGAGTTGAAAAATGGAGCTCAGGGGCACTGCAATTCACAAACCTGCAGAGCTTTAAATGATACCTCTCGTCCACAAATATATTAAGGGAAGGCAACGAAGAGGCTTTGAAAGCAAGGCAGAATTGCCGGAAACAGATTTCAGGAGGTAGATTCAAATCGCCTTGAAAGCACATGAAAAGCGGCAAAACGTGGACAATGATGCCCTTGGCCAAAAAGGGCGTATGCGTTTTTTCCTGAATATATTCAGGAAAAAGCACATAGGCCCTTGTTGGCCAACCAAGCAACCTGGAAAGGCCAATCAGCGCTCCAAAGAAGTCTGGCTTCCCAGCGGACAAAAGGGCCATGCGGAAAAAAGTGTCCAAACCAGAAATGCAGGACCGGCCATGGAGAAATGGGAGCCTTGCTACGCTGATGGGCGGGATGTAAATTGCCAACAGCCACTCTGGAGAAGTGTACGGTGTGTCCTGAAACATCTAAAAAACACAGCTTGGAGAGCATAGGGCACTTCCACTCATGGGCGTATAAATTGGGAAAACTAAAAATCAGCAAGACACAGGCACCCCAAAGTTTAGGGCTGCTCTGTTGACAAGAACCCCCACTTCATTACACCTTAAATATCCTAGGAAAGAGAAAAATGGATAAAGAAGTTGTGGTCCTCATGTACAATGGAATATCACTCAGCCATGAAATCAACGTCATAAGGCTAGTAGCAGCACGATGAGTGGATTTAGGTACGACGATTCTAAGTGAAATAAGTCACACAGAAAAAGACACTTATCCTAAGATATCACTTCTAGAGGGAATTTAAAAACCGCTACACTTGAACTGAATTGCAAAACAGAACAGAGTCACACGTTTACAAAACACACTATGGCTGCTGAACGGGAAAGGTGAGGTGGGGTGATGCATAAAACAAGGGTTTCAAATTAGCTCAGATACCGTTCCATAAACCCAATATGTAAGAGACAAGACCTATTCATTTTTCAGTGAACTGGACTCAACACCCCCTATTCACCGCACAAGAATATATCTGACTAGTAAGAATCTTCAAACCTATGTATTGATATCTCTCTGTAAGTGAGTCAAGGGCGTGTAAAGCGGCATAAACACAGCCGTGAAAAGCAGCTAAACCCCATTATAAAAATAAATTACTTTTCAAAACCCGTGAAACAAAGACAGTGAAAGAGAGAGAAATTCTTACAAAATTCGTTCAGGGGCTGTGATGCAACCTGGATTGACCATATCTAGACCCACAGCTGATTGAGACATAAGGGTGGACACTCTTGGGGCTGAGAGGTTCGGTGAGGTTGGGTGAGCCAACGCAGACCCTTTCAAGTAATACTGCATGGTACTCATCCCATGGGTCCCAAATCTCCAGGTTCAAGGGCATCTTCCTACATCGAAAACAGGCATGAGAAACCCAGAAGATGGTACACCGTGTGATCGGGAAAGGTTTCTAAAACGCACCTCATTTCTCATCTCCTTTGGTCGGGTTCGCCATTCCAGCCGATTTACTAGCCATCTCCCTCCTTGGAGAATCAGCACCTTTAACCTCCTGTTCCGTAAAGGTTGCAATTTGTCCTGAGGATGAACGGGAAGAGGGCGAACCAATGAGAGACTAGCTCTAGGTGTTGGGACAGGCACAGGTCACTCTATTTTCCCATCAGGAAGAAGAATTAAGCACAAGCTCAGCCTGCCCCCCAGAACCAGAAGAGGGCCTGAAGCAATCCTGCGCTTTTGCGGCCAGCTCCCAAAAAAGCGAGTTGAAAAATGGAGCTCAGGGGCACTGCAATTCACAAACCTGCAGAGCTTTAAATGATACCTCTCGTCCACAAATATATTAAGGGAAGGCAACGAAGAGGCTTTGAAAGCAAGGCAGAATTGCCGGAAACAGATTTCAGGAGGTAGATTCAAATCGCCTTGAAAGCACATGAAAAGCGGCAAAACGTGGACAATTATGCCCTTGGCCAAAAAGGGCGTATGCGTTTTTTCCTGAATATATTCAGGAAAAAGCACATAGGCCCTTGTTGGCCAACCAAGCAACCTGGAAAGGCCAATCAGCGCTCCAAAGAAGTCTGGCTTCCCAGCGGGCAAAAGGGCCATGCGGAAAAAAGTGTCCAAACCAGAAATGCAGGACCGGCAATGGAGAAATGGGAGCCTTGCTACGCTGATGGGCGGGATGTAAATTGCCAACAGCCACTCTGGAGAAGTGTACGGTGTGTCCTGAAACATCTAAAAAACACAGCTTGGAGAGCATAGGGCACTTCCACTCATGGGCGTATAAATTGGGAAAACTAAAAATCAGCAAGACACAGGCACCCCAAAGTTTAGGGCTGCTCTGTTGACAAGAACCCCCACTTCATTACACCTTAAATATCCTAGGAAAGAGAAAAATGGATAAAGAAGTTGTGGTCCTCATGTACAATGGAATATCACTCAGCCATGAAATCAACGTCATAAGGCTAGTAGCAGCACGATGAGTGGATTTAGGTACGACGATTCTAAGTGAAATAAGTCACACAGAAAAAGACACTTATCCTAAGATATCACTTCTAGAGGGAATGTAAAAACCGCTACACTTGAACTGAATTGCAAAACAGAACAGAGTCACACGTTTAGGAAACACACTATGGCTGCTGAACGGGAAAGGTGAGGTGGGGTGATGCATAAAACAAGGGTTTCAAATTAGCTCAGATACCGTTCCATAAACCCAATATGTAAGAGACAAGACCTATTCCTTTTTCAGTGAACTGGACTCAACACCCCCTATTCACCGCACAAGAATATATCTGACTAGTAAGAATCTTCAAACCTATGTATTGATATCTCTCTGTAAGTGAGTCAAGGGCGTGTAAAGCGGCATAAACACAGCCGTGAAAAGCAGCTAAACCCCATTATAAAAATAAATTACTTTTCAAAACCCGTGAAACAAAGACAGTGAAAGAGAGAGAAATTCTTACAAAATTCGTTCAGGGGCTGTGATGCAACCTGGATTGACCATATCTAGACCCACAGCTGATTGAGACATAAGGGTGGACACTCTTGGGGCTGAGAGGTTCGGTGAGGTTGGGTGAGCCAACGCAGACCCTTTCAAGTAATACTGCATGGTACTCATCCCATGGGTCCCAAATCTCCAGGTTCAAGGGCATCTTCCTACATCGAAAACAGGCATGAGAAACCCAGAAGATGGTACACCGTGTGATCGGGAAAGGTTTCTAAAACGCACCTCATTTCTCATCTCCTTTGCTCGGGTTCGCCATTCCAGCCGATTTACTAGCCATCTCCCTCCTTGGAGAATCAGCACCTTTAACCTCCTGTTCCGTAAAGGTTGCAATTTGTCCTGAGGATGAACGGGAAGAGGGGGAACCAATGAGAGACTAGCTCTAGGTGTTGGGACAGGCACAGGTCACTCTATTTTCCCATCAGGAAGAAGAATTAAGCACAAGCTCAGCCTGCCCCCCAGAACCAGAAGAGGGCCTGAAGCAATCCTGCGCTTTTGCGGCCAGCTCCCAAAAAAGCGAGTTGAAAAATGGAGCTCAGGGGCACTGCAATTCACAAACCTGCAGAGTTTTAAATGATACCTCTCGTCCACAAATATATTAAGGGAAGGCAACGAAGAGGCTTTGAAAGCAAGGCAGAATTGCCGGAAACAGATTTCAGGAGGTAGATTCAAATCGCCTTGAAAGCACATGAAAAGCGGCAAAACGTGGACAATGATGCCCTTGGCCAAAAAGGGCGTATGCGTTTTTTCCTGAATATATTCAGGAAAAAGCACATAGGCCCTTGTTGGCCAACCAAGCAACCTGGAAAGGCCAATCAGCGCTCCAAAGAAGTCTGGCTTCCCAGCGGGCAAAAGGGCCATGCGGAAAAAAGTGTCCAAACCAGAAATGCAGGACCGGCCATGGAGAAATGGGAGCCTTGCTACGCTGATGGGCGGGATGTAAATTGCCAACAACCACTCTGGAGAAGTATACGGTGTGTCCTGAAACATCTAAAAAACACAGCTTGGAGAGCATAGGGCACTTCCACTCATGGGCGTATAAATTGGGAAAACTAAAAATCAGCAAGACACAGGCACCCCAAAGTTTAGGGCTGCTCTGTTGACAAGAACCCCCACTTCATTACACCTTAAATATCCTAGGAAAGAGAAAAATGGATAAAGAAGTTGTGGTCCTCATGTACAATGGAATATCACTCAGCCATGAAATCAACGTCATAAGGCTAGTAGCAGCACGATGAGTGGATTTAGGTACGACGATTCTAAGTGAAATAAGTCACACAGAAAAAGACACTTATCCTAAGATATCACTTCTAGAGGGAATGTAAAAACCGCTACACTTGAACTGAATTGCAAAACAGAACAGAGTCACACGTTTAGAAAAGACACTATGGCTGCTGAACGGGAAAGGTGAGGTGGGGTGATGCATAAAACAAGGGTTTCAAATTAGCTCAGATACCGTTCCATAAACCCAATATGTAAGAGACAAGACCTATTCCTTTTTTAGTGAACTGGACTCAACACCCCCTATTCACCGCACAAGAATATATCTGACTAGTAAGAATCTTCAAACCTATGTATTGATATCTCTCTGTAAGTGAGTCAAGGGGGTGTAAAGCGGCATAAACACAGCCGTGAAAAGCAGCTAAACCCCATTATAAAAATAAATTACTTTTCAAAACCCGTGAAACAAAGACAGTGAAAGAGAGAGAAATTCTTACAAAATTCGTTCAGGGGCTGTGATGCAACCTGGATTGACCATATCTAGACCCACAGCTGATTGAGACATAAGGGTGGACACTCTTGGGGCTGAGAGGTTCGGTGAGGTTGGGTGGGCCAACGCAGACCCTTTCAAGTAATACTGCATGGTACTCATCCCATGGGTCCCAAATCTCCAGGTTCAAGGGCATCTTCCTACATCGAAAACAGGCATGAGAAACCCAGAAGATGGTACACCGTGTGATCGGGAAAGGTTTCTAAAACGCACCTCATTTCTCATCTCCTTTGCTCGGGTTCGCCATTCCAGCCGATTTACTAGCCATCTCCCTCCTTGTAGAATCAGCACCTTTAACCTCCTGTTCCGTAAAGGTTGCAATTTGTCCTGAGGATGAACGGGAAGAGGGGGAACCAATGAGAGACTAGCTCTAGGTGTTGGGACAGGCACAGGTCACTCTATTTTCCCATCAGGAAGAAGAATTAAGCACAAGCTCAGCCTGCCCCCCAGAACCAGAAGAGGGCCTGAAGCAATCCTGCGCTTTTGCGGCCAGCTCCCAAAAAAGCGAGTTGAAAAATGGAGCTCAGGGGCACTGCAATTCACAAACCTGCAGAGTTTTAAATGATACCTCTCGTCCACAAATATATTAAGGGAAGGCAACGAAGAGGCTTTGAAAGCAAGGCAGAATTGCCGGAAACAGATTTCAGGAGGTAGATTCAAATCGCCTTGAAAGCACATGAAAAGCGGCAAAACGTGGACAATGATGCCCTTGGCCAAAAAGGGCGTATGCGTTTTTTCCTGAATATATTCAGGAAAAAGCACATAGGCCCTTGTTGGCCAACCAAGCAACCTGGAAAGGCCAATCAGCGCTCCAAAGAAGTCTGGCTTCCCAGCGGGCAAAAGGGCCATGCGGAAAAAAGTGTCCAAACCAGAAATGCAGGACCGGCCATGGAGAAATGGGAGCCTTGCTACGCTGATGGGCGGGATGTAAATTGCCAACAACCACTCTGGAGAAGTATACGGTGTGTCCTGAAACATCTAAAAAACACAGCTTGGAGAGCATAGGGCACTTCCACTCATGGGCGTATAAATTGGGAAAACTAAAAATCAGCAAGACACAGGCACCCCAAAGTTTAGGGCTGCTCTGTTGACAAGAACCCCCACTTCATTACACCTTAAATATCCTAGGAAAGAGAAAAATGGATAAAGAAGTTGTGGTCCTCATGTACAATGGAATATCACTCAGCCATGAAATCAACGTCATAAGGCTAGTAGCAGCACGATGAGTGGATTTAGGTACGACGATTCTAAGTGAAATAAGTCACACAGAAAAAGACACTTATCCTAAGATATCACTTCTAGAGGGAATGTAAAAACCGCTACACTTGAACTGAATTGCAAAACAGAACAGAGTCACACGTTTAGGAAACACACTATGGCTGCTGAACGGGAAAGGTGAGGTGGGGTGATGCATAAAACAAGGGTTTCAAATTAGCTCAGATACCGTTCCATAAACCCAATATGTAAGAGACAAGACCTATTCCTTTTTCAGTGAACTGGACTCAACACCCCCTATTCACCGCACAAGAATATATCTGACTAGTAAGAATCTTCAAACCTATGTATTGATATCTCTCTGTAAGTGAGTCAAGGGGGTGTAAAGCGGCATAAACACAGCCGTGAAAAGCAGCTAAACCCCATTATAAAAATAAATTACTTTTCAAAACCCGTGAAACAAAGACAGTGAAAGAGAGAGAAATTCTTACAAAATTCGTTCAGGGGCTGTGATGCAACCTGGATTGACCATATCTAGACCCACAGCTGATTGAGACATAAGGGTGGACACTCTTGGGGCTGAGAGGTTCGGTGAGGTTGGGTGAGCCAACGCAGACCCTTTCAAGTAATACTGCATGGTACCAATCCCATGGGTCCCAAATCTCCAGGTTCAAGGGCATCTTCCTACATCGAAAACAAGTATGAGAAACCCAGAAGATGGTACACCGTGTGATCGGGAAAGGTTAATAAAACGCACCTCATTTCTCATCTCCTTTGGTCGGGTTCGCCATTCCAGCCGATTTACTAGCAATCTCCCTCCTTGGAGAATCAGCACCTTTAACCTCCTGTTCCGTACAGGTTGCAAATTGTCCTGAGGATGAACGGGAAGAGGGGGAACCAATGAGAGACTAGCTCTAGGTGTTGGGACAGGCACAGGTCACTCTATTTTCCCATCAGGAAGAAGAATTAAGCACAAGCTCAGCCTGCCCCCCAGAACCAGAAGAGGGCCTGAAGCAATCCTGCGCTTTTGAGGCCAGCTCCCAAAAAAGCGAGTTGAAAAATGGAGCTCAGGGGCACTGCAATTCACAAACCTGCAGAGTTTTAAATGATACCTCTCGTCCACAAATATATTAAGGGAAGGCAACGAAGAGGCTTTGAAAGCAAGGCAGAATTGCCGGAAACAGATTTCAGGAGGTAGATTCGAATCGCCTTGAAAGCACATGAAAAGCGGCAAAACGTGGACAATGATGCCCTTGGCCAAAAAGGGCGTATGCGTTTTTTCCTGAATATATTCAGGAAAAAACGCATACGCCCTTTTTGGCCAACCAAGCAACCTGGAAAGGCAAATCAGCGCTCCAAAGAAGTCTCGCTTCCCAGCGGGCAAAAGGGCCATGCGGAAAAAAGTGTCCAAACCAGAAATGCAGGACCGGCCATGGAGAAATGGGAGCCTTGCTATGCTGATGGGCGGGATGTAAATTGCCAACAGCCACTCTGGAGAAGTGTACGGTGTGTCCTGAAACATCTAAAAAACACAGCTTGGAGAGATTAGGGCACTTCCACTCATGGGCGTATAAATTGGGAAAACTAAAAATCAGCAAGACACAGGCACCCCAAAGTTTAGGGCTGCTCTGTTGACAAGAACCCCCACTTCATTACACCTTAAATATCCTAGGAAAGAGAAAAATGGATAAAGAAGTTGTGGTCCTCATGTACAATGGAATATCACTCAGCCATGAAATCTACGTCATAAGGCTAGTAGCAGCACGATGAGTGGATTTAGGTACGACGATTCTAAGTGAAATAAGTCACACAGAAAAAGACACTTATCCTAAGATATCACTTCTAGAGGGAATGTAAAAACCGCTACACTTGAACTGAATTGCAAAACAGAACAGAGTCACACGTTTAGAAAAGACACTATGGCTGCTGAACGGGAAAGGTGAGGTGGGGTGATGCATAAAACAAGGGTTTCAAATTAGCTCAGATACCGTTCCATAAACCCAATATGTAAGAGACAAGACCTATTCCTTTTTTAGTGAACTGGACTCAACACCCCCTATTCACCGCACAAGAATATATCTGACTAGTAAGAATCTTCAAACCTATGTATTGATATCTCTCTGTAAGTGAGTCAAGGGGGTGTAAAGCGGCATAAACACAGCCGTGAAAAGCAGCTAAACCCCATTATAAAAATAAATTACTTTTCAAAACCCGTGAAACAAAGACAGTGAAAGAGAGAGAAATTCTTACAAAATTCGTTCAGGGGCTGTGATGCAACCTGGATTGACCATATCTAGACCCACAGCTGATTGAGACATAAGGGTGGACACTCTTGGGGCTGAGAGGTTCGGTGAGGTTGGGTGAGCCAACGCAGACCCTTTCAAGTAATACTGCATGGTACTCATCCCATGGGTCCCAAATCTCCAGGTTCAAGGGCATCTTCCTACATCGAAAACAGGCATGAGAAACCCAGAAGATGGTACACCGTGTGATCGGGAAAGGTTTCTAAAACGCACCTCATTTCTCATCTCCTTTGCTCGGGTTCGCCATTCCAGCCGATTTACTAGCCATCTCCCTCCTTGGAGAATCAGCACCTTTAACCTCCTGTTCCGTAAAGGTTGCAATTTGTCCTGAGGATGAACGGGAAGAGGGGGAACCAATGAGAGACTAGCTCTAGGTGTTGGGACAGGCACAGGTCACTCTATTTTCCCATCAGGAAGAAGAATTAAGCACAAGCTCAGCCTGCCCCCCAGAACCAGAAGAGGGCCTGAAGCAATCCTGCGCTTTTGCGGCCAGCTCCCAAAAAAGCGAGTTGAAAAATGGAGCTCAGGGGCACTGCAATTCACAAACCTGCAGAGTTTTAAATGATACCTCTCGTCCACAAATATATTAAGGGAAGGCAACGAAGAGGCTTTGAAAGCAAGGCAGAATTGCCGGAAACAGATTTCAGGAGGTAGATTCAAATCGCCTTGAAAGCACATGAAAAGCGGCAAAACGTGGACAATGATGCCCTTGGCCAAAAAGGGCGTATGCGTTTTTTCCTGAATATATTCAGGAAAAAACGCATACGCCCTTTTTGGCCAACCAAGCAACCTGGAAAGGCAAATCAGCGCTCCAAAGAAGTCTGGCTTCCCAGCGGGCAAAAGGGCCATGCGGAAAAAAGTGTCCAAACCAGAAATGCAGGACCGGCCATGGAGAAATGGGAGCCTTGCTATGCTGATGGGCGGGATGTAAATTGCCAACAACCACTCTGGAGAAGTGTACGGTGTGTCCTGAAACATCTAAAAAACACAGCTTGGAGAGCATAGGGCACTTCCACTCATGGGCGTATAAATTGGGAAAACTAAAAATCAGCAAGACACAGGCACCCCAAAGTTTAGGGCTGCTCTGTTGACAAGAACCCCCACTTCATTACACCTTAAATATCCTAGGAAAGAGAAAAATGGATAAAGAAGTTGTGGTCCTCATGTACAATGGAATATCACTCAGCCATGAAATCAACGTCATAAGGCTAGTAGCAGCACGATGAGTGGATTTAGGTACGACGATTCTAAGTGAAATAAGTCACACAGAAAAAGACACTTATCCTAAGATATCACTTCTAGAGGGAATGTAAAAACCGCTACACTTGAACTGAATTGCAAAACAGAACAGAGTCACACGTTTAGGAAACACACTATGGCTGCTGAACGGGAAAGGTGAGGTGGGGTGATGCATAAAACAAGGGTTTCAAATTAGCTCAGATACCGTTCCATAAACCCAATATGTAAGAGACAAGACCTATTCCTTTTTCAGTGAACTGGACTCAACACCCCCTATTCACCGCACAAGAATATATCTGACTAGTAAGAATCTTCAAACCTATGTATTGATATCTCTCTGTAAGTGAGTCAAGGGCGTGTAAAGCGGCATAAACACAGCCGTGAAAAGCAGCTAAACCCCATTATAAAAATAAATTACTTTTCAAAACCCGTAAAACAAAGACAGTGAAAGAGAGAGAAATTCTTACAAAATTCGTTCAGGGGCTGTGATGCAACCTGGATTGACCATATCTAGACCCACAGCTGATTGAGACATAAGGGTGGACACTCCTGGGGTTGAGAGGTTCGGTGAGGTTGGGTGAGCCAACGCAGACCCTTTCAAGTAATACTGCATGGTACCCATCCCATGGGTCCCAAATCTCCAGGTTCAAGGGCATCTTCCTACATCGAAAACAGGCATGAGAAACCCAGAAGATGGTACACCGTGTGATCGGGAAAGGTTTCTAAAACGCACCTCATTTCTCATCTCCTTTGGTCGGGTTCGCCATTCCAGCCGATTTACTAGCCATCTCCCTCCTTGGAGAATCAGCACCTTTAACCTCCTGTTCCGTACAGGTTGCAAATTGTCCTGAGGATGAACTGGAAGAGGGGGAACCAATGAGAGACTAGCTCTAGGTGTTGGGACAGGCACAGGTCACTCTATTTTCCCATCAGGAAGAAGAATTAAGCACAAGCTCAGCCTGCCCCCCAGAACCAGAAGAGGGCCTGAAGCAATCCTGCGCTTTTGCGGCCAGCTCCCAAAAAAGCGAGTTGAAAAATGGAGCTCAGGGGCACTGCAATTCACAAACCTGCAGAGTTTTAAATGATACCTCTCGTCCACAAATATATTAAGGGAAGGCAACGAAGAGGCTTTGAAAGCAAGGCAGAATTGCCGGAAACAGATTTCAGGAGGTAGAATCGAATCGCCTTGAAAGCACATGAAAAGCGGCAAAACGTGGACAATGATGCCCTTGGCCAAAAAGGGCGTATGCGTTTTTTCCTGAATATATTCAGGAAAAAACGCATACGCCCTTTTTGGCCAACCAAGCAACCTGGAAAGGCAAATCAGCGCTCCAAAGAAGTCTCGCTTCCCAGCGGGCAAAAGGGCCATGCGGAAAAATGTGTCCAAACCAGAAATGCAGGACCGGCCATGGAGAAATGGGAGCCTTGCTACGCTGATGGGCGGGATGTAAATTGCCAACAGCCACTCTGGAGAAGTGTACGGTGTGTCCTGAAACATCTAAAAAACACAGCTTGGAGAGCATAGGGCACTTCCACTCATGGGCGTATAAATTGGGAAAACTAAAAATCAGCAAGACACAGGCACCCCAAAGTTTAGGGCTGCTCTGTTGACAAGAACCCCCACTTCATTACACCTTAAATATCCTAGGAAAGAGAAAAATGGATAAAGAAGTTGTGGTCCTCATGTACAATGGAATATCACTCAGCCATGAAATCAACGTCATAAGGCTAGTAGCAGCACGATGAGTGGATTTAGGTACGACGATTCTAAGTGAAATAAGTCACACAGAAAAAGACACTTATCCTAAGATATCACTTCTAGAGGGAATGTAAAAACCGCTACACTTGAACTGAATTGCAAAACAGAACAGAGTCACACGTTTAGGAAACAC
Organism: Balaenoptera acutorostrata; assembly: GCF_949987535.1. Lineage (NCBI taxonomy): Eukaryota > Metazoa > Chordata > Mammalia > Artiodactyla > Balaenopteridae > Balaenoptera > Balaenoptera acutorostrata. The sequence continues at coordinate 261,028 of NW_026645829.1, forward strand.
ACTATGGCTGCTGAACGGGAAAGGTGAGGTGGGGTGATGCATAAAACAAGGGTTTCAAATTAGCTCAGATACCGTTCCATAAACCCAATATGTAAGAGAAAAGACCTATTCCTTTTTCAGTGAACTGGACTCAACACCCCCTATTCACCGCACAAGAATATATCTGACTAGTAAGAATCTTCAAACCTATGTATTGATATCTCTCTGTAAGTGAGTCAAGGGCGTGTAAAGCGGCATAAACACAGCCGTGAAAAGCAGCTAAACCCCATTATAAAAATAAATTACTTTTCAAAACCCGTGAAACAAAGACAGTGAAAGAGAGAGAAATTCTTACAAAATTCGTTCAGGGGCTGTGATGCAACCTGGATTGACCATATCTAGACCCACAGCTGATTGAGACATAAGGGTGGACACTCCTGGGGTTGAGAGGTTCGGTGAGGTTGGGTGAGCCAACGCAGACCCTTTCAAGTAATACTGCATGGTACCCATCCCATGGGTCCCAAATCTCCAGGTTCAAGGGCATCTTCCTACATCGAAAACAGGCATGAGAAACCCAGAAGATGGTACACCGTGTGATCGGGAAAGGTTTCTAAAACGCACCTCATTTCTCATCTCCTTTGGTCGGGTTCGCCATTCCAGCCGATTTACTAGCCATCTCCCTCCTTGGAGAATCAGCACCTTTAACCTCCTGTTCCGTACAGGTTGCAAATTGTCCTGAGGATGAACTGGAAGAGGGGGAACCAATGAGAGACTAGCTCTAGGTGTTGGGACAGGCACAGGTCACTCTATTTTCCCATCAGGAAGAAGAATTAAGCACAAGCTCAGCCTGCCCCCCAGAACCAGAAGAGGGCCTGAAGCAATCCTGCGCTTTTGCGGCCAGCTCCCAAAAGAGCGGGTTGAAAAATGGAGCTCAGGGGCACTGCAATTCACAAACCTGCAGAGTTTTAAATGATACCTCTCGTCCACAAATATATTAAGGGAAGGCAACGAAGAGGCTTTGAAAGCAAGGCAGAATTGCCGGAAACAGATTTCAGGAGGTAGAATCGAATCGCCTTGAAAGCACATGAAAAGCGGCAAAACGTGGACAATGATGCCCTTGGCCAAAAAGGGCGTATGCGTTTTTTCCTGAATATATTCAGGAAAAAACGCATACGCCCTTTTTGGCCAACCAAGCAACCTGGAAAGGCAAATCAGCGCTCCAAAGAAGTCTCGCTTCCCAGCGGGCAAAAGGGCCATGCGGAAAAAATTGTCCAAACCAGAAATGCAGGACCGGCCATGGAGAAATGGGAGCCTTGCTACGCTGATGGGCGGGATGTAAATTGCCAACAGCCACTCTGGAGAAGTGTACGGTGTGTCCTGAAACATCTAAAAAACACAGCTTGGAGAGCATAGGGCACTTCCACTCATGGGCCTATAAATTGGGAAAACTAAAAATCAGCAAGACACAGGCACCCCAAAGTTTAGGGCTGCTCTGTTGACAAGAACCCCCACTTCATTACACCTTAAATATCCTAGGAAAGAGAAAAATGGATAAAGAAGTTGTGGTCCTCATGTACAATGGAATATCACTCAGCCATGAAATCAACGTCATAAGGCTAGTAGCAGCACGATGAGTGGATTTAGGTACGACGATTCTAAGTGAAATAAGTCACACAGAAAAAGACACTTATCCTAAGATATCACTTCTAGAGGGAATGTAAAAACCGCTACACTTGAACTGAATTGCAAAACAGAACAGAGTCACACGTTTAGGAAACACACTATGGCTGCTGAACGGGAAAGGTGAGGTGGGGTGATGCATAAAACAAGGGTTTCAAATTAGCTCAGATACCGTTCCATAAACCCAATATGTAAGAGACAAGACCTATTCCTTTTTCAGTGACCTGGACTCAACACCCCCTATTCACCGCACAAGAATATATCTGACTAGTAAGAATCTTCAAACCTATGTATTGATATCTCTCTGTAAGTGAGTCAAGGGGGTGTAAAGCGGCATAAACACAGCCGTGAAAAGCAGCTAAACCCCATTATAAAAATAAATTACTTTTCAAAACCCGTGAAACAAAGACAGTGAAAGAGAGAAAAATTCTTACAAAATTCGTTCAGGGGCTGTGATGCAACCTGGATTGACCATATCTAGACCCACAGCTGACTGAGACATAAGGGTGGACACTCTTGGGGCTGAGAGGTTCGGTGAGGTTGGGTGAGCCAACGCAGACCCTTTCAAGTAATACTGCGTGGTACTCATCCCATGGGTCCCAAATCTCCAGGTTCAAGGGCATCTTCCTACATCGAAAACAGGCATGAGAAACCCAGAAGATGGTACACCGTGTGATCGGGAAAGGTTTCTAAAACGCACCTCATTTCTCATCTCCTTTGCTCGGGTTCGCCATTCCAGCCGATTTACTAGCCATCTCCCTCCTTGGAGAATCAGCACCTTTAACCTCCTGTTCCGTACAGGTTGCAATTTGTCCTGAGGATGAACGGGAAGAGGGGGAACCAATGAGAGACTAGCTCTAGGTGTTGGGACAGGCACAGGTCACTCTATTTTCCCATCAGGAAGAAGAATTAAGCACAAGCTCAGCCTGCCCCCCAGAACCAGAAGAGGGCCTGAAGCAATCCTGCGCTTTTGCGGCCAGCTCCCAAAAAAGCGAGTTGAAAAATGGAGCTCAGGGGCACTGCAATTCACAAACCTGCAGAGTTTTAAATGATACCTCTCGTCCACAAATATATTAAGGGAAGGCAACGAAGAGGCTTTGAAAGCAAGGCAGAATTGCAGGAAACAGATTTCAGGAGGTAGATTCGAATCGCCTTGAAAGCACATGAAAAGCGGCAAAACGTGGACAATGATGCCCTTGGCCAAAAAGGGCGTATGCGTTTTTTCCTGAATATATTCAGGAAAAAACGCATACGCCCGTTTTGGCCAACCAAGCAACCTGGAAAGGCAAATCAGCGCTCCAAAGAAGTCTGGCTTCCCAGCGGGCAAAAGGGCCATGCGGAAAAAAGTGTCCAAACCAGAAATGCAGGACCTTCCATGGAGAAATGGGAGCCTTGCTACCCTGATGGGTGGGATGTAAATTGCCAACAGCCACTCTGGAGAAGTGTAAGGTGTGTTCTGAAACATCTAAAAAACACAGCTTGGAGAGCATAGGGCACTTCCACTCATGGGCGTATAAATTGGGAAAATTAAAAATTAGCAAGACACAGGCACCCCAAAGTTTAGGGCTGCTCTGTTGACAAGAACCCCCACTTCATTACACCTTAAATATCCTAGGAAAGAGAAAAATGGATAAAGAAGTTGTGGTCCTCATGTACAATGGAATATCACTCAGCCATGAAATCAACGTCATAAGGCTAGTAGCAGCACGATGAGTGGATTTAGGTACGACGATTCTAAGTGAAATAAGTCACAAAGAAAAAGACACTTATCCTAAGATATCACTTAGAGAGGGAATGTAAAAACCGCTACACTTGAACTGAATTACAAAACAGAACAGAGTCACACGTTTAGAAAACACACTATGGCTGCTGAACGGGAAAGGTGAGGTGGGGTGATGCATAAAACAAGGGTTTCAAATTAGCTCAGATACCGTTCCATAAACCCAATATGTAAGAGACAAGGCCTATTCCTTTTTCAGTGAACTGGACTCAACACCCCCTATTCACCGCACAAGAATATATCTGACTAGTAACAATCTTCAAACCTATGTATTGATATCTCTCTGTAAGTGAGTCAAGGGGGTGTCAAGCGGCATAAACACAGCCGTGAAAAGCAGCTAAACCCCATTATAAAAATAAATTACTTTTCAAAACCCGTGAAACAAAGACAGTGAAAGAGAGAGAAATTCTTACAAAATTCGTTCAGGGGCTGTGATGCAACCTGGATTGACCATATCTAGACCCACAGCTGATTGAGACATCAGGGTGGACACTCTTGGGGCTGAGAGGTTCGGTGAGGTTGGGTGAGCCAACGCAGACCCTTTCAAGTAATACTGCATGGTACCCATCCCATGGGTCCCAAATCTCCAGGTTCAAGGGCATCTTCCTACGTCGAAAACAGGCATGAGAAACCCAGAAGATGGTACACCGTGTGATCGGGAAAGGTTTCTAAAACGCACCTCATTTCTCATCTCCTTTGCTCGGGTTCGCCATTCCAGCCGATTTACTAGCCATCTCCCTCCTTGGAGAATCAGCACCTTTAACCTCCTGTTCCGTACAGGTTGCAATTTGTCCTGAGGATGAACAGGAAGAGGGGAACCAATGAGAGACTAGCTCTAGGTGTTGGGACAGGCACAGGTCACTCCATTTTACCATCAGGAAGAAGAATTAAGCACAAGCTCAGCCTGCCCCTCAGAACCAGAAGAGGGCCTGAAGCAGTCCTGCGCTTTTGCGGCCAGCTCCCAAAAAAGCGAGTTGAAAAATGGAGCTCAGGGGCACTGCAATTCACAAACCTGCAGAGTTTTAAATGATACCTCTCGTCCACAAATATATTAAGGGAAGGCAACGAAGAGGCTTTGAAAGCAAGGCAGAATTGCAGGAAACAGATTTCAGGAGGTAGATTCGAATCGCCTTGAAAGCACATGAAAAGCGGCAAAACGTGGACAATGATGCCCTTGGCCAAAAAGGGCGTATGCGTTTTTTCCTGAATATATTCAGGAAAAAACGCATACGCCCTTTTTGGCCAACCAAGCAACCTGGAAAGGCAAATCAGCGCTCCAAAAAAGTCTGGCTTCCCAGCGGGCAAAAGGGCCATGCGGAAAAAAGTGTCCAAAGCAGAAATGCAGGACCGGCCATGGAGAAATGGGAGCCTTGCTACGCTGATGGGCGGGATGTTAATTGCCAACAGCCACTCTGGAGAAGTGTACGGTGTGTCCTGAAACATCTGAAAAACACAGCTTGGAGAGCATAGGGCACTTCCACTCATGGGCGTATAAATTGGGAAAACTAAAAATCAGCAAGACACAGGCACCCCAAAGTTTAGGGCTGCTCTGTTGACAAGAACCCCCACTTCATTACACCTTAAATATCCTAGGAAAGAGAAAAATGGATAAAGAAGTTGTGGTCCTCATGTACAATGGAATATCACTCAGCCATGAAATCAACGTCATAAGGCTAGTAGCAGCACGATGAGTGGATTTAGGTACGACGATTCTAAGTGAAATAAGTCACACAGAAAAAGACACTTATCCTAAGATATCACTTCTAGAGGGAATGTAAAAACCGCTACACTTGAACTGAATTACAAAACAGAACAGAGTCACACGTTTAGAAAACACACTATGGCTGCTGAACGGGAAAGGTGAGGTGGGCATAAAACAAGGGTTTCAAATTAGCTCAGATACCGTTCCATAAACCCAATATGTAAGAGACAAGGCCTATTCCTTTTTCAGTGAACTGGACTCAACACCCCCTATTCACCGCACAAGAATATATCTGACTAGTAAGAATCTTCAAACCTATGTATTGATATCTCTCTGTAAGTGAGTCAAGGGGGTGTAAAGCGGCATAAACACAGCCGTGAAAAGCAGCTACACCCCATTATAAAAATAAATTACTTTTCAAAACCCGTGAAAGAAAGACAGTGAAAGAGAGAGAAATTCTTACAAAATTCGTTCAGGGGCTGTGATGCAACCTGGATTGACCATATCTAGACCCACAGCTGATTGAGACATCAGGGTGGACACTCTTGGGGCTGAGAGGTTCGGTGAGGTTGGGTGAGCCAACGCAGACCCTTTCAAGTAATACTGCATGGTACCCATCCCATGGGTCCCAAATCTCCAGGTTCAAGGGCATCTTCCTACGTCGAAAACAGGCATGAGAAACCCAGAAGATGGTACACCGTGTGATCGGGAAAGGTTTCTAAAACGCACCTCATTTCTCATCTCCTTTGCTCGGGTTCGCCATTCCAGCCGATTTACTAGCCATCTCCCTCCTTGGAGAATCAGCACCTTTAACCTCCTGTTCCGTACAGGTTGCAATTTGTCCTGAGGATGAACGGGAAGAGGGGGAACCAATGAGAGACTAGCTCTAGGTGTTGGGACAGGCACAGGTCACTCTATTTTCCCATCAGGAAGAAGAATTAAGCACAAGCTCAGCCTGCCCCCCAGAACCAGAAGAGGGCCTGAAGCAATCCTGCGCTTTTGCGGCCACCTCCCAAAAAAGCGAGTTGAAAAATGGAGCTCAGGGGCACTGCAATTCACAAACCTGCAGAGTTTTAAATGATACCTCTCGTCCACAAATATATTAAGGGAAGGCAACGAAGAGGCTTTGAAAGCAAGGCAGAATTGCAGGAAACAGATTTCAGGAGGTAGATTCGAATCGCCTTGAAAGCACATGAAAAGCGGCAAAACGTGGACAATGATGCCCTTGGCCAAAAAGGGCGTATGCGTTTTTTCCTGAATATATTCAGGAAAAAACGCATACGCCCTTTTTGGCCAACCAAGCAACCTGGAAAGGCAAATCAGCGCTCCAAAGAAGTCTGGCTTCCCAGCGGGCAAAAGGGCCATGCGGAAAAAAGTGTCCAAAGCAGAAATGCAGGACCGGCCATGGAGAAATGGGAGCCTTGCTACGCTGATGGGCGGGATGTAAATTGCCAACAGCCACTCTGGAGAAGTGTACGGTGTGTCCTGAAACATCTAAAAAACACAGCTTGGAGAGCATAGGGCACTTCCACTCATGGGCGTATAAATTGGGAAAACTAAAAATCAGCAAGACACAGGCACCCCAAAGTTTAGGGCTGCTCTGTTGACAAGAACCCCCACTTCATTACACCTTAAATATCCTAGGAAAGAGAAAAATGGATAAAGAAGTTGTGGTCCTCATATGCAATGGAATATCACTCAGCCATGAAATCAACGTCATAAGGCTAGTAGCAGCACGATGAGTGGATTTAGGTACGACGATTCTAAGTGAAATAAGTCACACAGAAAAAGACACTTATCCTAAGATATCACTTATAGAGGGAATGTAAAAACCGCTACACTTGAACTGAATTACAAAACAGAACAGAGTCACACGTTTAGAAAACACACTATGGCTGCTGAACGGGAAAGGTGAGGTGGGGTGATGCATAAAACAAGGGTTTCAAATTAGCTCAGATACCGTTCCATAAACCCAATATGTAAGAGAAAAGGCCTATTCCTTTTTCAGTGAACTGGACTCAACACCCCCTATTCACCGCACAAGAATATATCTGACTAGTAAGAATCTTCAAACCTATGTATTGATATCTCTCTGTAAGTGAGTCAAGGGGGTGTAAAGCGGCATAAACACAGCCGTGAAAAGCAGCTAAACCCCATTATAAAAATAAATTACTTTTCAAAACCCGTGAAACAAAGACAGTGAAAGAGAGAGAAATTCTTACAAAATTCGTTCAGGGGCTGTGATGCAACCTGGATTGACCATATCTAGACCCACAGCTGATTGAGACATAAGGGTGGACACTCTTGGGTCTGAGAGGTTCGGTGAGGTTGGGTGAGCCAACGCAGACCCTTTCAAGTAATACTGCATGGTACCCATCCCATGGGTCCCAAATCTCCAGGTTCAAGGGCATCTTCCTACTTCGAAAACAGGCATGAGAAACCCAGAAGATGGTACACCGTGTGATCGGGAAAGGTTTCTAAAACGCACCTCATTTCTCATCTCCTTTGCTCGGGTTCGCCATTCCAGCCGATTTACTAGCCATCTCCCTCCTTGTAGAATCAGCACCTTTAACCTCCTGTTCCGTACAGGTTGCAATTTGTCCTGAGGATGAACGGGAAGAGGGGGAACCAATGAGAGACTAGCTCTAGGTGTTGGGACAGGCACAGGTCACTCTATTTTCCCATCAGGAAGAAGAATTAAGCACAAGCTCAGCCTGCCCCCCAGAACCAGAAGAGGGCCTGAAGCAATCCTGCGCTTTTGCAGCCAGCTCCCAAAAAAGCGAGTTGAAAAACGGAGCTCAGGGGCACTGCAATTCACAAACCTGCAGAGTTTTAAATGATACCTCTCGTCCACAAATATATTAAGGGAAGGCAACGAAGAGGCTTTGAAAGCAAGGCAGAATTGCAGGAAACAGATTTCAGGAGGTAGATTCGAATCGCCTTGAAAGCACATGAAAAGCGGCAAAACGTGTACAATGATGCCCTTGGCCAAAAAGGGCGTATGCGTTTTTTCCTGAATATATTCAGGAAAAAACGCATACGCCCGTTTTGGCCAACCAAGCAACCTGGAAAGGCAAATCAGCGCTCCAAAGAAGTCTGGCTTCCCAGCGGGCAAAAGGGCCATGCGGAAAAAAGTGTCCAAACCAGAAATGCAGGACCGGCCATGGAGAAATGGGAGCCTGGCTACGCTGATGGGTGGGATGTAAATTGCCAACAGCCACTCTGGAGAAGTGTAAGGTGTGTTCTGAAACATCTAAAAAACACAGCTGGGAGAGCATAGGGCACTTCCACTCATGGGCGTATAAATTGGGAAAACTAAAAATCAGCAAGACACAGGCACCCCAAAGTTTAGGGCTGCTCTGTTGACAAGAACCCCCACTTCATTACACCTTAAATATCCTAGGAAAGAGAAAAATGGATAAAGAAGTTGTGGTCCTCATGTACAATGGAATATCACTCAGCCATGAAATCAACGTCATAAGGCTAGTAGCAGCACGATGAGTGTATTTAGGTAAGACGATTCTAAGTGAAATAAGTCACACAGAAAAAGACACTTATCCTAAGATATCACTTAGAGAGGGAATGTAAAAACCGCTACACTTGAACTGAATTGCAAAACAGAACAGAGTCACACGTTTAGAAAACACAGTATGGCTGCTGAACGGGAAAGGTGAGGTGGGGTGATGCATAAAACAAGGGTTTCAAATTAGCTCAGATACCGTTCCATAAACCCAATATGTAAGAGACAAGACCTATTCCTTTTTCAGTGACCAGGACTCAACACCCCCTATTCACCGCACAAGAATATATCTGACTAGTAAGAATCTTCAAACCTATGTATTGATATCTCTCTGTAAGTGAGTCAAGGGCGTGTAAAGCGACATAACCACAGCCGTGAAAAGCAGCTAAACCCCATTATAAAAATAAATTACTTTTCAAAACCCGTGAAAGAAAGACAGTGAAAGAGAGAGAAATTCTTACAAAATTCGTTCAGGGGCTGTGATGCAACCTGGATTGACCATATCTAGACCCACAGCTGATTGAGACATCAGGGTGGACACTCTTGGGGCTGAGAGGTTCGGTGAGGTTGGGTGAGCCAACGCAGACCCTTTCAAGTAATACTGCATGGTACCCATCCCATGGGTCCCAAATCTCCAGGTTCAAGGGCATCTTCCTACGTCGAAAACAGGCATGAGAAACCCAGAAGATGGTACACCGTGTGATCGGGAAAGGTTTCTAAAACGCATCTCATTTCTCATCTCCTTTGCTCGGGTTCGCCATTCCAGCCGATTTACTAGCCATCTCCCTCCTTGGAGAATCAGCACCTTTAACCTCCTGTTCCGTACAGGTTGCAATTTGTCCTGAGGATGAACGGGAAGAGGGGGAACCAATGAGAGACTAGCTCTAGGTGTTGGGACAGGCACAGGTCACTCTATTTTCCCATCAGGAAGAAGAATTAAGCACAAGCTCAGCCTGCCCCCCAGAACCAGAAGAGGGCCTGAAGCAATCCTGCGCTTTTGAGGCCACCTCCCAAAAAAGCGAGTTGAAAAATGGAGCTCAGGGGCACTGCAATTCACAAACCTGCAGAGTCTTAAATGATACCTCTCGTCCACAAATATATTAAGGGAAGGCAACGAAGAGGCTTTGAAAGCAAGGCAGAATTGCAGGAAACAGATTTCAGGAGGTAGATTCGAATCGCCTTGAAAGCACATGAAAAGCGGCAAAACGTGGACAATGATGCCCTTGGCCAAAAAGGGCGTATGCGTTTTTTCCTGAATATATTCAGGAAAAAACGCATACGCCCTTTTTGGCCAACCAAGCAACCTGGAAAGGCAAATCAGCGCTCCAAAGAAGTCTGCCTTCACAGCGGGCAAAAGGGCCATGCGGAAAAAAGTGTCCAAAGCAGAAATGCAGGACCGGCCATGGAGAAATGGGAGCCTTGCTACGCTGATGGGCGGGATGTAAATTGCCAACAGCCACTCGGGAGAAGTGTACGGTGTGTCCTGAAACATCTGAAAAACACAGCTTGGAGAGCATAGGGCACTTCCACTCATGGGCGTATAAATTGGGAAAACTAAAAATCAGCAAGACACAGGCACCCCAAAGTTTAGGGCTGCTCTGTTGACAAGAACCCCCACTTCATTACACCTTAAATATCCTAGGAAAGAGAAAAATGGATAAAGAAGTTGGGGTCCTCATGTACAATGGAATATCACTCAGCCATGAAATCAACGTCATAAGGCTAGTATCAGCACGATGAGTGGATTTAGGTACGACGATTCTAAGTGAAATAAGTCACACAGAAAAAGACACTTATCATAAGATTTCACTTAGAGAGGGAATGTAAAAACCGCTACACTTGAACTGAATTACAAAACAGAACAGAGTCACACGTTTAGGAAACACTCTATGGCTGCTGAACGGGAAAGGTGAGGTGGGGTGATGCATAAAACAAGGGTTTCAAATTAGCTCAGATACCGTTCCATAAACCCAATATGTAAGAGACAAGACCTATTCCTTTTTCAGTGAACTGGACTCAACACCCCCTATTCACCGCACAAGAATATATCTGACTAGTAAGAATCTTCAAACCTATGTATTGATATCTCTCTGTAAGTGAGTCAAGGGGGTGTAAAGCGGCATAAACACAGCCGTGAAAAGCAGCTAAACCCCATTATAAAAATAAATTACTTTTCAAAACCCGTGAAACAAAGACAGTGAAAGAGAGAGAAATTCTTACAAAATTCGTTCAGGGGCTGTGATGCAACCTGGATTGACCATATCTAGACCCACAGCTGATTGAGACATAAGGGTGGACACTCTTGGGTCTGAGAGGTTCGGTGAGGTTGGGTGAGCCAACGCAGACCCTTTCAAGTAATACTGCATGGTACCCATCCCATGGGTCCCAAATCTCCAGGTTCAAGGGCATCTTCCTACTTCGAAAACAGGCATGAGAAACCCAGAAGATGGTACACCGTGTGATCGGGAAAGGTTTCTAAAACGCACCTCATTTCTCATCTCCTTTGCTCGGGTTCGCCATTCCAGCCGATTTACTAGCCATCTCCCTCCTTGTAGAATCAGCACCTTTAACCTCCTGTTCCGTACAGGTTGCAATTTGTCCTGAGGATGAACGGGAAGAGGGGGAACCAATGAGAGACTAGCTCTAGGTGTTGGGACAGGCACAGGTCACTCTATTTTCCCATCAGGAAGAAGAATTAAGCACAAGCTCAGCCTGCCCCCCAGAACCAGAAGAGGGCCTGAAGCAATCCTGCGCTTTTGCAGCCAGCTCCCAAAAAAGCGAGTTGAAAAACGGAGCTCAGGGGCACTGCAATTCACAAACCTGCAGAGTTTTAAATGATACCTCTCGTCCACAAATATATTAAGGGAAGGCAACGAAGAGGCTTTGAAAGCAAGGCAGAATTGCAGGAAACAGATTTCAGGAGGTAGATTCGAATCGCCTTGAAAGCACATGAAAAGCGGCAAAACGTGTACAATGATGCCCTTGGCCAAAAGGGGCGTATGCGTTTTTTCCTGAATATATTCAGGAAAAAACGCATACGCCCGTTTTGGCCAACCAAGCAACCTGGAAAGGCAAATCAGCGCTCCAAAGAAGTCTGGCTTCCCAGCGGGCAAAAGGGCCATGCGGAAAAAAGTGTCCAAACCAGAAATGCAGGACCGGCCATGGAGAAATGGGAGCCTGGCTACGCTGATGGGTGGGATGTAAATTGCCAACAGCCACTCTGGAGAAGTGTAAGGTGTGTTCTGAAACATCTAAAAAACACAGCTGGGAGAGCATAGGGCACTTCCACTCATGGGCGTATAAATTGGGAAAACTAAAAATCAGCAAGACACAGGCACCCCAAAGTTTAGGGCTGCTCTGTTGACAAGAACCCCCACTTCATTACACCTTAAATATCCTAGGAAAGAGAAAAATGGATAAAGAAGTTGTGGTCCTCATGTACAATGGAATATCACTCAGCCATGAAATCAACGTCATAAGGCTAGTAGCAGCACGATGAGTGTATTTAGGTAAGACGATTCTAAGTGAAATAAGTCACACAGAAAAAGACACTTATCCTAAGATATCACTTAGAGAGGGAATGTAAAAACCGCTACACTTGAACTGAATTGCAAAACAGAACAGAGTCACACGTTTAGAAAACACAGTATGGCTGCTGAACGGGAAAGGTGAGGTGGGGTGATGCATAAAACAAGGGTTTCAAATTAGCTCAGATACCGTTCCATAAACCCAATATGTAAGAGACAAGACCTATTCCTTTTTCAGTGACCAGGACTCAACACCCCCTATTCACCGCACAAGAATATATCTGACTAGTAAGAATCTTCAAACCTATGTATTGATATCTCTCTGTAAGTGAGTCAAGGGCGTGTAAAGCGACATAACCACAGCCGTGAAAAGCAGCTAAACCCCATTATAAAAATAAATTACTTTTCAAAACCCGTGAAAGAAAGACAGTGAAAGAGAGAGAAATTCTTACAAAATTCGTTCAGGGGCTGTGATGCAACCTGGATTGACCATATCTAGACCCACAGCTGATTGAGACATCAGGGTGGACACTCTTGGGGCTGAGAGGTTCGGTGAGGTTGGGTGAGCCAACGCAGACCCTTTCAAGTAATACTGCATGGTACCCATCCCATGGGTCCCAAATCTCCAGGTTCAAGGGCATCTTCCTACGTCGAAAACAGGCATGAGAAACCCAGAAGATGGTACACCGTGTGATCGGGAAATGTTTCTAAAACGCATCTCATTTCTCATCTCCTTTGCTCGGGTTCGCCATTCCAGCCGATTTACTAGCCATCTCCCTCCTTGGAGAATCAGCACCTTTAACCTCCTGTTCCGTACAGGTTGCAATTTGTCCTGAGGATGAACGGGAAGAGGGGGAACCAATGAGAGACTAGCTCTAGGTGTTGGGACAGGCACAGGTCACTCTATTTTCCCATCAGGAAGAAGAATTAAGCACAAGCTCAGCCTGCCCCCCAGAACCAGAAGAGGGCCTGAAGCAATCCTGCGCTTTTGAGGCCACCTCCCAAAAAAGCGAGTTGAAAAATGGAGCTCAGGGGCACTGCAATTCACAAACCTGCAGAGTTTTAAATGATACCTCTCGTCCACAAATATATTAAGGGAAGGCAACGAAGAGGCTTTGAAAGCAAGGCAGAATTGCAGGAAACAGATTTCAGGAGGTAGATTCGAATCGCCTTGAAAGCACATGAAAAGCGGCAAAACGTGGACAATGATGCCCTTGGCCAAAAAGGGCGTATGCGTTTTTTCCTGAATATATTCAGGAAAAAACGCATACGCCCTTTTTGGCCAACCAAGCAACCTGGAAAGGCAAATCAGCGCTCCAAAGAAGTCTGCCTTCACAGCGGGCAAAAGGGCCATGCGGAAAAAAGTGTCCAAAGCAGAAATGCAGGACCGGCCATGGAGAAATGGGAGCCTTGCTACGCTGATGGGCGGGATGTAAATTGCCAACAGCCACTCGGGAGAAGTGTACGGTGTGTCCTGAAACATCTGAAAAACACAGCTTGGAGAGCATAGGGCACTTCCACTCATGGGCGTATAAATTGGGAAAACTAAAAATCAGCAAGACACAGGCACCCCAAAGTTTAGGGCTGCTCTGTTGACAAGAACCCCCACTTCATTACACCTTAAATATCCTAGGAAAGAGAAAAATGGATAAAGAAGTTGGGGTCCTCATGTACAATGGAATATCACTCAGCCATGAAATCAACGTCATAAGGCTAGTAGCAGCACGATGAGTGGATTTAGGTACGACGATTCTAAGTGAAATAAGTCACACAGAAAAAGACACTTATCCTAAGATATCACTTCTAGAGGGAACGTAAAAACCGCTACACTTGAACTGAATTGCAAAACAGAACAGAGTCACACGTTTAGGAAACACACTATGGCTGCTGAACGGGAAAGGTGAGGTGGGGTGATGCATAAAACAAGGGTTTCAAATTAGCTCAGATACCGTTCCATAAACCCAATATGTAATAGACAAGACCTATTCCTTGCTCAGTGAACTGGACTCAACACTACCTATTCACCGCACAAGAATATATCTGACTAGTAAGAATCTTCAAACCTATGTATTGATATCTCTCTGTAAGTGAGTCAAGGGGGTGTAAAGCGGCAGAAACACAGCCGTGAAAAGCAGCTAAACCCCATTATAAAAATAAATTACTTTTCAAAACCCGTGAAACAAAGACAGTGAAAGAGAGAGAAATTCTTACAAAATTCGTTCAGGGGCTGTGATGCAAACTGGATGGACCATATCTAGACCCACAGCTGATTGAGACATAAGGGTGGACACTCTTGGGGCTGAGAGGTTCGGTGAGGTTGGGTGAGCCAACGCAGACCCTTTCAAGTAATACTGCATGGTACCCATCCCATGGGTCTCAAATCTCCAGGTTCAAGGGCATCTTCCTACATCGAAAAAAGGCATGAGAAACCCAGAAGATGGTACACCGTGTGATTGGGAAAGGTTTCTAAAACGCACTTCATTTCTCATCTCCTTTGCTCGGGTTCGCCATTCCAGCCGATTTACTAGCCATCTCCCTCCTTGGAGAATCAGCACCTTTAAACTCCTGTTCCGTACAGGTTGCAATTTGTCCTGAGGATGAACGGGAAAAGGGGGAACCAATGAGAGACTAGATCTAGGTATTGGGACAGGCACAGGTCTATCTATTTTCCCATCAGGAAGAAGAATTAAGCACAAGCTCAGCCTGCCCCCCAGAACCAGAAGAGGGCCTGAAGCAATCCTGCGCTTTTGCGGCCAGCTCCCAAAAGAGCGGGTTGAAAAATGGAGCTCAGGGGCACTGCAATTCACAAACCTGCAGAGTTTTAAATGATACCTCTCGTCCACAAATATATTAAGGGAAGGCAACGAAGAGGCTTTGAAAGCAAGGCAGAATTGCAGGAAACAGATTTCAGGAGGTAGATTCGAATCGCCTTGAAAGCACATGAAAAGCGGCAAAACGTGGACAATGATGCCCTTGGCCAAAAAGGGCGTATGCGTTTTTTCCTGAATATATTCAGGAAAAAATGCATACGCCCTTTTTGGCCAACCAAGCAACCTGGAAAGGCCAATCAGCGCTCCAAAGAAGTCTCGCTTCCCAGCGGGCAAAAGGGCCATGCGGAAAAAAGTGTCCAAACAAGAACTGCACGACCGGCCATGGAGAAATGGGAGCCTTGCTTCGCTGATGGGCGGGATGTAAATTGCCAACAGCCACTCGGGAGAAGTGTACGGTGCGTCCTGAAACATCTAAAAAACACAGCTTGGAGAGCATAGGGCACTTCCACTCATGGGCGTATAAATTGGGAAAACTAAAAATCAGCAAGACACAGGCACCCCAAAGTTTAGGGCTGCTCTGTTGACAAGAACCCCCACTTCATTACACGTTAAATATCCTAGGAAAGAGAAAAATGGATAAAGAAGTTGTGGTCCTCATGTACAATGGAATATCACTCAGCCATGAAATCAACGTCATAAGGCTAGTAGCAGCACGATGAGTGGATTTAGGTACGACGATTCTAAGTGAAATAAGTCACACAGAAAAAGACACTTATCATAAGATTTCACTTAGAGAGGGAATGTAAAAACCGCTACACTTGAACTGAATTACAAAACAGAACAGAGTCACACGTTTAGGAAACACACTATGGCTGCTGAACGGGAAAGGTGAGGTGGGGTGATGCATAAAACAAGGGTTTCAAATTAGCTCAGATACCGTTCCATAAACCCAATATGTAAGAGACAAGACCTATTCCTTTTTCAGTGAACTGGACTCAACACCCCCTATTCACCGCACAAGAATATATCTGACTAGTAAGAATCTTCAAACCTATGTATTGATATCTCTCTGTAAGTGAGTCAAGGGGGTGTAAAGCGGCATAAACACAGCCGTGAAAAGCAGCTAAACCCCATTATAAAAATAAATTACTTTTCAAAACCCGTGAAACAAAGACAGTGAAAGAGAGAGAAATTCTTCCAAAATTCGTTCAGGGGCTGTGATGCAACCTGGATTGACCATATCTAGACCCACAGCTGATTGAGACATAAGGGTGGACACTCTTGGGTCTGAGAGGTTCGGTGAGGTTGGGTGAGCCAACGCAGACCCTTTCAAGTAATACTGCATGGTACCCATCCCATGGGTCCCAAATCTCCAGGTTCAAGGGCATCTTTCTACATCGAAAACAGGCATGAGAAACCCAGAAGATGGTACACCGTGTGATCGGGAAAGGTTTCTAAAACGCACCTCATTTCTCATCTCCTTTGCTCGGGTTCGCCATTCCAGCCGATTTACTAGCCATCTCCCTCCTTGTAGAATCAGCACCTTTAACCTCCTGTTCCGTACAGGTTGCAATTTGTCCTGAGGATGAACGGGAAGAGGGGGAACCAATGAGAGACTAGCTCTAGGTGTTGGGACAGGCACAGGTCACTCTATTTTCCCATCAGGAAGAAGAATTAAGCACAAGCTCAGCCTGCCCCCCAGAACCAGAAGAGGGCCTGAAGCAATCCTGCGCTTTTGCAGCCAGCTCCCAAAAAAGCGAGTTGAAAAACGGAGCTCAGGGGCACTGCAATTCACAAACCTGCAGAGTTTTAAATGATACCTCTCGTCCACAAATATATTAAGGGAAGGCAACGAAGAGGCTTTGAAAGCAAGGCAGAATTGCAGGAAACAGATTTCAGGAGGTAGATTCGAATCGCCTTGAAAGCACATGAAAAGCGGCAAAACGTGTACAATGATGCCCTTGGCCAAAAAGGGCGTATGCGTTTTTTCCTGAATATATTCAGGAAAAAACGCATACGCCCGTTTTGGCCAACCAAGCAACCTGGAAAGGCAAATCAGCGCTCCAAAGAAGTCTGGCTTCCCAGCGGGCAAAAGGGCCATGCGGAAAAAAGTGTCCAAACCAGAAATGCAGGACCGGCCATGGAGAAATGGGAGCCTGGCTACGCTGATGGGTGGGATGTAAATTGCCAACAGCCACTCTGGAGAAGTGTAAGGTGTGTTCTGAAACATCTAAAAAACACAGCTGGGAGAGCATAGGGCACTTCCACTCATGGGCGTATAAATTGGGAAAACTAAAAATCAGCAAGACACAGGCACCCCAAAGTTTAGGGCTGCTCTGTTGACAAGAACCCCCACTTCATTACACCTTAAATATCCTAGGAAAGAGAAAAATGGATAAAGAAGTTGTGGTCCTCATGTACAATGGAATATCACTCAGCCATGAAATCAACGTCATAAGGCTAGTAGCAGCACGATGAGTGTATTTAGGTAAGACGATTCTAAGTGAAATAAGTCACACAGAAAAAGACACTTATCCTAAGATATCACTTAGAGAGGGAATGTAAAAACCGCTACACTTGAACTGAATTGCAAAACAGAACAGAGTCACACGTTTAGGAAACACACTATGGCTGCTGAACGGGAAAGGTGAGGTGGGGTGATGCATAAAACAAGGGTTTCAAATTAGCTCAGATACCGTTCCATAAACCCAATATGTAATAGACAAGACCTATTCCTTGCTCAGTGAACTGGACTCAACACTACCTATTCACCGCACAAGAATATATCTGACTAGTAAGAATCTTCAAACCTATGTATTGATATCTCTCTGTAAGTGAGTCAAGGGGGTGTAAAGCGGCAGAAACACAGCCGTGAAAAGCAGCTAAACCCCATTATAAAAATAAATTACTTTTCAAAACCCGTGAAACAAAGACAGTGAAAGAGAGAGAAATTCTTACAAAATTCGTTCAGGGGCTGTGATGCAAACTGGATAGACCATATCTAGACCCACAGCTGATTGAGACATAAGGGTGGACACTCTTGGGGCTGAGAGGTTCGGTGAGGTTGGGTGAGCCAACGCAGACCCTTTCAAGTAATACTGCATGGTACCCATCCCATGGGTCTCAAATCTCCAGGTTCAAGGGCATCTTCCTACATCGAAAAAAGGCATGAGAAACCCAGAAGATGGTACACCGTGTGATTGGGAAAGGTTTCTAAAACGCACTTCATTTCTCATCTCCTTTGCTCGGGTTCGCCATTCCAGCCGATTTACTAGCCATCTCCCTCCTTGGAGAATCAGCACCTTTAAACTCCTGTTCCGTACAGGTTGCAATTTGTCCTGAGGATGAACGGGAAAAGGGGGAACCAATGAGAGACTAGATCTAGGTATTGGGACAGGCACAGGTCTATCTATTTTCCCATCAGGAAGAAGAATTAAGCACAAGCTCAGCCTGCCCCCCAGAACCAGAAGAGGGCCTGAAGCAATCCTGCGCTTTTGCGGCCAGCTCCCAAAAGAGCGGGTTGAAAAATGGAGCTCAGGGGCACTGCAATTCACAAACCTGCAGAGTTTTAAATGATACCTCTCGTCCACAAATATATTAAGGGAAGGCAACGAAGAGGCTTTGAAAGCAAGGCAGAATTGCAGGAAACAGATTTCAGGAGGTAGATTCGAATCGCCTTGAAAGCACATGAAAAGCGGCAAAACGTGGACAATGATGCCCTTGGCCAAAAAGGGCGTATGCGTTTTTTCCTGAATATATTCAGGAAAAAATGCATACGCCCTTTTTGGCCAACCAAGCAACCTGGAAAGGCCAATCAGCGCTCCAAAGAAGTCTCGCTTCCCAGCGGGCAAAAGGGCCATGCGGAAAAAAGTGTCCAAACCAGAACTGCACGACCGGCCATGGAGAAATGGGAGCCTTGCTTCGCTGATGGGCGGGATGTAAATTGCCAACAGCCACTCGGGAGAAGTGTACGGTGCGTCCTGAAACATCTAAAAAACACAGCTTGGAGAGCATAGGGCACTTCCACTCATGGGCGTATAAATTGGGAAAACTAAAAATCAGCAAGACACAGGCACCCCAAAGTTTAGGGCTGCTCTGTTGACAAGAACCCCCACTTCATTACACGTTAAATATCCTAGGAAAGAGAAAAATGGATAAAGAAGTTGTGGTCCTCATGTACAATGGAATATCACTCAGCCATGAAATCAACGTCATAAGGCTAGTAGCAGCACGATGAGTGGATTTAGGTACGACGATTCTAAGTGAAATAAGTCACACAGAAAAAGACACTTATCATAAGATTTCACTTAGAGAGGGAATGTAAAAACCGCTACACTTGAACTGAATTACAAAACAGAACAGAGTCACACGTTTAGGAAACACACTATGGCTGCTGAACGGGAAAGGTGAGGTGGGGTGATGCATAAAACAAGGGTTTCAAATTAGCTCAGATACCGTTCCATAAACCCAATATGTAAGAGACAAGACCTATTCCTTTTTCAGTGAACTGGACTCAACACCCCCTATTCACCGCACAAGAATATATCTGACTAGTAAGAATCTTCAAACCTATGTATTGATATCTCTCTGTAAGTGAGTCAAGGGGGTGTAAAGCGGCATAAACACAGCCGTGAAAAGCAGCTAAACCCCATTATAAAAATAAATTACTTTTCAAAACCCGTGAAACAAAGACAGTGAAAGAGAGAGAAATTCTTCCAAAATTCGTTCAGGGGCTGTGATGCAACCTGGATTGACCATATCTAGACCCACAGCTGATTGAGACATAAGGGTGGACACTCTTGGGGCTGAGAGGTTCGGTGAGGTTGGGTGAGCCAACGCAGACCCTTTCAAGTAATACTGCATGGTACCCATCCCATGGGTCCCAAATCTCCAGGTTCAAGGGCATCTTTCTACATCGAAAACAGGCATGAGAAACCCAGAAGATGGTACACCGTGTGATCGGGAAAGGTTTCTAAAACGCACCTCATTTCTCATCTCCTTTGCTCGGGTTCGCCATTCCAGCCGATTTACTAGCCATCTCCCTCCTTGGAGAATCAGCACCTTTAACCTCCTGTTCCGTACAGGTTGCAATTTGTCCTGAGGATGAACGGGAAGAGGGGGAACCAATGAGAGACTAGCTCTAGGTGTTGGGACAGGCACAGGTCACTCTATTTTCCCATCAGGAAGAAGAATTAAGCACAAGCTCAGCCTGCCCCCCAGAACCAGAAGAGGGCCTGAAGCAATCCTGCGCTTTTGCGGCCAGCTCCCAAAAAAGCGAGTTGAAAAATGGAGCTCAGGGGCCCTGCAATTCACAAACCTGCACAGTTTTAAATGATACCTCTCGTCCACAAATATATTAAGGGAAGGCAACGAAGAGGCTTTGAAAGCAAGGCCGAATTGCAGGAAACAGATTTCAGGAGGTAGATTCGAATCGCCTTGAAAGCACATGAAAAGCCGCAAAACGTGGACAATGATGCCCTTGGCCAAAAAGGGCGTATGCGTTTTTTCCTGAATATATTCAGGAAAAAACGCATACGCCCTTTTTGGCCAACCAAGCAACCTGGAAAGGCCAATCAGCGCTCCAAAGAAGTCTGGCTTCCCAGTGGGCAAAAGGGCCATGCGGAAAAAAGTGTCCAAACCAGAAATGCAGGACCGGCCATGGAGAAATGGGAGCCTTGCTACGCTGATGGGTGGGATGTAAATTGCCAACAGCCACTCTGGAGAAGTGTACGGTGTGTTCTGAAACATCTAAAAAACACAGCTTGGAGAGCATAGGGCACTTCCACTCATGGGCGTATAAATTGGGAAAACTAAAAATCAGCAAGACACAGGCACCCCAAAGTTTAGGGATGCTCTGTTGACAAGAATCCCCACTTCATTACACCTTAAATATCCTAGGAAAGAGAAAAATGGATAAAGAAGTTGTGGTCCTCATGTACAATGGAATATCACTCAGCCATGAAATCAACGTCATAAGGCTAGTAGCAGCACGATGAGTGGATTTAGGTACGACGATTCTAAGTGAAATAAGTCACAGAGAAAAAGACACTTATCCTAAGATATCACTTCTAGAGGGAATGTAAAAACCGCTACACTTGAACTGAATTACAAAACAGAACAGAGTCACACGTTTAGAAAACACACTATGGCTGCTGAACGGGAAAGGTGAGGTGGGCATAAAACAAGGGTTTCAAATTAGCTCAGATACCGTTCCATAAACCCAATATGTAAGAGACAAGGCCTATTCCTTTTGCAGTGAACTGGACTCAACACCCCCTATTCACCGCACAAGAATATATCTGACTAGTAAGAATCTTCAAACCTATGTATTGATATCTCTCTGTAAGTGAGTCAAGGGGGTGTAAAGCGGCATAAACACAGCCGTGAAAAGCAGCTACACCCCATTATAAAAATAAATTACTTTTCAAAACCCGTGAAAGAAAGACAGTGAAAGAGAGAGAAATTCTTACAAAATTCGTTCAGGGGCTGTGATGCAACCTGGATTGACCATATCTAGACCCACAGCTGATTGAGACATCAGGGTGGACACTCTTGGGGCTGAGAGGTTCGGTGAGGTTGGGTGAGCCAACGCAGACCCTTTCAAGTAATACTGCATGGTACCCATCCCATGGGTCCCAAATCTCCAGGTTCAAGGGCATCTTCCTACGTCGAAAACAGGCATGAGAAACCCAGAAGATGGTACACCGTGTGATCGGGAAAGGTTTCTAAAACGCACCTCATTTCTCATCTCCTTTGCTCGGGTTCGCCATTCCAGCCGATTTACTAGCCATCTCCCTCCTTGGAGAATCAGCACCTTTAACCTCCTGTTCCGTACAGGTTGCAATTTGTCCTGAGGATGAACGGGAAGAGGGGGAACCAATGAGAGACTAGCTCTAGGTGTTGGGACAGGCACAGGTCACTCTATTTTCCCATCAGGAAGAAGAATTAAGCACAAGCTCAGCCTGCCCCCCAGAACGAGAAGAGGGCCTGAAGCAATCCTGCGCTTTTGCGGCCACCTCCCAAAAAAGCGAGTTGAAAAATGGAGCTCAGGGGCACTGCAATTCACAAACCTGCAGAGTTTTAAATGATACCTCTCGTCCACAAATATATTAAGGGAAGGCAACGAAGAGGCTTTGAAAGCAAGGCAGAATTGCAGGAAACAGATTTCAGGAGGTAGATTCGAATCGCCTTGAAAGCACATGAAAAGCGGCAAAACGTGGACAATGATGCCCTTGGCCAAAAAGGGCGTATGCGTTTTTTCCTGAATATATTCAGGAAAAAACGCATACGCCCTTTTTGGCCAACCAAGCAACCTGGAAAGGCAAATCAGCGCTCCAAAGAAGTCTGGCTTCCCAGCGGGCAAAAGGGCCATGCGGAAAAAAGTGTCCAAAGCAGAAATGCAGGACCGGCCATGGAGAAATGGGAGCCTTGCTACGCTGATGGGCGGGATGTAAATTGCCAACAGCCACTCTGGAGAAGTGTACGGTGTGTCCTGAAACATCTAAAAAACACAGCTTGGAGAGCATAGGGCACTTCCACTCATGGGCGTATAAATTGGGAAAACTAAAAATCAGCAAGACACAGGCACCCCAAAGTTTAGGGCTGCTCTGTTGACAAGAACCCCCACTTCATTACACCTTAAATATCCTAGGAAAGAGAAAAATGGATAAAGAAGTTGTGGTCCTCATATACAATGGAATATCACTCAGCCATGAAATCAACGTCATAAGGCTAGTAGCAGCACGATGAGTGGATTTAGGTACGACGATTCTAAGTGAAATAAGTCACACAGAAAAAGACACTTATCCTAAGATATCACTTATAGAGGGAATGTAAAAACCGCTACACTTGAACTGAATTACAAAACAGAACAGAGTCACACGTTTAGAAAACACACTATGGCTGCTGAACGGGAAAGGTGAGGTGGGGTGATGCATAAAACAAGGGTTTCAAATTAGCTCAGATACCGTTCCATAAACCCAATATGTAAGAGAAAAGGCCTATTCCTTTTTCAGTGAACTGGACTCAACACCCCCTATTCACCGCACAAGAATATATCTGACTAGTAAGAATCTTCAAACCTATGTATTGATATCTCTCTGTAAGTGAGTCAAGGGGGTGTAAAGCGGCATAAACACAGCCGTGAAAAGCAGCTAAACCCCATTATAAAAATAAATTACTTTTCAAAACCCGTGAAACAAAGACAGTGAAAGAGAGAGAAATTCTTACAAAATTCGTTCAGGGGCTGTGATGCAACCTGGATTGACCATATCTAGACCCACAGCTGATTGAGACATAAGGGTGGACACTCTTGGGTCTGAGAGGTTCGGTGAGGTTGGGTGAGCCAACGCAGACCCTTTCAAGTAATACTGCATGGTACCCATCCCATGGGTCCCAAATCTCCAGGTTCAAGGGCATCTTCCTACTTCGAAAACAGGCATGAGAAACCCAGAAGATGGTACACCGTGTGATCGGGAAAGGTTTCTAAAACGCACCTCATTTCTCATCTCCTTTGCTCGGGTTCGCCATTCCAGCCGATTTACTAGCCATCTCCCTCCTTGTAGAATCAGCACCTTTAACCTCCTGTTCCGTACAGGTTGCAATTTGTCCTGAGGATGAACGGGAAGAGGGGGAACCAATGAGAGACTAGCTCTAGGTGTTGGGACAGGCACAGGTCACTCTATTTTCCCATCAGGAAGAAGAATTAAGCACAAGCTCAGCCTGCCCCCCAGAACCAGAAGAGGGCCTGAAGCAATCCTGCGCTTTTGCAGCCAGCTCCCAAAAAAGCGAGTTGAAAAACGGAGCTCAGGGGCACTGCAATTCACAAACCTGCAGAGTTTTAAATGATACCTCTCGTCCACAAATATATTAAGGGAAGGCAACGAAGAGGCTTTGAAAGCAAGGCAGAATTGCAGGAAACAGATTTCAGGAGGTAGATTCGAATCGCCTTGAAAGCACATGAAAAGCGGCAAAACGTGTACAATGATGCCCTTGGCCAAAAAGGGCGTATGCGTTTTTTCCTGAATATATTCAGGAAAAAACGCATACGCCCGTTTTGGCCAACCAAGCAACCTGGAAAGGCAAATCAGCGCTCCAAAGAAGTCTCGCTTCCCAGCGGGCAAAAGGGCCATGCGGAAAAAAGTGTCCAAACCAGAAATGCAGGACCGGCCATGGAGAAATGGGAGCCTGGCTACGCTGATGGGTGGGATGTAAATTGCCAACAGCCACTCTGGAGAAGTGTAAGGTGTGTTCTGAAACATCTAAAAAACACAGCTGGGAGAGCATAGGGCACTTCCACTCATGGGCGTATAAATTGGGAAAACTAAAAATCAGCAAGACACAGGCACCCCAAAGTTTAGGGCTGCTCTGTTGACAAGAACCCCCACTTCATTACACCTTAAATATCCTAGGAAAGAGAAAAATGGATAAAGAAGTTGTGGTCCTCATGTACAATGGAATATCACTCAGCCATGAAATCAACGTCATAAGGCTAGTAGCAGCACGATGAGTGTATTTAGGTAAGACGATT
This sequence comes from Balaenoptera acutorostrata, assembly GCF_949987535.1. Classification (NCBI taxonomy): domain Eukaryota; kingdom Metazoa; phylum Chordata; class Mammalia; order Artiodactyla; family Balaenopteridae; genus Balaenoptera; species Balaenoptera acutorostrata. The sequence goes on from NW_026645829.1 coordinate 285,516, forward strand.
CTAAGTGAAATAAGTCACACAGAAAAAGACACTTATCCTAAGATATCACTTAGAGAGGGAATGTAAAAACCGCTACACTTGAACTGAATTGCAAAACAGAACAGAGTCACACGTTTAGAAAACACAGTATGGCTGCTGAACGGGAAAGGTGAGGTGGGGTGATGCATAAAACAAGGGTTTCAAATTAGCTCAGATACCGTTCCATAAACCCAATATGTAAGAGACAAGACCTATTCCTTTTTCAGTGACCAGGACTCAACACCCCCTATTCACCGCACAAGAATATATCTGACTAGTAAGAATCTTCAAACCTATGTATTGATATCTCTCTGTAAGTGAGTCAAGGGCGTGTAAAGCGACATAACCACAGCCGTGAAAAGCAGCTAAACCCCATTATAAAAATAAATTACTTTTCAAAACCCGTGAAAGAAAGACAGTGAAAGAGAGAGAAATTCTTACAAAATTCGTTCAGGGGCTGTGATGCAACCTGGATTGACCATATCTAGACCCACAGCTGATTGAGACATCAGGGTGGACACTCTTGGGGCTGAGAGGTTCGGTGAGGTTGGGTGAGCCAACGCAGACCCTTTCAAGTAATACTGCATGGTACCCATCCCATGGGTCCCAAATCTCCAGGTTCAAGGGCATCTTCCTACGTCGAAAACAGGCATGAGAAACCCAGAAGATGGTACACCGTGTGATCGGGAAAGGTTTCTAAAACGCATCTCATTTCTCATCTCCTTTGCTCGGGTTCGCCATTCCAGCCGATTTACTAGCCATCTCCCTCCTTGGAGAATCAGCACCTTTAACCTCCTGTTCCGTACAGGTTGCAATTTGTCCTGAGGATGAACGGGAAGAGGGGGAACCAATGAGAGACTAGCTCTAGGTGTTGGGACAGGCACAGGTCACTCTATTTTCCCATCAGGAAGAAGAATTAAGCACAAGCTCAGCCTGCCCCCCAGAACCAGAAGAGGGCCTGAAGCAATCCTGCGCTTTTGAGGCCACCTCCCAAAAAAGCGAGTTGAAAAATGGAGCTCAGGGGCACTGCAATTCACAAACCTGCAGAGTTTTAAATGATACCTCTCGTCCACAAATATATTAAGGGAAGGCAACGAAGAGGCTTTGAAAGCAAGGCAGAATTGCAGGAAACAGATTTCAGGAGGTAGATTCGAATCGCCTTGAAAGCACATGAAAAGCGGCAAAACGTGGACAATGATGCCCTTGGCCAAAAAGGGCGTATGCGTTTTTTCCTGAATATATTCAGGAAAAAACGCATACGCCCTTTTTGGCCAACCAAGCAACCTGGAAAGGCAAATCAGCGCTCCAAAGAAGTCTGCCTTCACAGCGGGCAAAAGGGCCATGCGGAAAAAAGTGTCCAAAGCAGAAATGCAGGACCGGCCATGGAGAAATGGGAGCCTTGCTACGCTGATGGGCGGGATGTAAATTGCCAACAGCCACTCGGGAGAAGTGTACGGTGTGTCCTGAAACATCTGAAAAACACAGCTTGGAGAGCATAGGGCACTTCCACTCATGGGCGTATAAATTGGGAAAACTAAAAATCAGCAAGACACAGGCACCCCAAAGTTTAGGGCTGCTCTGTTGACAAGAACCCCCACTTCATTACACCTTAAATATCCTAGGAAAGAGAAAAATGGATAAAGAAGTTGGGGTCCTCATGTACAATGGAATATCACTCAGCCATGAAATCAACGTCATAAGGCTAGTAGCAGCACGATGAGTGGATTTAGGTACGACGTTTCTAAGTGAAATAAGTCACACAGAAAAAGACACTTATCCTAAGATATCACTTCTAGAGGGAACGTAAAAACCGCTACACTTGAACTGAATTGCAAAACAGAACAGAGTCACACGTTTAGGAAACACACTATGGCTGCTGAACGGGAAAGGTGAGGTGGGGTGATGCATAAAACAAGGGTTTCAAATTAGCTCAGATACCGTTCCATAAACCCAATATGTAATAGACAAGACCTATTCCTTGCTCAGTGAACTGGACTCAACACTACCTATTCACCGCACAAGAATATATCTGACTAGTAAGAATCTTCAAACCTATGTATTGATATCTCTCTGTAAGTGAGTCAAGGGGGTGTAAAGCGGCAGAAACACAGCCGTGAAAAGCAGCTAAACCCCATTATAAAAATAAATTACTTTTAAAAACCCGTGAAACAAAGACAGTGAAAGAGAGAGAAATTCTTACAAAATTCGTTCAGGGGCTGTGATGCAACCTGGATGGACCATATCTAGACCCACAGCTGATTGAGACATAAGGGTGGACACTCTTGGGGCTGAGAGGTTCGGTGAGGTTGGGTGAGCCAACGCAGACCCTTTCAAGTAATACTGCATGGTACCCATCCCATGGGTCTCAAATCTCCAGGTTCAAGGGCATCTTCCTACATCGAAAAAAGGCATGAGAAACCCAGAAGATGGTACACCGTGTGATTGGGAAAGGTTTCTAAAACGCACTTCATTTCTCATCTCCTTTGCTCGGGTTCGCCATTCCAGCCGATTTACTAGCCATCTCCCTCCTTGGAGAATCAGCACCTTTAAACTCCTGTTCCGTACAGGTTGCAATTTGTCCTGAGGATGAACGGGAAAAGGGGGAACCAATGAGAGACTAGATCTAGGTATTGGGACAGGCACAGGTCTATCTATTTTCCCATCAGGAAGAAGAATTAAGCACAAGCTCAGCCTGCCCCCCAGAACCAGAAGAGGGCCTGAAGCAATCCTGCGCTTTTGCGGCCAGCTCCCAAAAGAGCGGGTTGAAAAATGGAGCTCAGGGGCACTGCAATTCACAAACCTGCAGAGTTTTAAATGATACCTCTCGTCCACAAATATATTAAGGGAAGGCAACGAAGAGGCTTTGAAAGCAAGGCAGAATTGCAGGAAACAGATTTCAGGAGGTAGATTCGAATCGCCTTGAAAGCACATGAAAAGCGGCAAAACGTGGACAATGATGCCCTTGGCCAAAAAGGGCGTATGCGTTTTTTCCTGAATATATTCAGGAAAAAATGCATACGCCCTTTTTGGCCAACCAAGCAACCTGGAAAGGCCAATCAGCGCTCCAAAGAAGTCTCGCTTCCCAGCGGGCAAAAGGGCCATGCGGAAAAAAGTGTCCAAACCAGAACTGCACGACCGGCCATGGAGAAATGGGAGCCTTGCTTCGCTGATGGGCGGGATGTAAATTGCCAACAGCCACTCGGGAGAAGTGTACGGTGCGTCCTGAAACATCTAAAAAACACAGCTTGGAGAGCATAGGGCACTTCCACTCATGGGCGTATAAATTGGGAAAACTAAAAATCAGCAAGACACAGGCACCCCAAAGTTTAGGGCTGCTCTGTTGACAAGAACCCCCACTTCATTACACGTTAAATATCCTAGGAAAGAGAAAAATGGATAAAGAAGTTGGGGTCCTCATGTACAATGGAATATCACTCAGCCATGAAATCAACGTCATAAGGCTAGTAGCAGCACGATGAGTGGATTTAGGTACGACGATTCTAAGTGAAATAAGTCACACAGAAAAAGACACTTATCATAAGATTTCACTTAGAGAGGGAATGTAAAAACCGCTACACTTGAACTGAATTACAAAACAGAACAGAGTCACACGTTTAGGAAACACACTATGGCTGCTGAACGGGAAAGGTGAGGTGGGGTGATGCATAAAACAAGGGTTTCAAATTAGCTCAGATACCGTTCCATAAACCCAATATGTAAGAGACAAGACCTATTCCTTTTTCAGTGAACTGGACTCAACACCCCCTATTCACCGCACAAGAATATATCTGACTAGTAAGAATCTTCAAACCTATGTATTGATATCTCTCTGTAAGTGAGTCAAGGGGGTGTAAAGCGGCATAAACACAGCCGTGAAAAGCAGCTAAACCCCATTATAAAAATAAATTACTTTTCAAAACCCGTGAAACAAAGACAGTGAAAGAGAGAGAAATTCTTCCAAAATTCGTTCAGGGGCTGTGATGCAACCTGGATTGACCATATCTAGACCCACAGCTGATTGAGACATAAGGGTGGACACTCTTGGGGCTGAGAGGTTCGGTGAGGTTGGGTGAGCCAACGCAGACCCTTTCAAGTAATACTGCATGGTACCCATCCCATGGGTCCCAAATCTCCAGGTTCAAGGGCATCTTTCTACATCGAAAACAGGCATGAGAAACCCAGAAGATGGTACACTGTGTGATCGGGAAAGGTTTCTAAAACGCACCTCATTTCTCATCTCCTTTGCTCGGGTTCGCCATTCCAGCCGATTTACTAGCCATCTCCCTCCTTGGAGAATCAGCACCTTTAACCTCCTGTTCCGTACAGGTTGCAATTTGTCCTGAGGATGAACGGGAAGAGGGGGAACCAATGAGAGACTAGCTCTAGGTGTTGGGACAGGCACAGGTCACTCTATTTTCCCATCAGGAAGAAGAATTAAGCACAAGCTCAGCCTGCCCCCCAGAACCAGAAGAGGGCCTGAAGCAATCCTGCGCTTTTGCGGCCAGCTCCCAAAAAAGCGAGTTGAAAAATGGAGCTCAGGGGCCCTGCAATTCAAAAACCTGCACAGTTTCAAATGATACCTCTCGTCCACAAATATATTAAGGGAAGGCAACGAAGAGGCTTTGAAAGCAAGGCAGAATTGCAGGAAACAGATTTCAGGAGGTAGATTCGAATCGCCTTGAAAGCACATGAAAAGCGGCAAAACGTGGACAATGATGCCCTTGGCCAAAAAGGGCGTATGCGTTTTTTCCTGAATATATTCAGGAAAAAACGCATGCGCCCTTTTTGGCCAACCAAGCAACCTGGAAAGGCCAATCAGCGCTGCAAAGAAGTCTCGCTTCCCAGCGGGCAAAAGGGCCATGCGGAAAAAAGTGTCCAAACCAGAACTGCACGACCGGCCATGGAGAAATGGGAGCCTTGCTTCGCTAATGGGCGGGATGTAAATTGCCAACAGCCACTCGGGAGAAGTGTACGGTGTGTCCTGAAACATCTAAAAAACACAGCTTGGAGAGCATAGGGCACTTCCACTCATGGGCGTATAAATTGGAAAAACTAAAAATCAGCAAGACACAGGCACCCCAAAGTTTAGGGCTGCTCTGTTGACAAGAACCCCCACTTCATTACACCTTAAATATCCTAGGAAAGAGAAAAATGGATAAAGAAGTTGTGGTCCTCATGTACAATGGAATATCACTCAGCCATGAAATCAACGTCATAAGGCTAGTAGCAGCACGATGAGTGGATTTAGGTACGACGATTCTAAGTGAAATAAGTCACACAGAAAAAGACACTTATCATAAGATTTCACTTAGAGAGGGAATGTAAAAACCGCTACACTTGAACTGAATTACAAAACAGAACAGAGTCACACGTTTAGGAAACACACTATGGCTGCTGAACGGGCAAGGTGAGGAGGGGTGATGCATAAAACAAGGGTTTCAAATTAGCTCAGATACCGTTCCGTAAACCCAATATGTAAGAGACAAGACCTATTCCTTTTTCAGTGAACTGGACTCAACACCCCCTATTCACCGCACAAGAATATATCTGACTAGTAAGAATCTTCAAACCTATGTATTGATATCTCTCTGTAAGTGAGTCAAGGGGGTGTAAAGCGGCATAAACACAGCCGTGAAAAGCAGCTAAACCCCATTATAAAAATAAATTACTTTTCAAAACCCGTGAAACAAAGACAGTGAAAGAGAGAGAAATTCTTCCAAAATTCGTTCAGGGGCTGTGATGCAACCTGGATTGACCATATCTAGACCCACAGCTGATTGAGACATAAGGGTGGACACTCTTGGGGCTGAGAGGTTCGGTGAGGTTGGGTGAGCCAACGCAGACCCTTTCAAGTAATACTGCATGGTACCCATCCCATGGGTCCCAAATCTCCAGGTTCAAGGGCATCTTCCTACATCGAAAACAGGCATGAGAAACCCAGAAGATGGTACACCGTGTGATCGGGAAAGGTTTCTAAAACGCACCTCATTTCTCATCTCCTTTGCTCGGGTTCGCCATTCCAGCCGATTTACTAGCCATCTCCCTCCTTGGAGAATCAGCACCTTTAACCTCCTGTTCCGTACAGGTTGCAATTTGTCCTGAGGATGAACGGGAAGAGGGGGAACCAATGAGAGACTAGCTCTAGGTGTTGGGACAGGCACAGGTCACTCTATTTTCCCATCAGGAAGAAGAATTAAGCACAAGCTCAGCCTGCCCCCCAGAACCAGAAGAGGGCCTGAAGCAATCCTGCGCTTTTGCGGCCAGCTCCCAAAAAAGCGAGTTGAAAAATGGAGCTCAGGGGCCCTGCAATTCACAAACCTGCAGAGTTTTAAATGATACCTCTCGTCCACAAATATATTAAGGGAAGGCAACGAAGAGGCTTTGAAAGCAAGGCAGAATTGCAGGAAACAGATTTCAGGAGGTAGATTCGAATCGCCTTGAAAGCACATGAAAAGCGGCAAAACGTGGACAATGATGCCCTTGGCCAAAAAGGGCGTATGCGTTTTTTCCTGAATATATTCAGGAAAAAACGCATGCGCCCTTTTTGGCCAACCAAGCAACCTGGAAAGGCCAATCAGCGCTGCAAAGAAGTCTCGCTTCCCAGCGGGCAAAAGGGCCATGCGGAAAAAAGTGTCCAAACCAGAACTGCACGACCGGCCATGGAGAAATGGGAGCCTTGCTTCGCTAATGGGCGGGATGTAAATTGCCAACAGCCACTCGGGAGAAGTGTACGGTGTGTCCTGAAACATCTAAAAAACACAGCTTGGAGAGCATAGGGCACTTCCACTCATGGGCGTATAAATTGGAAAAACTAAAAATCAGCAAGACACAGGCACCCCAAAGTTTAGGGCTGCTCTGTTGACAAGAACCCCCACTTCATTACACCTTAAATATCCTAGGAAAGAGAAAAATGGATAAAGAAGTTGTGGTCCTCATGTACAATGGAATATCACTCAGCCATGAAATCAACGTCATAAGGCTAGTAGCAGCACGATGAGTGGATTTAGGTACGACGATTCTAAGTGAAATAAGTCACACAGAAAAAGACACTTATCATAAGATTTCACTTAGAGAGGGAATGTAAAAACCGCTACACTTGAACTGAATTACAAAACAGAACAGAGTCACACGTTTAGGAAACACACTATGGCTGCTGAACGGGCAAGGTGAGGAGGGGTGATGCATAAAACAAGGGTTTCAAATTAGCTCAGATACCGTTCCGTAAACCCAATATGTAAGAGACAAGACCTATTCCTTTTTCAGTGAACTGGACTCAACACCCCCTATTCACCGCACAAGAATATATCTGACTAGTAAGAATCTTCAAACCTATGTATTGATATCTCTCTGTAAGTGAGTCAAGGGGGTGTAAAGCGGCATAAACACAGCCGTGAAAAGCAGCTAAACCCCATTATAAAAATAAATTACTTTTCAAAACCCGTGAAACAAAGACAGTGAAAGAGAGAGAAATTCTTCCAAAATTCGTTCAGGGGCTGTGATGCAACCTGGATTGACCATATCTAGACCCACAGCTGATTGAGACATAAGGGTGGACACTCTTGGGGCTGAGAGGTTCGGTGAGGTTGGGTGAGCCAACGCAGACCCTTTCAAGTAATACTGCATGGTACCCATCCCATGGGTCCCAAATCTCCAGGTTCAAGGGCATCTTCCTACATCGAAAACAGGCATGAGAAACCCAGAAGATGGTACACCGTGTGATCGGGAAAGGTTTCTAAAACGCACCTCATTTCTCATCTCCTTTGCTCGGGTTCGCCATTCCAGCCGATTTACTAGCCATCTCCCTCCTTGGAGAATCAGCACCTTTAACCTCCTGTTCCGTACAGGTTGCAATTTGTCCTGAGGATGAACGGGAAGAGGGGGAACCAATGAGAGACTAGCTCTAGGTGTTGGGACAGGCACAGGTCACTCTATTTTCCCATCAGGAAGAAGAATTAAGCACAAGCTCAGCCTGCCCCCCAGAACCAGAAGAGGGCCTGAAGCAATCCTGCGCTTTTGCGGCCAGCTCCCAAAAAAGCGAGTTGAAAAATGGAGCTCAGGGGCCCTGCAATTCACAAACCTGCACAGTTTTAAATGATACCTCTCGTCCACAAATATATTAAGGGAAGGCAACGAAGAGGCTTTGAAAGCAAGGCAGAATTGCAGGAAACAGATTTCAGGAGGTAGATTCGAATCGCCTTGAAAGCACATGAAAAGCGGCAAAACCTGGACAATGATGCCCTTGGCCAAAAAGGGCGTATGCGTTTTTTCCTGAATATATTCAGGAAAAAACGCATACGCCCTTTTTGGCCAACCAAGCAACCTGGAAAGGCCAATCAGCGCTGCAAAGAAGTCTCGCTTCCCAGCGGGCAAAAGGGCCATGCGGAAAAAAGTGTCCAAACCAGAACTGCACGACCGGCCATGGAGAAATGGGAGCCTTGCTTCGCTAATGGGCGGGATGTAAATTGCCAACAGCCACTCGGGAGAAGTGTACGGTGTGTCCTGAAACATCTAAAAAACACAGCTTGGAGAGCATAGGGCACTTCCACTCATGGGCGTATAAATTGGGAAAAATAAAAATCAGCAAGACACAGGCACCCCAAAGTTTAGGGCTGCTCTGTTGACAAGAACCCCCACTTCATTACACCTTAAATACCTAGGAAAGAGAAAAGTGGATAAAGAAGTTGTGGTCCTCATGTACAATGGAATATCACTCAGCCATGAAATCCACGTCATAAGGCTAGTAGCAGCACGATGAGTGGATTTAGGTATGACGATTCTAAGTGAAATAAGTCACACAGAAAAAGACACTTATCATAAGATATCACTTAGAGAGGGAATGTAAAAACCGCTACACTTGAACTGAATTGCAAAACAGAACAGAGTCACACGTTTAGAAAACACACTATGGCTGCTAACGGGAAAGGTGAGGTGGGGTGATGCATAAAACAAGGGTTTCAAATTAGCTCAGATACCGTTCCATAAACCCAATATGTAAGAGACAAGACCTATTCCTTTTTCAGTGAACTGGACTCAACACCCCCTATTCACCCCACAAGTATATATCTGACTAGTAAGAAACTCCAAACCTATGTATTGATATCTCTCTGTAAGTGAGTCAAGGGGGGTGTAAAGCGGCATAAACACAGCCGTGAAAAGCAGCTAAACCCCATTATAAAAATAAATTACTTTTCAAAACCCGTGAAACAAAGACAGTGAAAGAGAGAGAAATTCTTCCAAAAGTCGTTCAGGGGCTGTGATGCAACCTGGATTGACCATATCTAGACCCACAGCTGATTGAGACATAAGGGTGGACACTCTTGGGGCTGAGAGGTTCGGTGAGGTTGGGTGAGCCAACGCAGACCCTTTCAAGTAATACTGCATGGTACCCATCCCATGGGTCCCAAATCTCCAGGTTCAAGGGCATCTTCCTACATCGAAAACAGGCATGAGAAACCCAGAAGATGGTACACCGTGTGATCGGGAAAGGTTTCTAAAACGCACCTCATTTCTCATCTCCTTTGCTCAGGTTCGCCATTCCAGCCGATTTACTAGCCATCTCCCTCCTTGGAGAATCAGCACCTTTAACCTCCTGTTCCGTACAGGTTGCAATTTGTCCTGAGGATGAACGGGAAGAGGGGGAACCAATGAGAGACTAGCTCTAGGTGTTGGGACAGGCACAGGTCACTCTATTTTCCCATCAGGAAGAAGAATTAAGCACAAGCTCAGCCTGCCCCCCAGAACCAGAAGAGGGCCTGAAGCAATCCTGCGCTTTTGCGGCCAGCTCCCAAAAAAGCGAGTTGAAAAATGGAGCTCAGGGGCCCTGCAATTCACAAACTTGCACAGTTTTAAATGATACCTCTCGTCCACAAATATATTAAGGGAAGGCAACGAAGAGGCTTTGAAAGCAAGGCAGAATTGCAGGAAACAGATTTCAGGAGGTAGATTCGAATCGCCTTGAAAGCACATGAAAAGCGGCAAAACGTGGACAATGATGCCCTTGGCCAAAAAGGGCGTATGCGTTTTTTCCTGAATATATTCAGGAAAAAACGCATACGCCCTTTTTGGCCAACCAAGCAACCTGGAAAGGCCAATCAGCGCTCCAAAGAAGTCTCGCTTCCCAGCAGGCAAAAGGGCCATGCGGAAAAAAAGTGTCCAAACCAGAAATGCAGGACCGGCCTTGGAGAAATGGGAGCCTTGCTACGCTGATGGGTGGGATGTAAATTGCCAACAGCCACTCTGGAGAAGTGTACGGTGTGGCCAGAAACATCTAAAAAACAGAGCTTGGAGAGCATAGGGCACTTCCACTCATGGGCGTATAAATTGGGAAAACTAAAAATCAGCAAGACACAGGCACCCCAAAGTTTAGGGCTGCTCTGTTGACAAGAACCCCCAATTCATTACACCTTAAATATCCTAGGGAAAAAAAATGGATAAAGAAGTTGGGGTCCTCATGCACAATGGAATATCACTCAGCCATGAAATCAACGTCATAAGGCTAGTAGCAGCACGATGAGTGGATTTAGGTACGACGATTCTAAGTGAAATAAGTCACACAGAAAAAGACACTTATCATAAGATATCACTTAGAGAGGGAATGTAAAAACCGCTACACTTGAACTGAATTGCAAAACAGAACAGAGTCACACGTTTAGAAAACACACTATGGCTGCTGAACGGGAAAGGTGAGGTGGGGTGATGCATAAAACAAGGGTTTCAAATTAGCTCAGATACCGTTCCATAAACCCAATATGTAAGAGACAAGACCTATTCCTTTTTCAGTGAACTGGACTCAACACCCCCTATTCACCCCACAAGTATATATCTGACTAGTAAGAATCTCCAAACCTATGTATTGATATCTCTCTGTAAGTGAGTCAAGGGGGTGTAAAGCGGCATAAACACAGCCGTGAAAAGCAGCTAAACCCCATTATAAAAATAAATTACTTTTCAAAACCCGTGAAACAAAGACAGTGAAAGAGAGAGAAATTCTTCCAAAAGTCGTTCAGGGGCTGTGATGCAACCTGGATTGACCATATCTAGACCCACAGCTGATTGAGACATAAGGGTGGACACTCTTGGGGCTGAGAGGTTCGGTGAGGTTGGGTGAGCCAACGCAGACCCTTTCAAGTAATACTGCATGGTACCCATCCCATGGGTCCCAAATCTCCAGGTTCAAGGGCATCTTCCTACTTCGAAAACAGGCATGAGAAACCCAGAAGATGGTACACCGTGTGATCGGGAAAGGTTTCTAAAACGCACCTCATTTCTCATCTCCTTTGCTCGGGTTCGCCATTCCAGCCGATTTACTAGCCATCTCCCTCCTTGGAGAATCAGCACCTTTAACCTCCTGTTCCGTACAGGTTGCAATTTGTCCTGAGGATGAACGGGAAGAGGGGGAACCAATGAGAGACTAGCTCTAGGTGTTGGGACAGGCACAGGTCACTCTATTTTCCCATCAGGAAGAAGAATTAAGCACAAGCTCAGCCTGCCCCCCAGAACCAGAAGAGGGCCTGAAGCAATCCTGCGCTTTTGCGGCCAGCTCCCAAAAAAGCGAGTTGAAAAATGGAGCTCAGGGGCCCTGCAATTCACAAACCTGCAGAGTTTTAAATGATACCTCTCGTCCACAAATATATTAAGGGAAGGCAACGAAGAGGCTTTGAAAGCAAGGCAGAATTGCAGGAAACAGATTTCAGGAGGTAGAATCGAATCGCCTTGAAAGCACATGAAAAGCAGCAAAACGTGGACAATGATGCCCTTGGCCAAAAAGGGCGTATGCGTTTTTTCCTGAATATATTCAGGAAAAAACGCATACGCCCTTTTTGGCCAACCAAGCAACCTGGAAAGGCAAATCAGCGCTCCAAAGAAGTCTCGCTTCCCAGCGGGCAAAAGGGCCATGCGGAAAAAAGTGTCCAAACCAGAAATGCAAGACCGGCCATGGAGAAATGGGAGCCTTGCTATGCTGATGGGCGGGATGTAAATTGCCAACAGCCACTCTGGAGAAGTGTACAGTGTGTCCTGAAACATCTAAAAAACACAGCTTGGAGAGCATAGGGCACTTCCACTCATGGGCGTATAAATTGGGAAAACTAAAAATCAGCAAGACACAGGCACCCCAAAGTTTAGGGCTGCTCTGTTGACAAGAACCCCCACTTCATTACACCTTAAATATCCTAGGAAAGAGAAAAATGGATAAAGAAGTTGGGGTCCTCATGTACAATGGAATATCACTCAGCCATGAAATCAACGTCATAAGGCTAGTAGCAGCACGATGAGTGGATTTAGGTACGACGATTCTAAGTGAAATAAGTCACACAGAAAAAGACACTTATCATAAGATTTCACTTAGAGAGGGAATGTAAAAACCGCTACACTTGAACTGAATTACAAAACAGAACAGAGTCACACGTTTAGAAAACACACTATGGCTGCTGAATGGGAAAGGTGAGGTGGGGTGATGCATAAAACAAGGGTTTCAAATTAGATCCGATACCGTTCCATAAACCCAATATGTAAGAGACAAGACCTATTCCTTTTTCAGTGAACTGGACTCAACACCCCCTATTCACCGCACAAGAATATATCTGACTAGTAAGAATCTTCAAACCTATGTATTGATATCTCTCTGTAAGTGAGTCAAGGGGGTGTAAAGCGGCATAAACACAGCCGTGAAAAGCAGCTAAACCCCATTATAAAAATAAATTACTTTTCAAAACCCGTGAAACAAAGACAGTGAAAGAGAGAGAAATTCTTCCAAAATTCGTTCATGGGCTGTGATGCAACCTGGATTGACCATATCTAGACCCACAGCTGATTGAGACATAAGGGTGGACACTCTTGGGGCTGAGAGTTTCGGTGAGGTTGGGTGAGCCAACGCAGACCCTTTCAAGTAATACTGCATGGTACCCATCCCATGGGTCCCAAGTCTCCAGGTTCAAGGGCATCTTCCTACATCGAAAACAGGCATGAGAAACCCAGAAGATGGTACACCGTGTGATCGGGAAAGGTTTCTAAAACGCACCTCATTTCTCATCTCCTTTGCTCGGGTTCGCCATTCCAGCCGATTTACTAGCCATCTCCCTCCTTGGAGAATCAGCACCTTTAACCTCCTGTTCCGTACAGGTTGCAATTTGTCCTGAGGATGAACGGGAAGAGGGGGAACCAATGAGAGACTAGCTCTAGGTGTTGGGACAGGCACAGGTCACTCTATTTTCCCATCAGGAAGAAGAATTAAGCACAAGCTCAGCCTGCCCCCCAGAACCAGAAGAGGGCCTGAAGCAATCCTGCGCTTTTGCGGCCAGCTCCCAAAAAAGCGAGTTGAAAAATGGAGCTCAGGGGCCCTGCAATTCACAAACCTGCACAGTTTTAAATGATACCTCTCGTCCACAAATATATTAAGGGAAGGCAACGAAGAGGCTTTGAAAGCAAGGCAGAATTGCAGGAAACAGATTTCAGGAGGTAGATTCGAATCGCCTTGAAAGCACATGAAAAGCGGCAAAACGTGGACAATGATGCCCTTGGCCAAAAAGGGCGTATGCGTTTTTTCCTGAATATATTCAGGAAAAAACGCATGCGCCCTTTTTGGCCAACCAAGCAACCTGGAAAGGCCAATCAGCGCTCCAAAGAAGTCTCGCTTCCCAGCGGGCAAAAGGGCCATGCGGAAAAAAGTGTCCAAACCAGAACTGCACGACCGGCCATGGAGAAATGGGAGCCTTGCTTCGCTAATGGGCGGGATGTAAATTGCCAACAGCCACTCGGGAGAAGTGTACGGTGTGTCCTGAAATATCTAAAAAACACAGCTTGGAGAGCATAGGGCACTTCCACTCATGGGCGTATAAATTGGAAAAACTAAAAATCAGCAAGACACAGGCACCCCAAAGTTTAGGGCTGCTCTGTTGACAAGAACCCCCACTTCATTACACCTTAAATATCCTAGGAAAGAGAAAAATGGATAAAGAAGTTGGGGTCCTCATGTACAAGGGAATATCACTCAGCCATGAAATCAACGTCATAAGGCTAGTAGCAGCACGATGAGTGGATTTAGGTACGACGATTCTAAGTGAAATAAGTCACACAGAAAAAGACACTTATCCTAAGATATCACTTATAGAGGGAACGTAAAAACCGCTACACTTGAACTGAATTGCAAAACAGAACAGAGTCACACGTTTAGGAAACACACTATGGCTGCTGAATGGGAAAGGTGAGGTGGGGTGATGCATAAAACAAGGGTTTCAAATTAGATCCGATACCGTTCCATAAACCCAATATGTAAGAGACAAGACCTATTCCTTTTTCAGTGAACTGGACTCAACACCCCCTATTCACCGCACAAGAATATATCTGACTAGTAAGAATCTTCAAACCTATGTATTGATATCTCTCTGTAAGTGAGTCAAGGGGGTGTAAAGCGGCATAAACACAGCCGTGAAAAGCAGCTAAACCCCATTATAAAAATAAATTACTTTTCAAAACCCGTGAAACAAAGACAGTGAAAGAGAGAGAAATTCTTCCAAAATTCGTTCATGGGCTGTGATGCAACCTGGATTAACCATATCTAGACCCACAGCTGATTGAGACATAAGGGTGGACACTCTTGGGGCTGAGAGTTTCGGTGAGGTTGGGTGAGCCAACGCAGACCCTTTCAAGTAATACTGCATGGTACCCATCCCATGGGTCCCAAATCTCCAGGTTCAAGGGCATCTTCCTACATCGAAAACAGGCATGAGAAACCCAGAAGATGGTACACCGTGTGATCGGGAAAGGTTTCTAAAACGCACCTCATTTCTCATCTCCTTTGCTCGGGTTCGCCATTCCAGCCGATTTACTAGCCATCTCCCTCCTTGGAGAATCAGCACCTTTAACCTCCTGTTCCGTACAGGTTGCAATTTGTCCTGAGGATGAACGGGAAGAGGGGGAACCAATGAGAGACTAGCTCTAGGTGTTGGGACAGGCACAGGTCACTCTATTTTCCCATCAGGAAGAAGAATTAAGCACAAGCTCAGCCTGCCCCCCAGAACCAGAAGAGGGCCTGAAGCAATCCTACGCATTTGCGGCCAGCTCCCAAAAAAGCGAGTTGAAAAATGGAGCTCAGGGGCACTGCAATTCACAAACCTGCAGAGTTTTAAATGATACCTCTCGTCCACAAATATATTAAGGGAAGGCAACGAAGAGGCTTTGAAAGCAAGGCAGAATTGCAGGAAACAGATTTCAGGAGGTAGATTCGAATCGCCTTGAAAGCACATGAAAAGCGGCAAAACGTGGACAATGATGCCCTTGGCCAAAAAGGGCGTATGCGTTTTTTCCTGAATATATTCAGGAAAAAGCACATAGGCCCTTTTTGGCCAACCAAGCAACCTGGAAAGGCCAATCACCGCTCCAAAGAAGTCTCGCTTCCCAGCGGGCAAAAGGGCCATGCGGAAAAAAAGTGTCCAAACCAGAACTGCACGACCGGCCATGGAGAAATGTGAGCCTTGCTTCGCTGATGGGCGGGATGTAAATTGCCAACAGCCACTCGGGAGAAGTGTACAGTGTGTCCTGAAACATCTAAAAAACACAGCTTGGAGAGCATAGGGCACTTCCACTCATGGGCGTATAAATTGGGAAAACTAAAAATCAGCAAGACACAGGCACCCCAAAGTTTAGGGCTGCTCTGTTGACAAGAACCCCCACTTCATTACACCTTAAATATCCTAGGATAGAGAAAAATGGATAAAGAATTTGTGGTCCTCATGTACAATGGAATATCACTCAGCCATGAAATCAACGTCATAAGGCTAGTAGCAGCACGATGAGTGGATTTAGGTACGACGATTCTAAGTGAAATAAGTCACACAGAAAAAGACACTTATCATAAGATATCACTTAGAGAGGGAACGTAAAAACCGCTACACTTGAACTGAATTGCAAAACAGAACAGAGTCACACGTTTAGGAAACACACTATGGCTGCTGAATGGGAAAGGTGAGGTGGGGTGATGCATAAAACAAGGGTTTCAAATTAGCTCCGATACCGTTCCATAAACCCAATATGTAAGAGACAAGACCTATTCCTTTTTCAGTGAACTGGACTCAACACCCCTTATTCACCGCACAAGAATATATCTGACTAGTAAGAATCTTCAAACCTATGTATTGATAGCTCTCTGTAAGTGAGTCAAGGGGGTGTAAAGCGGCATAAACACAGCCGTGAAAAGCAGCTAAACCCCATTATAAAAATAAATTACTTTTCAAAACCCGTGAAACAAAGACAGTGAAAGAGAGAGAAATTCTTCCAAAATTCGTTCAGGGGCTGTGATGCAACCTGGATTGACCATATCTAGACCCACAGCTGATTGAGACATAAGGGTGGACACTCTTGGGGCTGAGAGGTTCGGTGAGGTTGGGTGAGCCAACGCAGACCCTTTCAAGTAATACTGCATGGTACCCATCCCATGGGTCCCAAATCTCCAGGTTCAAGGGCATCTTCCTACGTCGAAAACAGGCATGAGAAACCCAGAAGATGGTACACCGTGTGATCGGGAAAGGTTTCTAAAACGCAGCTCATTTCTCATCTCCTTGGCTCGGGTTCACCATTCCAGCCGATTTACTAGCCATCTCCCTCCTTGGAGAATCAGCACCTTTAACCTCCTGTTCCGTACAGGTTGCAATTTGTCCTGAGGATGAACGGGAAGAGGGGGAACCAATGAGAGACTAGCTCTAGGTGTTGGGACAGGCACAGGTCACTCTATTTTCCCATCAAAAGAAGAATTAAGAACAAGCTCAGCCTGTCCCCCAGAACCAGAAGAGGGCCTGAAGCAATCCTGCGCTTTTGCGGCCAGCTCCCAAAAAAGCGAGTTGAAAAATGGAGCTCAGGGGCACTGCAATTCACAAACCTGCAGAGTTTTAAATGATACCTCTCGTCCACAAATATATTAAGGGAAGGCAACGAAGAGGCTTTGAAAGCAAGGCAGAATTGCAGGAAACAGATTTCAGGAGGTAGATTCGAATCGCCTTGAAAGCACATGAAAAGCGGCAAAACGTGGACAATGATGCCCTTGGCCAAAAAGGGCGTATGCGTTTTTTCCTGAATATATTCAGGAAAAAACGCATACTCCCTTTTTGGCCAACCAAGCAACCTGGAAAGGCCAATCAGCGCTCCAAAGAATTCTCGCTTCCCAGCGGGCAAAAGGGCCATGCGGAAAAAAGTGTCCAAACCAGAACTGCACGACCGGCCATGGAGAAACGGGAGCCTTGCTTCGCTGATGGGCGGGATGTAAATTGCCAGCAGCCACTCGGGAGAAGTGTACGGTGTGTTCTGAAACATCTAAAAAACACAGCTTGGAGAGCATAGGGCACTTCCACTCATGGGCGTATAAATTGGGAAAACTAAAAATCAGCAAGACACAGGCACCCCAAAGTTTAGGGCTGCTCTGTTGACAGGAACCCCCACTTCATTACACCTTAAATATCCTAGGAAAGAGAAAAATGGATAAAGAAGTTGGGGTCCTCATGTACAATGGAATATCACTCAGCCATGAAATCAACGTCATAAGGCTAGTAGCAGCACGATGAGTGGATTTAGGTACGACGATTCTAAGTGAAATAAGTCACACAGAAAAAGACACTTATCCTAAGATATCACTTATAGAGGGAACGTAAAAACCGCTACACTTGAACTGAATTGCAAAACAGAACAGTGTCATACGTTTAGGAAACACACTATGGCTGCTGAATGGGAAAGGTGAGGTGGGTTGATGCATAAAACAAGGGTTTCAAATTAGCTCCGATACCGTTCCATAAACCCAATATGTAAGAGACAAGACCTATTCCTTTTTCAGTGAACTGGACTCAACACCCCCTATTCACCGCACAAGAATATATCTGACTAGTAAGAATCTTCAAACTTATGTATTGATATCTCTCTGTAAGTGAGTCAAGGGGGTGTAAAGCGGCATAAACACAGCCGTGAAAAGCAGCTAAACCCCATTATAAAAATAAATTTCTTTTCAAAACCCGTGAAACAAAGACAGTGAAAGAGAGAGAAATACTTCCAAAATTCGTTCAGGGGCTGTGATGCAACCTGGATTGACCATATCTAGACCCACAGCTGATTGAGACATAAGGGTGGACACTCTTGGGGCTGAGAGGTTCGGTGAGGTTGGGTGAGCCAACGCAGACCCTTTCAAGTAATACTGCATGGTACCCATCCCATGGGTCCCAAATCTCCAGGTTCAAGGGCATCTTCCTACATCGAAAACAGGCATGAGAAACCCAGAAGATGGTACACCGTGTGATCGGGAAAGGTTTCTAAAACGCACCTCATTTCTCATCTCCTTTGCTCGGGTTTGCCCTTCCAGCCGATTTACTAGCCATCTCCCTCCTTGGAGAATCAGCACCTTTAACCTCCTGTTCCGTACAGGTTGCAATTTGTCCTGAGGATGAACGGGAAGCGGGGGAACCAATGATAGACTAGCTCTAGGTGTTGGGACAGGCACAGGTCACTCTATTTTCCCATCAGGAAGAAGAATTAAGCACAAGCTCAGCCTGCCCCCCAGAACCAGAAGAGGGCCTGAAGCAATCCTGCGCTTTTGCGGCCAGCTCCCAAAAAAGCGAGTTGAAAAATGGAGCTCAGGGGCACTGCAATTCACAAACCTGCAGAGTTTTAAATGATACCTTTCGTCCACAGATATATTAAGGGAAGGCAACGAAAAGGCTTTGAAAGCAAGGCAGAATTGCAGGAACCAGATTTCAGGAGGTAGATTCGAATCGCCTTGAAAGCACATGAAAAGCGGCAAAACGTGGACAATGATGCCCTTGGCCAAAAAGGGCGTATGCGTTTTTTCCTGAATATATTCAGGAAAAAACGCATACGCCCTTTTTGGCCAACCAAGCAACCTGGAAAGGCCAATCAGCGCTCCAAAGAAGTCTCGCTTCCCAGCGGGCAAAAGGGCCATGCGGAAAAAAGTGTCCAAACCAGAACTGCACGACCGGCCATGGAGAAATGGGAGCCTTGCTTCGCTGATGGGCGGGATGTAAATTGCCAACAGCCACTCGGGAGAAGTGTACGGTGTGTCCTGAAACATCTAAAAAACACAGCTTGGAGAGCATAGGGCACTTCCACTCATGGGCGTATAAATTGGGAAAACTAAAAATCAGCAAGACACAGGCACCCCAAAGTTTAGGGCTGCTCTGTTGACAAGAACCCCCACTTCATTACACCTTAAATATCCTAGGAAAGAGAAAAATGGATAAAGAAGTTGGGGTCCTCATGTACAATGGAATATCACTCAGCCATAAAATCAACGTCATAAGGCTAGTAGCAGCACGATGAGTGGATTTAGGTACGACGATTCTAAGTGAAATAAGTCACACAGAAAAAGACACTTATCCTAAGATATCACTTATAGAGGGAACGTAAAAACCGCTACACTTGAACTGAATTGCAAAACAGAACAGAGTCACACGTTTAGGAAACACACTATGGCTGCTGAATGGGAAAGGTGAGGTGGGGTGATGCATAAAACAAGGGTTTCAAATTAGCTCTGATACCGTTCCATAAACCCAATATGTAAGAGACAAGACCTATTCCTTTTTCAGTGAACTGGACTCAACACCCCTTATTCACCGCACAAGAATATATCTGACTAGTAAGAATCTTCAAACCTATGTATTGATAGCTCTCTGTAAGTGAGTCAAGGGGGTGTAAAGCGGCATAAACACAGCCGTGAAAAGCAGCTAAACCCCATTATAAAAATAAATTACTTTTCAAAACCCGTGAAACAAAGACAGTGAAAGAGAGAGAACTTCTTCAAAAATTCGTTCAGGGGCTGTGATGCAACCTGGATTGACCATATCTAGACCCACAGCTTATTGAGACATAAGGGTGGACACTCTTGGGGCTGAGAGGTTCGGTGAGGTTGGGTGAGCCAACGCAGACCCTTTCAAGTAATACTGCATGGTACCCATCCCATGGGTCCCAAATCTCCAGGTTCAAGGGCATCTTCCTACGTCGAAAACAGGCATGAGAAACCCAGAAGATGGTACACCGTGTGATCGGGAAAGGTTTCTAAAACGCACCTCATTCCTCATCTCCTTGGCTCGGGTTCGCCATTCCAGCCGATTTACTAGCCATCTCCCTCCTTGGAGAATCAGCACCTTTAACCTCCTGTTCCGTACAGGTTGCAATTTGTCCTGAGGATGAACGGGAAGAGGGGGAACCAATGAGAGACTAGCTCTAGGTGTTGGGACAGGCACAGGTCACTCTATTTTCCCATCAGGAAGAAGAATTAAGCACAAGCTCAGCCTGCCCCCCAGAACCAGAAGAGGGCCTGAAGCAATCCTGTGCTTTTGCGGCCAGCTCCCAAAAAAGCGAGTTGAAAAATGGAGCTCAGGGGCACTGCAATTCACAAACCTGCAGAGTTTTAAATGATACCTTTCGTCCACAGATATATTAAGGGAAGGCAACGAAAAGGCTTTGAAAGCAAGGCAGAATTGCAGGAAACAGATTTCAGGAGGTAGATTCGAATCGCCTTGAAAGCACATGAAAAGCGGCAAAACGTGGACAATGATGCCCTTGGCCAAAAAGGGCGTATGCGTTTTTTCCTGAATATATTCAGGAAAAAACGCATACGCCCTTTTTGGCCAACCAAGCAACCTGGAAAGGCCAATCAGAGCTGCAAAGAAGTCTCGCTTCCCAGCGGGCAAAAGGGCCATGCGGAAAAAAGTGTCCAAACCAGAACTGCACGACCGGCCATGGAGAAACGGGAGCCTTGCTTCGCTGATGGGCGGGATGTAAATTGCCAACAGCCACTCGGGAGAAGTGTACGGTGTGTCCTGAAACATCTAAAAAACACAGCTTGGAGAGCATAGGGCACTTCCACTCATGGGCGTATAAATTGGGAAAACTAAAAATCAGCAAGACACAGGCACCCCAAAGTTTAGGGCTGCTCTGTTGACAAGAACCCCCACTTCATTACACCTTAAATATCCTAGGAAAGAGAAAAATGGATAAAGAAGTTGGGGTCCTCATGTACAATGGAATATCACTCAGCCATGAAATCAACGTCATAAGGCTAGTAGCAGCACGATGAGTGGATTTAGGTACGACGATTCTAAGTGAAATAAGTCACACAGAAAAAGACACTTATCCTAAGATATCACTTATAGAGGGAACGTAAAAACCGCTACACTTGAACTGAATTGCAAAACAGAACAGAGTCACACGTTTAGGAAACACACTATGGCTGCTGAATGGGAAAGGTGAGGTGGGGTGATGCATAAAACAAGGGTTTGAAATTAGCTCAGATACCGTTCCATAA
Source organism: Balaenoptera acutorostrata (assembly GCF_949987535.1). Classification (NCBI taxonomy): domain Eukaryota; kingdom Metazoa; phylum Chordata; class Mammalia; order Artiodactyla; family Balaenopteridae; genus Balaenoptera; species Balaenoptera acutorostrata. The sequence goes on from NW_026645829.1 coordinate 306,829, forward strand.
ACCCAATATGTAAGAGACAAGACCTATTCCTTTTTCAGTGAACTGGACTCAACACCCCCTATTCACCGCACAAGAATATATCTGACTAGTAAGAATCTTCAAACCTATGTATTGATATCTCTCTGTAAGTGAGTCAAGGGGGTGTAAAGCGGCATAAACACAGCCGTGAAAAGCAGCTAAACCCCATTATAAAAATAAATTACTTTTCAAAACCCGTAAAACAAAGACAGTGAAAGAGAGAGAAATTCTTCCAAAATTCGTTCAGGGGCTGTGATGCAACCTGGATTGACCATATCTAGACCCACAGCTGATTGAGACATAAGGGTGGACACTCTTGGGGCTGAGAGGTTCGGTGAGGTTGGGTGAGCCAACGCAGACCCTTTCAAGTAATATTGCATGGTACCCATCCCATGGGTCCCAAATCTCCAGGTTCAAGGGCATCTTCCTACGTCGAAAACAGGCATGAGAAACCCAGAAGATGGTACACCGTGTGATCGGGAAAGGTTTCTAAAACGCACCTCATTTCTCATCTCCTTGGCTCGGGTTCGCCATTCCAGCCGATTTACTAGCCATCTCCCTCCTTGGAGAATCAGCACCTTTAACCTCCTGTTCCGTACAGGTTGCAATTTGTCCTGAGGATGAACGGGAAGAGGGGGAACTAATGAGAGACTAGCTCTAGGTGTTGGGACAGGCACAGGTCACTCTATTTTCCCATCAGGAAGAAGAATTAAGCACAAGCTCAGCCTGTCCCCCAGAACCAGAAGAGGGCCTGAAGCAATCCTGCGCTTTTGCGGCCAGCTCCCAAAAAAGCGAGTTGAAAAATGGAGCTCAGGGGCACTGCAATTCACAAACCTGCAGAGTTTTAAATGATACC